>NC_041411.2:40465966-40839299 GCF_900747795.2 Erpetoichthys calabaricus | reverse complement strand
ACTGCTTTTTCTGAAAGTTTCTATTTAACAATACAGTATTTTAGCAAAAAAGGTTGTGTTTTGCCTATTTTGAGCATACAACTGGAGTTACATGAACGCTTCGTTTTTCCATGGATGTTTTTCACACTGTATCAGTCACCATAGATTCCTTCTATATCAAATCTTCTCACCACAAATTACACGGGTTAAGTAACATATAAAAAAATATATAATTTTTGTGGATTGTTCTTTTAGTGGTATAACGGTCCACAGACAAAGCACTTACAGACTGTATAGGACCATCTGCTTGGTGAAGTCAATGCACTGGTTTGGCAGCCCAAGCACTTAACAACAAGAAGGTGTCAGTTCCCTAGAATAACACCAAGAGTACCAAAAATGGAAATTCTTTTCATGAGACCAGGCAAGGGGATGGTTCAGCAGTCTGGAGTTAAATGCTAGCAATGAAAGGTTGTAGTGTACATTGAGGAAGGAAGGAGGTATGGGAGTTGACAAAGTAGAGGACAGACTAAGGGAATTCTGTGTAGATGGAGGGAGTCAGCAGAGCCTGTGAGCAGAGGAGAGGTCAAGAAGGTATTAAGAAGGTCAGGAGCAAAAAGAAAAGGAGATTGTGAGTAGTTGGAGGAATGTAAACATGATTTTTCCATGAGTAAATGAGGTGAAGGACAAGGTAAGGTGAAAAGTAACTTACCCTTCTGTCTGGATGTATGGCTGCTAAGATTGGGAAGGTTTACTTAAGCTTATTTGAGTTAATCAGTTGCTTGTGCTTAGTAAAACAATAAACATGCCCAGTCACTTAAGGCCTGAACTGCTTTTTCTAAATAATGTGTCTGTCTCTATTGTCCTGTGTTTATAAAAAAAAGTACCTTTATAAACCATATTCTTCTACTTTAACAGGTGGGAATTATCAAAGATAATATCTCGTTACTACTTGGTGAAAGTGCTTGCTAGAGTTATCCTACCAAACTGAATTAATCAAATTATATTTTTGGAATATTCTCTTCATATTTATAAAACTCACCACTACCTTTCAACAAATGAACTAATTTCCTCATGTAGTTAACAGACTCCCACTCACTTTTTTTCCTCAGATTCAAAAGGAGAACAGCTTAATGGGCATGTGAGTAAGTTTTATGTGCCAATGCGATAACAAAAATTATCATAAACAGTTAAAACATACATACATTTAAAAAACACGGAACAAGATCCCACTCAGTATTAATATTATTCTAATAGATCTAAGCACATGGAGTGTGCTGTGCCTCCCTGTAATCCCTTAGTCTTTAGAAGACATGCAAATACTGGGCTGTAGGTTCAGTAGTCTGATCATGCCCCTTAATAATATTTTCAGTTTAACTCTTATTTAAATTTCAAATTTTTTTATTCTAATAAGCACATTTAGTGATGTATTTCTCATTTATTTCTTGGTACTTAAATGCAATTTCAAAAGAAGTATTTTTATTCATCTCTTCTTCCTCGCTGGGACTATAAAGTATAAGTAAGTAGCCTCTGTTTCTTGGGTGCCCAATCTATCTGAGGTGATGGGGTATGGTGACCAAACTGTAGTCACTGAGTCATTTTATATTATTATGGGTTTTTAATCCAGTCAGGTAATGTTTCAATTCATAGCCTGTTTTTAGTGGCACATTTCCCATGTATTATATTGTATATAACAAGTTTCAAAGTCAAATTGTTCAGTGGACAGTTTTTGCTCATTAACACTTTGAACACGAGGTACGAGTTAACTTGTATCTCATTGAGCCTGTCAAGGTGCGACATACAATAGAAGTCGAACTTTAGTATACTGCCACTAAAGCCAGCTTGCTGGTGAGATTTGCTGCCGCGTCACAGTTACCTACTATAGTGCTGCCATCTAGTGGATACAAACATTTTTTTTTATATGCAACAGCTTATGGAAAATAGTCCTATAAATAGACAGTTTGTAGTTATGTCATTGTGATGAATGTATAAAGCTGAAACAACTAGATTTATTACAAGATGGATATTTTAATGATAATGACAGTGACAGAGATAGTGACAATAGACTGGAGGATGTGGATCCTGTAGGTTTTGGTACTGAGGCAGATAGCTGTCCCAAAGGCATTTCTTCATCACAAGGCGTTTGGCTTGTCACACCATTGACTTGACAGCACCACATGGATGTTCTGCCACCCACTAAGTAGTCACCATTTCCCACTTGTGTTATGGGCAATGTGCGTGGTGCTATGCTTCTAGGACTCTTATTCAAATGCAGCATTGTAGTCAGGTTGCTGGTGACAATAAAATAATTTTGACAGGATTACTGTTGATAATAAAATTGTTACTTTCTTTTTAATATTTTTATTAATTTTCATTGTAATCATTCCATACAAACAGATCAATTTATAACCCAACAAATTTGAAAACAAATCAAACCCCACCCCTGAGAAGGAGAGCTTAGCTAAAGGAAAATTTCTTTAAGCTTTTTAATAAGGCAACATTAGACAAAAGAAGGGGAGAAGTAAATATCTATATAAATAAGAGATGGAGAAGGGAGTTAAATGCAATAATAGTTATTTCTCTTATTCTAAAATAATATTGATTAAATCCTGCCATGTTTTGAAAAAATTTTGTACAGATCCTCTAACTGAAAATTTGATTTTTTCCAATTTCAAATAATATAAAACATCGGTTTCCCACTGACTTATAAGAGGAGAATTAGGATTCTTCCAATTTAACAAAATAAGTCTGCGTGCCAAGAGTGTAGTGAATGCAATCACCGTTTGCTTGTCCTTCTCCAATTCCAGTCCATCTGGAAGGACACCAAACACAGCTGTTAGTGGGTTAGGAAGGATTGTGATACTAAGGCTGTCTGAGAGGCACTTCAAAATTTTTGTCCAAAATGATGTTAGTTTGGTGCAGGCCCAGAACATGTGACCCAGTGAGGCAGGAGCTTGGTTGCAGCGCTCGCAGGTTGGATCCTGGCCTGGAAACATTTTGGACAGTTTTAAGCGAGACAGATGAGCTCGATATATAATTTTTAGTTGAATAATTCTATGCTTTGCGCATATAGAACTCGAGTGAATTCTCTGCTTTGCTACCTTCCACTCCTTTTCTGATATATTGATTAAGAGATCTTCTTCCCAATGTCCTCTTGGATCTTTGAAAGGTAGGGACTCTAATAAGATTTTATATATTGCGGAAATAGTGTTTGTTTCCTCGGAATTGACCAGTATTTTTTCCAGCATTGTGGAGGGTGCAAGGTGGGGGAAATCGGGCAATTTCTGTTTAACAAAATTTCTAATTTGAAGATAGTAAAAGAAATGTGTAGCTGGGAGGTTAAATTTTGAACGTAATTGTTCAAAAGATGTAAATATGTTGTCTATATAAAGATCTCTGAGCATTTTAATCCCAAAACTTTTCCAGGTATTAAAAACTGGATATACTTGCGAAGGTTGAAAGAGGTGGTTCTCTTGCAGAGGTGCCACTGATAAAAGATTTTCCATCTTAAAATGCTTCCTAATTTGGTTCCATATTCTGAGTGAGTAAAGCACAATTGGGTTATTAGTATATTTGCGATAACTTTCATTTATTGGAGAGCAGAGCAGGGAATATAAAGAAGTACTACAAGATTTTACTTCTATTGCAGACCAAGCCTGTGTATGTGCATTTATTTGTGTCCAGGTTTTTATGGCTTGTATGTTTGCTGCCCAGTAATAAAACTGAAAATTAGGTAAAGCCATGCCACCTTCTGCCTGAGGTCTTTGTAGGGTCGCTCTTCGGATACGTGGGTGTTTTGAGTTCCAAATGAATGAGGTTATTATTGAATCTAACTGTTTAAAAAACGATTTATTGATATATATTGAAATGTTTTGAAATAAAAAGAGAAGTTTAGGAAGGATATTCATCTTAACAATGTTAATTCTTCCGGCTAGAGTGAGATGAAGGGTTGACCATCTATGCAAGTCTTGCTTAATTTTTTCCATACAGACGCCAAAATTTTGTTGATAAAGAGCTTTATGTTTACTTGTGATATTTACCCCTAGGTATTTAAACTGATCTGCTATGGTAAAAGGTAGGGTGTCTAATCTAATATTATATGCTTGTGAGTTCACTGGAAAGAGTATACTTTTATTCAGATTAATTCTAAGACCAGATATCTTTTGAAATTCTGTTAGTGCTGTTAAAACAGCAGGGACAGTGTTTTCTGGGTCCGATATATATAAGACCATATCATCTGCATATAGAGAAATTTTCTGTTCCAGTCCTTCTCTGACAATCCCCTTTATCTGATAAGAATTTCGGCAGTGAACCGCCAGTGGTTCAATAGCGATTACTTTCTAATACATTTCTTCACTTTTTTTTTTGAGTTTTGATAGTTCATTATTGGGCGGCACGGTGGCGCAGTGGTAGCGTTGCTGCCTCGCAGTTAGGAGACCTGGGTTCGCTTCCCAGGTCCACCCTGCGTGGAGTTTGCATGTTCTCCCCGTGTCTGCATGGGTTTCCTCCGGGTGCTCCGGTTTCCTCCCACAGTCCAAAAACATGCAGGTTAGGTGGATTGGCGATTCTAAATTGGCTCTAGTGTGTGCTTGGTGTGTGGGTGTGTATGTGTGTGTTCTGCGGTGGGTTAGCACCCTGCCCAGGATTGGTTCCTGCCTTGTGCCCTGTGTTGGCTGGGATTGGCTCCAGCAGACCCCCGTGACCCTGTGTTTGGATTCAGCGGGTTAGAAAATGGATGGATGGATGGATAGTTCATTATTTATCATATTTTCAAAGATCTATACTGACTGCAGTGTTCTGGTAATAAATAGTCCTGCACTCAATGTGTTAAAGCTTTCTAATGTTAGTACTGAGTACTATATTTAAAGAATGAAAATGAAATTAGGCTGCATTTATTACATTCTTGTATGCTTGCAAGAGAAGTTTACAATTCAAAATAGAAATATTTAATTGGACTTTAATCACATTTTCATAAGCAAGTGAAAACGGCTTACTTCATGCTTTACTGCTAAAAAAAAACCTGACATAATCATGTCACCACAGACCTCTTCTGCTACAGTAGGCTGGGGAACTGATAGAGATTTTGGGTCTCAGAATCATATCATATTGGGCATCCCACCCTGACCCAAACCAGCACTGTAGAATGGCAGTGTAGCCACACAAACCTACCTGAATGCATTTGATTGTTGACAGCTTGAACCATTTGAATTGATGGGTGGGTAAGTAAGAACTTGTTAGTACAGTGAGCGTCATAAGCTCTGGTACCACTCTGCACTTCACTACATTATTATTAATATGTTTGCTTTTTTAGTTGTGATACATCTGCAAAATATGAAGTGCTATTGACAATGTTGTATGGATACTACAGGCTTCAAATGTAAGAGGCACCTGAAAACACCCTTCTCTGTGCAAACTAAGTGACGTGATCTAAAAGAAATATGTGCATTATTACCTGTAATGCACATATGGAGCCCATGATTTCCGCAACAAGCTACATTATTATTACATTATTTTACTTTTCCCTAGCTAAGTGGCTTTTTGCTCCAGGAGACCAGAAGATGATCTCTTTTATATAAAATGAAGCACTGTGATTAAATTGAAATAGGGTGATGCTTGTTTTTATGTCTCACAAATGAAGTAACTGAATATACTGTACCACTGTAAATGTTGCATTGCAGTGATCCGTAAATGATCCTCAGTGATCCAGTGATCCTCATTTTAAGTTTTATGTAGTTGTAGATTTCTTTGTTTAGAGTAAAACGATAGTTCAGTGTGCTGTGCAATAATTTGGAAGGAAACAAAGCATGAGCACAGTATCCACCATACAAAAACAGAAAGTGCAGTAGGGGTGGAATTCTGATTTATTTAACGGTTTTCAATATATTAAATGTTGCCAGTTGATTTTGCATCTTAATGGAATTTATTATTCCTTATTAGTCGTTTATTTCTGCCTGAAATTGAAATCCAATACCTATGGGTGAAAATGTTTCAGTCTACCATACCTAATAAGGAAAACCCTTAAGTCCCTGAATTCATTCTCTTTTTAACAGTGGAAATGTGTTTCAGGTAGTTTGACTCTACCTTCTGTACAGTTGCACAGAGTATTCATTTACAGAAAATAACATGTAAATGTCTGTTAAATGCAGATTGAAGTAAGACCTGTAGTCCTGGTATGACCATTACTGATCGTGTCACAGCTACATAACCTGCTTCTTGTGAAAGGTTTCTGAAGTGGCATGCTTTTATCTTCTTTAAAATATGCTTGCAGTTTCTGTTTATGAACTTTGGTTTAAGTATGTCCTAGCTTCATAGGCTGTCCTGGATCAATACAGTTTCATTATGACATTATTGACTGGTAAGATGCTGCTGCCTAGGTCACAATAATCCATTAAATTGATTTGTCTTACTGTACTTATCCTTCATTTGTGAATGTCCAGTTTAAGGTGACAAAGGTCTTCCATTTTCAGTGCAGTACACCAAGTTGGGTTTACTTTATTCTCCCTCAGATAAAGCAAAGTTCGATGCTAGAGGATCTGAGTCTTCTTTCTGTTCATTGTTTTGTCCTTCTTTTTTGAATTCAGATCTGTGTGTTTTCTCTGGGTATTGATTCTCCCCTGCTGCTGGCCCATTACTTACTTGTGTGCTGTGCCAGGAATAAAATGGCATGTATGTTGCCTAGTTGAAGATGACTATGAACAAATCTACTGTCAGTCATCTGAGGAAACTGAACCTGGAAATCTCACATGTAAAGACCTATCGTTACATTCACACATAGTTTCTACATGTTAGCTTTTTTTTAAGAAAAAAATTACAAAGTAAATCTAGCATGTGTTGTTTATTACTTGAGGGTTGATTTATCCAACTTTAGGGCACTGTGAAGACTACATGGTTAGTAGATATGTCTTGCTAAAATCATCAAACTAAAAGAGGTTTAGTTACTTTTTCACATTCTTCGCATATATATTCTCCACACTCTATTGTCAACTGTTAGTTAAGCATATGGAGCTAATATTTAAGCTAATATTTTTGATGTGGGTTCCATATTGGCTACACGTTCAACAATTCTATTCATTCATGTTGTGATTATAGAAATAAATGTAACATTCTCAAACCAGCTTAACTAAATTTAGGGCTGAGGGGATCTGGAGTATCAACACAATATTACTGAGAAAATAAATAAATATATATATATGTACAATACCATCCATCTTCCAAGCCCACTTCATCCTGAGCAGGGTTACGGGGAAGATGGAGTCTGTTCCCACATGGGAATAATTCCTTTCTCTTCTGGATTCCAACCTAACCAATACATGGGAAAGGAGTTCACTGTATAACAACAACTTTACTGTTCTCTACTCCTGTCTCCTGCTCAGAAGACCAAGTAGAGGAACCAAGATATCACTACTGCTAATGTAAAGTGCCCTATAAATAAAATGCATTATTATTATTATTATTATTATTACTGCCCCATCTACTGTCATCATCAATTGAAGACCAACAAAGGAACAAGACACAAGCATGTTGTCCATTCTAAACAATTCAGAAAAAGAAAAAAAGTCGTCATTAAGAGTGTATGTATATATATAGATATATAGATAGATATACTGTATATCTATATATATAGATAGATATCTTGTGAAGAAGGTCCATTAATAAGGTCAGTAAATTTGCAAATGCCAAGCTGTATACAGTATGGTCTTTTTCTCAGACTTCCTTAAGGGTACTCTGTGGTGTATCGAAAGGGTGGAATGTTGGTTCAGACAGGAGGGACACCAACCAGAAAAAAGCCTGGCATTACTTAGGCCCCGCCTCCAGCTCCGCTTTTTCCACCCAACCAGAATAAATGCGTAAGCTAACCAGCCACAGTTGTCATTTTGAACGGAAGACGTGTTTTGTAGACGATCCTGCCATTCTTTCCTCCTTTTTTTTTTTGAAAGAATATATATATATCGTAGCTGCATTTGTCATTGGTTTCTAAATGTTTTACAGTACAGTAATCCCTCCTCCATCGCGGGGGTTGCGTTCCACAGCCACCCGCGAAATAAGAAAATCCGCGAAGTAGAAATCATATGTTTATATGGTTATTTTTATATATTTTAAGCCCTTATAAACTCTCCCACACTATTATAAACATTTCACGCACAATTATACAGCATAAACCCTTTGTATTCTCTTAGATATTAGGTAAGATTCGTTGAAATTATGTATGTAAACACAGTTTACATACAGTAAAACCTAAATATTATTTTAAAGATATTGAGCGTCTCCGATATCACATATGTTACAGCCATTACGACAGACAGGCCACCAGCAATAAATACGTACAATGCAAGAAAAATTGTATACAGTAAAATGTGTGTACAGTGACACTAAACTATGTACATGTAATAAGTACTGTACGTAAATAATTAATTATGGTTACTCACCAACAATGACACGATGACTTGTCCGATAACGATGAGTTTAATTTTACTGCACAACAAAGGATAGCGTTACAGCTCTTCTAAAGGAGCCTCTTCAGGCGACTGTTTAGCACCGCCGTTGTTCTTCTTCCATCACTCTTCAATCCAAATCCCTAAAGCAGATTCCATCCAGACTACTGCCTTATCACGTCCACTTGCAACTCGTTCTGCGCCCTCGTTAAAGGACATAGCGGCCGTAGATCTTATATGCTTTTCCTCCTTTTTAAATAAAAAGAATCGTGGACTCATTGATGCTGTAATGGTGTCCTGCAGCGGTGTAGCTGTTTCCTTCCTTCAACATATCCAAAACTTTTACCTTTTCTGCAATCATTTGCATCTTCTGTTGGCGCTTGGACACGACTCCTGCAGCAGTAGCAGGGGCACTCATTGAGTGAGATTAGACTTCCTGGTTAATGCAACACTCCGTCGCTGAGCCAATCAGCAGCACACAGGAACTTAACCGCGTGCTCTGATTGGGTAGCTTCTCAGCCATCCGCCAATAGCGTCCCTTGTTTGAATTCAAATGGGTCCCTTGTTTGAATTCAAATGGGCAAATCAACTGAGGAAGCACACGTACTGTAGACCGCAGACATCCGCAAAGCTGTGAAAAATCCGCGATATATATTCACATATGCTTACATTTAAAATCTGCGATGGAGTGAAGCCGCGAAAGACGAAGCGCGATATAGCGAGGGATCACTGTAGTCCAAATGCAGCTACCAGAAAGACATTCCACTAGTAGTATGACTCATTATACAAAAATAAACAACAAACAAAAAACTGCATAGTCTGTCTATGTAAAAGAGTTTAGTGAAATTCAAAGAAAACAGTTCACATAAAATAAGGAAAAAAAGTTGATAATACACAGAAACAATGGGGATAAAGGGAAACTGTGTGTTTATGGTATTCAGCTTGAGGCTGTAAGTATTTAGGCTACGTTTCTTAAGGTTTCTATCTGTTATCATTTACACTAGGACCTACGTATGTCCTACACACATAACATATATAACCTACGTAACAGTCAGAAAACTCTATGCCCTTAATACCGACTTAACAGTTCATGTTTCTCTGTAGCTGTCTAACTTCAATCTGAGGGCTATTCTATTGTCACACAGAGCTAACATTAAGAACATTCCATTACATTTAGCATATTGGGTGGGGGGATGAATATTTCATTATCTATTGTGAAGCTTCATTATATTCATGTTCAAACTAAACAAAAACTAAGGTAAATTTACCATTAACATTTAAAGGATTTGGCACTTGCACACACACACACATATAAACATGCTAGCCATCCCCCGCAGCTTCACCCGCGTAATTGTGAAACAGGACAGTGAGGAGGGCCCCGCCCAGATCTCTACTCCTGACGTCACACTTCCCCCTCCCCTCTGCCCCGCAGCCTTTGTCTCAGATTAGCGAGAATATATCGCTCCTGCAAGCGAACCATGATTCTTAGCGCAATGAGAGAAGTTGCAAAATCAATTGTACATTAGACAGGAAAAGTACAATTATGAGTGAATTTACCTGATTACATTGCCTTTCCGTAACTGATGTTAGCAGATGGATCTCGCCACAAGCAAATTATAGAAAAAAAAGATCTAAATCCGTTAAGTAGTTCTCTCGTTCGCTATCTAAGTGGAGTTAAGGTTATGCCACGAGGCAGAGTAAGGAGGGCCCCGCAGCCCGATAAGTCTCTCTCGGATTTGTGCTAATAAATCGGTACCACAAATGATCTATGATACTTAGCGCAATGAGAAAGTCGCAAAATCAATGGAATGTTCAAGCAAATTATAGAAAAAAACCCAATCTAAATCCATTAAGTAATTCTCTCATGAAAAGCAGACAGACATACAAACGGGTCTAAAAAACTATAAGAAATTTTGCGCTTGGACCATGAACTTTTTAAAACCGTTTATTAGCGAGCACCTGTTGGCCAAGGGTAACCTACATTCCAAATTTCAAGTCCCAAGTCTTCATGGTTCTGGAGATTTCTTGATGAGTGACTCAGTGGTATTTGGCTTGTATATATATAGATTAATAAAAACATAACACCCTCAAGCCCATTTAATCAATTTCAGAGGACTGGGTGCCAGACCATGGCACTCTCTAGACCTGCTGGTACTCATGGGGCAAGGATATGGGAGTGAAAATGTAGTACCTTGTAAAAAAACCCACACAGAATGCTTGATTTGTTGTCTTCTTGGTCTAGTGTCAGAACTGATCACTACAACTGCTCTCCGTATTTAAAGTTTCGGCTAATTAAGGGTTTTAAGTGTTTCACAAAAAAAAGCAAAATAGGAGCAGGGTGTTGAAAGAGAAGAAAACTAAGACTCCAGACCCATCTTACATGTTAGGTAAGGCTGGAATTTTTTATTTTGTGATGTTACTGACACCCAAGTAGAACGATGGTGGATTTTATTGAATTATTTTTAGCGGGCTGTCCATTCCATATATACAGTGCTTATAATGGTAACTATTAGGTAACACAAGCAGGTCACAGTTTCTTTAAAATCATGTGTTATGAAAGATCTTCAAAGTGCAGTCATTATACATGTACTCATTTTAAACTACTTCTTTTTTTTCCATCTAGACATCATTCTCCACACACATTCATATTCAAACCAATTAAATGGTGTCTGAAGTAATGAAAAAGTAGCTTTGTTTTCTGTAGAAATCTTTGTCAATTCTTTTTCATAATGTGTATGTCCATCATCAGTTATGCCATAAAATTGTGTTTTTATGTTGTTTATAAAAAGACACATAAAAAGATGTTAACATTTAGAGATAAAACACATTTAAACATTTCCAATGAAAGAACTAAGTGTTAAACTAGAAATCCTAAATGAACACATTCAATGGCACATTAGACAGAAAAAGTACAATTATGAGTGAATTTACCTCATTACATTGCCTTTCCGTGCCTGATGTTAGCAGATGGATCTCGCCACAAGTGCTGTCACTCGCATTTGTTAAGAGCTGAGGTTGTAAATAGAGCACATAACCCCAATATTGAATCGCATTTTTCCCTTAACCACAGCACTATTAAACTATATTGTTTTTCCTTTTAATTGTTTCTGAGATAAATGCCTCTTTCTCTAGCATTTCAGCCCTGGGTCATCACCATCAGCAACTATTTATTAGTAACATTGATTGAAAAGAACAGCCTTTAAATAGGAATAAATTGAAATCTTTGTGGCAATGAATCCTCAATGTAGCTAATTTATCTGTGACTACGACTGCAAATATGATGGTCTGTCTATCCGTTCCATTTTTTTTATTTTGTGATAGACTTGATTTCTCCCGATGCCATTTTACTGAGAATAATGTTTTACTTTTGTTAGTTCTGACCTTCTGCTGATCTTTCTCTTCATTTTTGTAACTTATGTTCTCTTTAATCAATCTTTATTTTTATATAGATAATTGCCTTTTAAAAAAGCAGACTCTCACAGCTTGTGCATTTTGATATTTCAGTTATATCTGTAAAAGGAGAGGTTTTGTTGTGATCAAATTTCATTCTGTTAATAAGCTAAAAAAACACATTGAAAATTGCCAATAAAAATATGGACACAACAATTATGAAGTCCCAACCCATTCAATAACTATACAGTAGTCAGTCAGTTGTAATCCTTATCCCTTCACCCACCAATATCAACCCCACCAACATATCCAATTTAAAAACCAATAAAAATTATGAAAAACAAAAGCCAACACCATCTGGAGTTTCAAAAAACAGGAACAAAGGACACAAGAAAAAAAAACAGAGGTGCTAAGAAAGAAGAAACAAACATAACAACAGCAATTATGGATTTTAAAGATATATACATACAGAATATTGTCATATGAGAGTGGTTACAGACTGTCAAAGTGTCCCGACTGGCAATGGCGAAAGCAGTCACAAATCACCTTTTCTCTTTTCTCCTCAGAACAGAGGACAAGTCCCAGCATGGGGCCGTTACATCAAAACTGGAGCTTTTCTGCCCCAGGAACTGCTTAAACAACTGTGGCATCCAAAACCGCTGCCCACTTTGGACTACACAATAGAGAAACCGTTGAGCTAGAAGCTTATGAGGACCCGAGATGACCTACATTTTTGAAGCTTTCATTTACCTTCACTTTTATTATTAAACAGGGTACCCTTTACAATATTTTGTCTGTTTTTGTTTCCAAAATTACACTATATATACAATTTTATACAGGATATATACAATTTGAGGGTTTCGGCCATTGCCCTCAAGTAGGAAGTTTTGTAATGAGGAGCTAGTTGAGTAAATAGTATACTGTAACATTCTCAAGCTCACCAATATCTAATTCAGCATTGTGGGAGACCACAGCCAGTCCATGAAGCACTGGGAGTTTATCTGTTGAACCAGTAATGGCGTATCATGTAGTGAATACACACTTGACTTACAGTTTTCATCCTCTTTCTCTGTGTGTTTAGCATTCGTTTGCTCTGAGATTGATGCGATTTCTGAGCAGGTCTTCTTTTCTACACCTTAGCGACCCGCTTCTTCTCTTTTTCCTTTGGCATCTTTTCGCGTTAAAACTGATGAAGTCAGTGTTCGTGTTGCAAATACTTAGAACGTTTTTCTTAATTTTTCACTTAAGCTAGCACTTAAGTCTTCAATCTGCCTCAAGAATGATTTAAGATATGAAGAGGTAGGGAAGAGAACAGAGCCCGTACACACGTGCCGCACGGCTGCTCTGCTGTGCGCTGCCGAGATTTGATTCTACAATAAAATAAATTAAAAATAAAAAGAGTAATAAAAATCATCACCCTGAAAGCGGACAGTAGAGGTCACGTAGTATATGTGTACCAAATTTTAGGTCAATAGATCAAATGGTTTGCAAGCTGCAGGTGATTTACAATCCTGGGCAGACAAACGACAGCCACGGTAACGTATTATATAAGAAGACTGGCTGCCCAGCTATCTGACAGCAGTCCTTTGTTTTTCAAGCGGTCTTATTTTCTGTCCGGTAACCCTTTCAGCTAGAGGGGTGTAGCGAACCCCCCTTTTGTTGGATAAGGAGCCCGTCACGCACAAAATATCTCCTACTCTTAGGAAAAAAATAATTTTATTAGGAACGGCAACCGTCAGAACCTAAGCCTCAATTTGGAGTCCCCAGATGAAATGAACTTTTGTGAATTTACGCTTGTGAAATAATCACCCAATCAATCTTTTCATCAATCACAAAAACAATATATATTATAACTCAAACAACAATAAACCCCCTTTAAACAATGTCTATAAACACTATACCTATACAAACCCCTTGAAAACTCTAATATATTACCCAGCATTTGGCGCAACAGTAAAGAAAGCAAGAAAGCCAGAAGGAAACAAAGAAAGAAATGAAAAAAGAAACAACCTATTTCTAAACAACCCACATATCTTCACATTTACTTAGATCTATATTACATTTATCTTAATACATAATTCGCCAGTCTCCTCACTCACTCACTCATGTCTGTCCGAAGCCGAATGCGCAGTCGCCTTCTGCGCAGCTGCCCGAAAAACCTTACGAGACCGGCAGGCGGCGGATTTACGGCCGCGAAAATTCAAAGAGAAAGGCGACTATGGCCGCGAAAATTCAAAGAGAAAGGCGACTTCGACCGACATCCAACCCCAACATCGCGGGAGGAGGCGGATTTACGGCCGCAAAAATTCAAAGAGAAAGGCGAATTCGATTAAAGCTCTAGAGGCCTGAAAGGTGATTTCGACTACAGCTCAAGGCCTAATTACGCATTCATTCAATACACTTATATCAGGTTTGTGGTGCTTATACTTATTATATATTATACTATTCCACTCGTGCCCGTTTCATCTTACGTTGTCGAAACGGGCTCTTTGTCTAGTATATAAATAACAAGCGGATGCATACATACAATCCCCACAATGTACCCCAGTCCCTTTTATATTAACTTTGTTTAAAAAGTTTATCTTCACTCGGCCAGGGAAAACTGCAGTAACTCTAGCGACCAGTCCTGAGGTGATGCCGCTGATACTTTTACTGAACTTATTGATAACAAGAAGCGATCTCACTGGCTTAGTGTCAGTTCTTTCGACGAGGGATAAAAATTCGTCACACGCGGCAGTCTCCGCGCTAGCGTTCGTCCATGGCCGACGCCCGCTCCATAACAGCCAAGACAAGATGTGAACTCCGAAGGTCCTTTTAGGTTGAAAGGAAATCCTATCCGTGTACCCAACAGTCCTTATTCCAGAGTCTGTCTTGCTTGCTTGCTTTACTGCTTGCCGCTCCTTGTTAAATGCCTTCCCAGCTCCTTCTCTCTTGTACACCTTCCTCTCCTTCTCCTTTTTTTTTTTTTTTTTTTTTTTTCCATACGTGCCTCCTTGACTTTTTAAAGTCAGTTAACCTTTACGTCACACCAACGTACCGTTTGGCAAGGACCCACAGGCGTAGTTTGGCCCCCAACTCCCCTTAAAGAGATATCCCCGGTAAGTTATTCTCTAGGACCCCTCTAAAAAGAAGCAAGAGGCAGATCCAGCTAAAAAGTACACAAAACATAATATGTGACAACCATTACAGGGGGGCTTTGAGGTTTCCGACCAGGCATGACACCAATCTCTGTTCTCAATCTAAATGTCTAGTGACGTCACAGGGTGCACACCTTTGGATGACTTTACAGAGCAAACTATTGGAAATTGCTCCATAAAATGGTGATGTCAGTGGGAAAAAAAGCGCAGAATACTTTTGACCATTTCAAAGCAAGTTACAAACTAAAAACCAATGTCAGAAAAAGGATTCTGCACTCCCAAAAACTATTTATATTTAAAGATTTCCAAAGAAATTTGGAAAAAAAAAAACAGTAAAGCAAAACATCATTTATAATAGATTTTAAAGTTTGGCCCACCCTCAACCCTGAACTTGATTATTTGGTTCAATAACCAATGTGTGCTATTTGGTTGTGCATGAGTGTCCTGCAATTGATGTTTTGTACATCCAGAACTGATTGTGGTCTTTAACCTGATGCAGTGGGGACTCCAATTCTATACAGACATGCAACAGACAAAGCACGCACGGAAAATGGATATGTTATAGAGTTCAGCAGGCAGGTCATTTAAATATGGTAAAGATTACAGTTTTAGAAATTATCTTCTCTCTTCACCACGGAACAGAAGATGAGTCCCAGGATGGATCCCTTCTGCCCACCACTGTGGCACCAAAAATCGCTGCCCAGTTTGGACCCTGCTCATGTCAAGAGCTGAACTACATAAAGGAGAAATCATTGAATTAGAAGCTTATGAGGACTCAATGGGGACTTTCATTAACTTTCACTTTCATTAGTAAACAGGATACGTGCCACTCTCCAGCCCTTGACAGTATTGTCAGTTTTTGTTAAGCGAACTACAGTATATATTACATTTTTATACAAAATATATACAATTTTAGCGATTCAGCTGTTGGCCTCAACTAGGAGGTTTTGTAATGAAGAGCAAGTTCAGTAAATAATACAATATATTGTAACATTCTCAAACATATCTAATTCAAGGTTGTGGGTCCACAGCCAACCCACGAAACACTGGGGTTTATCTGTTAAATTGGCTGCCCTGCTAGCTGACAGCAGTCCTTTGATATTGATTACTAATGTACATGAGAATTTTTAAACTGTTCGGGTAAGAGGCCTTTTTATTTCTTAGTCTGGAGTCTTATCAATAAAACAAAGTGCAGTGCATGCTGGGGAAGTTGGAACACTAAGTAGGACTTTAGAGTTTTCCTTTTATTATTGTTCTATACTTTTGCTTACTTAGCTGGGATTCTTGGAAAACTGACCCAAAGCCTTCTGGTGATAGCAATGGGTGAAGCATTTTAATGTGCAGTGAGAAACTACAACATGCTCTGCTACCTGCCAGGGTGTGTGTCCTTTTTGGGTGAAAGATGGGCAAAGCTGATACTGGAGCCTCTTAGCTCCCTCCATGAGGAGAGGCTTTTTAAAAACTGCCAAAGAGTTCTCTATCTCTTTCTAGCTACAGTATATCTTTGTCTTGTCTGGAGAACACATAACCTACAAGGAAAGAAGATGCCTGAACGTGGAATGATAATCAGTATATTGCTACTTCTATTTGGACTAAATGAATATTTAAAACACTCAGGTTACATGATTCTGCATATCACTGTATACACTGTTATTGGTTTTAATGCAAATATAAAATACAGGTAAAATTCCGTTACAATGAACTTCCAGGGACCTAAAAAATATTTCGTTGTAATGAAAATTTCTTTTGTAATGAGATTCTGTATTTGTAGCTATAGTGCTTTCTTTAACTTGCGTCCAGGTGTTTGCAATCATTTCAATAGCTTCTTTCACGTTAATTTTAATCTTCTCCTGTCTACAAGTTATGCTGACAAGAATTTTTCTTAGCATTTCCTTGCGATAATACACTTTCAGGGTGCGAATGATGCCCATATCCAATGGCTGAAGCACTGCTGTGCAATTGGGTGGGAGGAATTCAATGCAAACAGTATCTAAATGCGGAAGCATGTTGTGGGCAGCACAATTATCAATCAGAAGCCCAATTCCTTCTTGTATTCTTCTTCATATTGTGAGGTTTCTGAACTCTTTTGGGATCCCCCCCCCAATGCCCCCACCCAACGGGAACATCACGCTGAAGTGCGTCCCGAAGCGTGATTGCCGCGTCTGTGTAAGATTGCCCGTTGCTGGGGCAGGGCAACAGCAGGCTCACAACGGTGCAGTGAGGCGCCACAGAAGCGAATCCTAAAAGATCGGGCTCATGCTATAAGTCCCTGTCTTACACCACAAAACACGAGGCTGAGTCTCAGTACTTTAGCAAAACCAGCTTTATTCAGCTTGAAACAGGAACAGCAAGGTTGCTTATTGTAGCGGGATCTGCCACTCTCCTATACACAGACACAGCAATCACGCAGGGTTGTGGCCAGGTTAGTGGCCATGTAATCCTGTGCCCTGCATTACCCATCGAGTTTGCTTTGGCAGAGAGACACAGCAGAGCTGTGAGCCTGCTGTTACCCCGGCAATGGATAAACTGTCTTCCACAGACGCGGTGATCGCACTTCGGGACGCTCTTCGGCGTGTTGTCCGGTTGTGGGAGGTCCCAAGAGAGTTTGGAAACCTTACATTTTCTTCAATGAGAGCCGCATTAATAGGAATGTTTCTTGAATGAGCATTGTATGAACCAAATAAAACTGCTTTTCGATGTCTTCAAATGCAGCAGTTCGCATACATTTGCAACCCGAGATTATTGTCTTTCAAGAAAGTTGACAGTGTTGATGACGAAATTCCGAATTCACTGGCAACGTTTTTTTCTTTTTGCCGCAATCGAGAGCTGCAAAAATGTTAAGTTTTTTTTCTAATATGAACTGTTATCATTTTTTCGTGTCTGCCGTTTCTATAGGAGGGTGACAATGAGTTAAATTCCAATGGATGTTTTTCAAATGTTGACGAGCAATAAGTAAAAGGTATCACTGAAAACAACAGAAAAAAAAACAGTACGAGGAAAGTTCGAAGAAAGAAGTTTTTGTTTACAATGTTTCTGTTTGGGGATCGTTGCGCACAACTGAGCTGCCACCACAGAACTAACTGCTCTGTGGATGATTCATTCAGGCATTTCAAGGTCTTTTGGGCACTTCGTTGTAATGAAAGTATCTGTTGAATGTACTTTGTAGTAACGAGATTTCTATAGACAACTGTCATATGGGGAAACTGTTGGGACCATAAAAATACTTCATTGTAATGAAAATTTCTTTGTAAAGATATTCGTTGTAACGGACTTTTACCTGTATAAGTAACAGTTTAAATGTCAATGCCTTTGTCCAATTATTATAACTAGTGAGTCAAGGGGCTGGATTGTCCATTCCTTGTCTAGCTGTGGTCCCTTAAGGACTCAAGAGGAAGTCTTTGAGGTTACCTCTACTGGTGCTAAAACTGGGTTGAAGTAAAAGTTTGGAAATATAAGACCACCCCAGCCAGCAAGTAGTCTGCCATTGGAGGTCTCCAGAGTTGAATACGTGGATACAGTGAGACACGTAAGAAGACAAAGACAACAGTTAGTTGGTACCATTCAAGTTAGGTGATCTGATATGAAAAAACACAACTTTAAAGTTACAGATAAGCAATTTTTTTCTGTTTCTAAATATATAAATGTCACAACTGTTTAAATGTTTCAGTGTATTGGGTAGATATTTTACACAGAATATTTAAAGAGTGGCGGAGAGAACGTTTTCACTTCAGAAAGAGAGTAGTCTGATGTAACATTCATACAATGAAGATCGACAATCAAAGCCAAAAAAGTCACAATCTAACACCACAAAATACATTCCCAGTGAAACTAGCTGTGTCTACACACACGCCTTTACTAAATCAACAGTAAAGATCAGACCAACTCTAAACACATGGCTCAAAATTATTTAGATGGCCTTCATGGCATCATACCACGAAATGAGATACACACATGTCCCTTGCAAAACGCAGCGCTGGAGCAACCAAGCTAAGCATCAACACTGCAGAGGTCTCCATCAATGGGTGGCAAAAATCAAGAAAAAGATGAACGTTACTAAGGTGCTTACAGGAAAATTAACGTCATTTGTCATGTCTTGGAATTAACAACAACAACAACAACATGTATGTATATAGCACATTTTCATACAAATAGTAGCTCAAATAAAATAAAAAGACAAAATAAGAAATTAAAATAAGACAACATTAGTTAACATAGAAAAGGAGTAAGGTCTGATGGCCAGGGTGGACAGAAAAAGCAACAAAAAAATAAAAAACTCCAGATGGCTGGAGAAAAAAATAAAATCTGCAGGGGTTTCAGGCCACAAGATCACCCACTCCCCTCTGGGTATTCTACCTAACATAAATGAAATACAGTAATCCCTCCTCCATCGCGGGGGTTGCGTTCCAGAGCCACCTGCGAAATAAGAAAATCCGCGAAGTAGAAACCATATATTTATATGGTTATTTTTATATTGTCATGCTTGGGTCACAGATTTGCGCAGAAACACAGGAGGTTGTAGAGAGACAGGAACGTTATTCAAACACTGCAAACAAACATTTGTCTCTTTTTCAAAAGTTTAAACTGTGCTCCATGACAAGACAGAGATGACAGTTCCGTCTCACAATTAAAAGAATGCAAACATATCTTCCTCTTCAAAGGAGTGCGTGTCAGGAGCAGTGACTGTCAGAGAGAGAGAGGAAAGCAAACAAATCAATAGCGCTGTTTGGCTTTTAAGTATGCGAAGCACCGCGGCACAAAGCTGTTGAAGGCGGCAGCTCACACCCCCTCCGTCAGGAGCAGAGAGAGAGAGAGAGACAGAGTTTGTTTTTCAATCAAAAATCAAAACGTGCCCTTCGAGCTTTTAAGTATGCGAAGCACCGTGCAGCATGTCGCTTCAGGAAGCAGCTGCACAGAAGGTAGCAATGTGAAGATAATCTTTCAGCATTTTTAGACGAGCGTCCGTATCGTCTAGGTGTGCAAACAGCCCCCCTGCTCAATCCCCCTACGTCAGGATCAGAGAAAGTCAGCGCAAGAGAGAGAGAAAAGTAAGTTGGGTAGCTTCTCAGCCATCTGCCAATAGCGTCCCTTGTATGAAATCAACTGGGCAAACCAACTGAGGAAGCATGTACCAGAAATTAAAAGACCCATTGTCCGCAGAAATCCGCGAACCAGCAAAAAATCCGCGATATATATTTAAATATGCTTACATATAAAATCCGCGATGGAGTGAAGCCGCGAAAGGCAAAGCGCGATATAGCGAGGGATTACTGTAGTCCCCTTAGTAGTTAGGGTTCTCACAGAGTCACTTGATGCTGATTGTCATACAGACTTCTGGCTTTTAATCCATCCATCATTGTTGGAACATCACAGTGCTTTCAGTAGATGGTGGTGGCACAAGCCACCACCAAAAGGACACCGGAAAAGACAAACACAAAAGACATTAAAAAATGTCAAAGACGTTAACACAATTTATTTTTGAGTACAAGGGTATAGGCTCTGGAATATATGATAATATTTCTTTGGTGTGTGCTGAAAACATTTCCAGCCCATTTCAAACCAAACCCTGAACTTAACTACTGTTCAAAACAAAACCCATTTAAACATATTTCCAAAAGAAAATAGAAAAGTATGTTAAAGTATGTTTTTTATATATTGCTTTATATTACAGTGTTTACATATGCAACCTTTGCTCTTCAACCATGTGTGCAATCTTATTTTTATGTTACAGCCCTGGCTCAAGTTTAGCCCTTTTATCTATTTTTTTTTTTAAATATAAGGCTTCATATTTTTCTTTTTATTCAGTTTTTGGTCTATCTTGCCTTTACTTAATGTTTATGATTTTTTTGTGTATGGTTTATTTTATTTGGTGTTATGTTAATTACATATTCAGTGTTTTTTGTTATCTTCCCTGTCTGCTGTTTCTGGAACATAACAGGTGGGGCCACCTAAATATTAAGCCAGGTTACGAATCTCAGTAGTATTCCTGCTGACACCGAAGTGAGATCATCAGCTTCTGCATGGTGTCTTTGTGTTTGATTCCTTATTGTGGATTCTGTTGCTTCTTTTTGATGTTGGATTTACTGGCTTTGACCTCTGATTGGTATTTAAAGTACCTCTCTGGTTCTGTCATTGAATTTATTTGCCTTAAGGTTTCATTTTTTAATCATTTACAGTAAATGTTTAAAAGTTTCAGGAACTTTAGTTTAATTTGGCCAGCGAGTTTTACTGTTATTTCCTATGTCTATATCAGGCATTCTGAGACTTTGAACATTAAAGGAGCCTTAGCCCCATTATAGGGCCTAGGGTGGCCTAAAGCCTGCCTGTTGAGTCTGGAGCTTGGCTGTCTGATTTATATGCAGTAGGTCCAGACTGGAGATAAGGGACGCACTGAACATTTGTGTGGGTTATTCATGCCATGCACCTTCTTTTGTGCTTCATTAGGCAGGAGAACATAGCATTTATGCTCTAGAGGACCAGCATATATTATGCAAATGCTTAAAGACATTGACTTCGAAAGCCACTGCCTGCTTAAAGGCCGTTATAATGGATGAAATAAGTGAATAAAAGATAACCTAATCAAACAAACATAGTTTAATATTATTACAGGACCTGGCAAAGATGAGAGCTACTGGAATGTTCAGAGTTTTGAACTGAAAAACAGGTTAATGAAAAACGTTTTGCAAAAATATCACAAAATATGTAAAAGTGTTCAAAATAACGGGCATTGTAGAAAAAATGTGAAATATACTGTTAGTCTTTCATAAAAAATCCATCAATGAACACTTTTATCATTGTGATTCTTATTGTAATCCCGTGGTCTTTTTAGTTTTGATAATGGAGGTGGAGCAGATATTCATTTAAGGAGATTTATTTACTTATACAGTAATGTACTGCTGTGGGGATATTAATGGTAAATCTGGGCAGAGAACTGAAAACACGGGTTAGGATGACTGGGCTAAAGACCATGTCACATCACGTGACTTTTACAGAGATTTTCAGTTGTAGACTTCATAAACATAATCTTAGAAGTTGGAGTCAGTTGTGACATGCTTCTATTCATATGTTTCTGTCCCCATGTAGTGATGGTTGAGGAAAAAAATTAATCTCAGGTTTTTGTGTAGAAAGGACATAAGAAAGTTTATTATAGAACAGGACCCAAAAGTGACCAACGCTGGACAACAGCAGGACTTTTGACCAATAAGTGAGGATGACAGACAGATCTTCTATTCAAAAGCTTAACCTCATGTGAAGGGGATTCCTGTTTGTGGACTACTTTCATTTTCCAGAATTATTTAACAATATTTTTCTCAGTTTTTAATATTGTTTGCTGTTGTCCGGTGTTGGTCACCTTTGGGTCTCATTCTATCAGAAGCTTTGTTATATCCTTTCTCCACAAAAACATGAACTTAAATGTGTTTTCTCTGACATCACTACAACCTATATGAGATACGTAACATATAAAAATATTACATTTTAGGTGGCAAGTTGCCATGACAGAGAAGTTTCAAGATATGAAGATAGTTGAGTTAGATACTAACTATTACTATAAAATAAGTTAATCAATAAAAGCACAGGATCATAGATTTTAACTAGTTAAATGTATATTTTGCTCAAAGCATTTTTGTACGCAGAACTGCAAATACATTGAGTATGTTATATATTGGTAACTGAAGTGCTACATTCAATTCTAGAGTACATATAATTTTGGAAATGTTAGGTGAATAAGAATTGACAAGCTCTGCTGTTTTTATCAAAGTTTTTTTTTGTTTGGACAAAGTTCATAAAAATGTATTATTCAGGCCTGTTACAGACAACATAGTGTGTTAAAATACTGACAGTAAAATCTGTTTACCAACAATACAGTAATCTCTCGCTGTATCGCGCTTCGCCTTTCGCGGCTTCACTCTGTCGCAGATTTTATATGTAGGCATATTTAAATATATATCGCGGATTTTTTGCTGGTTCGCGGATTTCTGCGGACAATGGGTCTTTTAATTTCTTGTACATGCTTCCTCAGTTGGTTTGCCCAGTTGATTTCATACAAGGGACGCTATTGGCAGATGGCTGAGAAGCTACCCAACTTACTTTTCTCTCTCTCTCTTGCGCTGACTTTCTCTGATCCTGACGTAGAGGGATTGAGCAGGGGGGCTGTTCGCACACCTAGACGATACGGACGCTCGTCTAAAAATGCTGAAAGATTATCTTCACGTTGCTACCTTCTGTGCAGCTGCTTCCTGAAGCGACATGCTGCACGGTGCTTTGCATACTTAAAAGCTCGAAGGGCACGTATTGATTTTCGATTGTTTGTTTTTCTCTGTCTCTCTCTCTCTCTCTCTCTCTTTCTCTCTCTCTCTCTCTGCTCCTGACAGAGGGGGTGTGAGCTGCCGCCTTCAACAGCTTTGTACCGGCGGTGCTTCGCATACTTAAAAGCAAACAGCCCTATTGATTTGTTTGCTTTTCTCTATCTCTCTGACAGTCTCTGCTCCTGATGCGCACTCCTTTGAAGAGGAAGATATGTTTGCATTCTTTTAATTGTGAGACGGAACTGTCATCTCTGTCTTGTCATGGAGCACAGTTTAAACTTTTGAAAAAGAGACAAATGTTTGTTTGCAGTGTTTGAATAACGTTCCTGTCTCTCTACAACCTCCTGTGTTTCTGCGCAAATCTGTGACCCAAGCATGACAATATTAAAATAATCATATAAACATATGGTTTCTACTTCGCGGATTTTCTTATTTCGCGGGTGGCTCTGGAACGCAACCCCCGCGATGGAGGAGGGATTACTGTATTTATGGATTTGTATGATTTTTATAGGGAAGTGAGTGTGGCCAATCACATAACCATCACTCTGAGGCTGACAAATGATAAAATCCTTTAGTGTTAACATTAACGTAAAGATAATCTAATATCTTTTGATATTAGTTTTGAAGTCTTTGCTAAACATCCTTATTTTCCTAATGACTAATATGAAGGGAACATTTCAAATTGCAAAATGCATTACCTTAAAACATGTAGAATCCTTCTGAGCCCTGAAACAACAGTGAAACACCCAGCTTGGCTTTCTTTCCATACTCAGGCCTCAACATTTATATGAAACTGCTCATTTGAACAGTGCTTGATCTTGACAACCCTAAGGGTGCCTCCTAAAACTTAGTCACAATCATGATGCTAATCAATCAGTCAGACAATGGACAATCATTCTTAATCTTGAGCCAGCCATCACTTCAACCCCTCACTTTTCGAAGGAGTACTCACACTGAAAAGGGATAATCATCACTACTTTGAACTCGTACATTGCTTTTGCTGCAGACATCTTTTCAGACACTCCACCTGAAAAGCTGCAATCATCTCTAATCTAAATCCAGACGTATGATCCATTGTTGACATTATGAGCAAGTGCTCAGTGCCTACAGACTGTGGCAGAAGTGTCCTGAAGTAAGTTTTCCTTTTTTTTAACGTGTTTATCATTGACCTTTAAGAGGATGATCATCCATACTCTTAAAGTTAAATGCCACTCTTCTGAACATTACTGCAATTTCACTGAACTGCTGAGGTCACATCAACTATAGTTTCAATAATGTCACCATAAAACAATCAGGCTAGCTTCGTGCCACATGCACTAGCTATACAGTATATGACAGGCCATGCTTTGCATCTACTCTGTCATTTAAGCAGCTGCTCTGCATAACAAGCTTAAATCCCAATTAATCTAAAGCAGCTTGTCCTGTCACAATAATCATTTCTTTTCTCTCTCAGGCTGGCGCTATTAAATCAAACCTAATCAGTTAATCAGCTGACAGCAGATTCCATCCTGTTGCTTGTACTGTATAATAAAGTTTTTCTTTTGTGTATTGTAGCACCCTTCATTCATGTAGACTGGCAATTTATAAGCCAATACTAATGGATGGATTTCTGTATTTTGTTCATTTTTGAGGTTCAAACGGACCAGTTGGAATCTTTGTCATTAATGCGTAAATGCTATGGAAATTGAGTATCCAACAGAGTACCCTAATCGACCACTCTGCAAATGTTTCCCAGTCTGAACGGCAGTCCGTTTATTTGTCTTGTTCACTGTACTTGCACATGACATCAAATTGTCCAAACCTAACGTTGCTGACAAAAGGCTCATCAATAGGACAGTCTGATTGCAAATAATTTAGAAGTAATTCCAGTGATGTTAAGAAAAGACAAAGATAGTATATTTTAAAAAAAAATAACATGCAAGTCTTATAAACCTTTGAGGGCATTCTGGTTTGATGTCATCATAAACCCCACATTTTATTTTATTTAGAAGGGTTAGTCATGTCACAGTGCTGACCACTGCTGTTAATTGGTGAAAGTTGCCAAAGTGTTTTTCGCAGCAGCTGTGTTCGCGGGTGACCTTATTCACAAATATTTTCCTGGAAATTCGTTGTGCGACTGGATTAGATGAACATCTTTTTTCCAGAGCAACCCATGGTGCTTTATGAAGCCAGCATGGCATCACAGAGCTGTAGCAGCTGTGCACAGAACTTTCACACATGTACTGTAAGCGTACTCCATGTTATATTTTCTGTTACTGCCCAATCTGTTTCATGTGAGTTTGATGTCACTACTGCAGCCAAAAAACTGCAGTATTGTCATTTGAGGAAAACATTAGCTGACCATAAAGAGAATATTATGAAAATACATTGTTGTTCCGCATAGATTCATTTTACATTATATCTTCAGAGCAGCGCAGATGAGGTAGTGTCAGGCACAGTCCCCTAAGTTTATATCACTGATCCCTCATATCACAGGCTCTCTGTCAGTATGCACTGGTATGTACACATTATCTGCTTGTACTCCAATACTTAAACAGGGAAGTGCCGGAACAGAGTAGTTCAAACAGATCTGATCTATAAGTGCAGAGTCACTTATATAGACCTAGCGTGCGGCCGTTGAACAAGTTAGTCTGCACTGCCCGCTTTATGGCATCGCTAAACAGTGCACTTCCGTGAGGGTGATGATAAACTATATCTATATATTGTAAGAGATGGCCGGCAGCTCAACCTGGCTGGGACGCTCCTGAGATGGAAGGATGGGGGAAGGCAGCTACTTGTGGACACTGCCTCCCCCAAAACACTAGATGTCCGCAACCCTGGAGTGTAGTATTGCCCTGGATTCCCACAGGGCATCCTGGGACTTGGAGTTCGGCTTCTCAGCCCTGTTGGTTGCCATGGGTGCTGCCAGGGGGTGCTGTGAAAAGGATTTGGGGAGTCATGCTTCCCTTATAGCCCAGAAATACTAGGAAGTTACGTGGACAGAAGAGCAGAAGCACTTCCGGGTCAAGGACTATTTAAACGACTGCTGAAGACCCAGCAAGCGAGCCAGAGTCGGGTGGAAGGTGGACGAAGCTTGCTGAGGAGGAGTGGAGGAGAAAAGAGAGAAAGAAGAAAAGTATTGTGTATTGTGGTGTTGGTGCTTGGGGACTGTGTTATGCCTGTGGGAAACGGGGAAGACGTTACCCACAGGTGTTGTAAAAGAAAATAAAACATTTGTGTTTAATCAGTGTGTCTTTTGTGTCTGTCTGTGTCGGGTTGAGTGACTGGCTGCTACACCCTCCATCTTTGTTACAATACAGTATATACTGTATATATCTCTATATATAATCTTCATTTGGATCTTGATCTTTGTTTGTCCGCGAACGAATTAGAAGAAGAAGCACTAGATGGCAGTAGAGAGACAGCTAAAACATAGGCATTGCATTAAGAATCTCCTCCAGGCTTATACTACTGAAGACTGTAGTACTCCAGTCACACCTCAAAACACAGACATTCAAACTAAACAAATTGTTGTGCTTTAAATTAACTAATCTTTATATATAATCTTCATTTGGATCTTGATCTTTGTTTGTCCGCGAATTCCACACATGCGTAGACCACCTTCCAGTTTAGTACATTGTTGTTACTCACGGATGTCAACAATGTGCTGGAATAACGAAAGGGGTGGTGGACAGTGTTACGCTGGTTAGCTCCTGAGGCCTGGTTAGAGAATGAGATTGCCGAAGATAAAAGGTACGTGCCTACATAACATATGAATGAAAGTAAGACGCTGGGTAAAATGAATGACAACGTAAGAGCACGTTCCGGAAATTATTGTTGTTACGTTGTAGCCGGCAAGTGCTGCGCGTCTCACAGTTGTACCGTGGCTTGCTCACATGTCAGTGAAGTGATCCCTATTTATGCTTTAAAGAGCCTGGATACCTATGTGTCCCCCTTTTATAACCATTGCTCCGTGTATATTGCCTTACTCTTTGGATTGCCACAAAGCAACCTGCGAGATTGGAGAAAGGTTGAGAAGAGATCGTGAGAGGAAACAACAGCGTCGTGAAAACGAGATGGACTGTAAACGGAGAGAAGCAGAAATGCTCCTCCACCACCACATAATTACTATTCGGAGAGTGATTCCGAGTAGGCCGTTCCTATCGAATCAATGTCCAAGGGTTTTCTTTTGTAATTTTGTTCCCCAGTTCACGCCTGGCAGCCGCGTTTAAACAGGGAGCCCTTCACAGACAACTTTAATACGCGCAACGTAGTTGGGTGCACATGGCTAGTGTATATATATATATATATATATATATATATATATATATATATATATATATATATATATATATATATATATAGTTTACTTATTGGTAGTTTGTTAGTTTGCTCCCTTATGTTGTATTTGTTTAGATTAGATCAGATTTTTTAACTACATAGGCAAATTCAGATGCATACAGCAGCATAAACATAAAAAACAAGGATACAAACTCACAGGATAAATAATACAACCAACTAATCAATCAATCAATAAATTTATATAGTGCAGATATTTTAAAATTAGCCTAAGATAACACTGCTCAAAAAAGACCCTCAGAGGCACTTCTTAGCAGACAGTGGTGAAATGAGCATGCTGTTAAAAGTACTCCAAGAGAGCGTCTCCTGGAGGGGATGGAGTGGATTTTTCATGATGGCATTCAGTTTTGCCATCATCCTCTTTACCACAACAGCTTCCAGTGTGTCCAGGGTGCACCGCGTGATGAAGCTGGCTTTCCTGATAAGTTTGTTCAGTCATTGTGCTTCATTTGAGCTCAAGTTGCTTCCGTAGGAGCGTAGGGCAACAATCTGCCTACTATGGACTGGTAGATCATTTCCAGCAGCTTGCTGCATACATCAAAATGCCTGAGTCTTCTAGGAAGTCCAGTCTGCTCTGGCCCTTCTTCTACAGTGCCACCGTTTTGTCAGACCAGTCCAGTTTGTTGTTCATGTGAACCCCCAGGTACTTGTAGCTCTGCACCACTTCCACATCCTCCCCCTGACTGGTGACTGGTCTCAGAGACTTCTTGGTACGCTGGAAGTCCACCACCAGTTCTTTTGCCTTGCTGATGTTGAGTTGTAGGTTGTTGTCTCTGCACCACAAGACAAACTCCTCCACAACCTTCCTGTATTCTGACTCATCTCTATTATCAATGCAGCCTATAATGGAGGAGTCATCTGAAAGTTTCTGTGGATGTTTAGTGGTTTTTGTTTCGTCTGTGTATTTTGTTGTATAAGGCAGGCTGGTACAGGGTTCTTTAAAGCTCAGGTTGTATTTTTGGCCACAATAATCAGTACAGGATAGTTGACAGACACTTCCTTAGACATCACAGACACTTGAAAGACCATTGCACCTTTAGTATCAACTCAGAACTAGTTCAGTTCTACATTGACTTCAAAGCATTTTACTGAGTTTGGCAAAGTTCCTAAACAATTTTGCAATATTGCAGAACTCATTGAAGTGAAAGGTTTTCCAATGCTGTTATTTGTCCTAGTGTGTATATAAACACAGGGAACTCCAGTTTCTGTATTACATCTCACCTGAAGAAGGGGCCTGAGTTGCTTTGAGAGCTTGCATATTGTAATCTTTTTAGTTAGCCAATAAAAGATGTCATTTTGCTTGACTTCTCACTACGCTTTTAAAATATTGGAGTAAGCTGTGCCTAAGAGTAATCTGTATTGTACTAATCTTCACGTAACCAGTTTAGAGTTTTATTAAAGGAGTTCAGAGTGCATTTTTTTGTATTTAATTCTATTGCCTTGTGCTAGAAATCAATTAATGAATAAATCTGTATTATAAATTATACAGTGATTTTAAAAGTAAAAATTATTCTAATTCTGACAAGTCATTTTGTTTCCATACCCTTTACTTAAGAATTAGAAGAGATCAAATGAAACAGTTGTCGGTAGTTTGAAAATTAGGGCAAGGGCACGGGACTCACTTGTAAGGGCTGTTACAGAGATGGTCTTACAAGTATATCTGGGCTGCTCTATAATGTGCAACAGAGCATATTTCTATTGTTGACACTCCTCCATCTCATTTTTGGTGAACAAATATACAATGTCTTATGTGACGGGATTATTTTTCAATTGTTTGCTTTGCTAATACATTTTGTGACAACATTATAATCCTGGAAGTTGAGCAAATGTTGCCAGACTCCTGTTTATCACAATTTAGTTGAATAAGGATAGCACTGTGCTGCAAACTAATCAGATAAACCCTTCCAGGGCCCACCTGGAAAGCTGTAGTTATGTGCTGCTGGGCCTGCCTTTCGGTCACATCCCTCTCCCCATTTTTTCATTTCTTAGTCTGTCCTACCGGTATTTCTTCCTCCCACTATGCACTTCTGAGACTTCTTTGCCTTATTCTTTGTATGTGTACTCATGATAGCTATGAGCCATTTTGCAAGATTGGTTTTATGAATTAGTCAGTCAGTGCGCCTGTATTACAATCCCAACATATTGAACCCTGAGCCTCTACACAAAGTAGGACCAGGGAAAGATAAATGCTTCTGACCTGCCTGTTCTCCGTCTTGTCCCACTGAATATATCTGCATCAGTTCCAAAAAAGTTCAATATTACAGGCTACAGAAAAAAAAGACAAGGTACTCTATAAGGGTAAGAAACTCGCCATTCTCCAAACTTCAGAGCAATTTTAACTTTTCTGTTGTCCCCTGACGACCCTCAGGCACAAAATTGCGATTATTGATTTGTGTCTGTAGGTAAATAGGAATTTTAACAATGATCAATTCTTATCATTTATTTTTCTTCTGTATTCTACTAATGGCAGAAATTATACTTCACAGCACCTTTTATTTCATTTTCATCCATTCAATTTGCTGTTTACATTTAGTTCTTTTCAGTAAAAAAGGGAAAACAGGAGTTTAAAGAACGCTATCTCTCTTTAAATTATATAAAAAAAAATTAACGTATTTTCAGATATTCAGGGAATGCCATTAAAGTCAGAACTTTTCTTCTTCTTACTTTGTATAGCCTCTCAATGGCATATAAGGAAACAGCAGTTTATATTGTTGGGAAGTACTCATCAATCAAGGCAAAACAGACAAAAAGAATACAATATTTTATGTCTATTTAAAATTTTCTTTCTGTTCTAACTGACAGAATAACCCAGTGGTTTAATGGATGGTGTCGTTCTCCTATAAGACCTAAATTTCCAGATTGTGTGCCTTCCATTTGGAGTTTGCATCAATTTTTCTAAGTACAGCGCATCCGAAAAGTATTCACAGCGCCTCACTTTTTCCACATTTTGTTATGTTACAGCCTTATTCCAAAATGGATTAAATTCATTTTTTTCCTCAGAATTCTACACACAACACCCCATAATAACAACGTGAAAAAAGTTTACTTGAGGTTTTTGCAAATTTATTAAAAATAAAAAAACTGAGAAAGCACATGTACATAAGTATTCACAGCCTTTGCCATGAAGCTCAAAATTGAGCTCAGGTGCATCCTGTTTCCCCTGATCATCCTTGAGATGTTTCTGCAGCTTCATTGGAGTCCACTTGTGGTAAATTCAGTTGATTGGACATGATTTGGAAAGGCACACATCTGTCTATATAAGGTCCCACAGTTGACAGTTCATGTCAGAGCACAAACCAAGCATGAAGTCAAAGGAATTGTCTGTAGACCTCCAAGACAGAATTGTCTCGAGGCACAAATCTGGGGAAGGTTACAGAAAAATTTCTGCTGCTTTGAAGGTCCCAATGAGCACAGTAGCCTCCATCATCCGTAAATCGAAGAAGTTCGAAACCACCAGGACTCTTCCTAGAGCTGGCCGGCCATCTAAACTGAGCGATCGGGGGAGAAGGGCCTTAGTCAGGGAGGTGACCAAGAACCCGATGGTCACTCTGTCAGAGCTCCAGAGGTCCTGTGTGGAGAGAGGAGAACCTTCCAGAAGGACAACCATCTCTGCAGCAATCCACCAATCAGGCCTGTATGGTAAAGTGGCCAGATGGATATTAAATATTATAATATTATCAGTTGAAATATGCATATTGTGACAGATAGGGGGTGCCACTGAGACTTAGACTATGGACACGGCCAACACAAATATAGTCACAGGCTCAAAATGGAGGTTTTTATTACAAAAGTAGCTTAAAAAAGTTTCTACAGGGTTGCACAAACACAATTACAAGCAATATTCTTTCTTTCTTTCTCTTTCTTTCTTTCTTCTCTGTTCTTCTCTCTCCATCACTTCCATCCAGTGAGTGTTGCCTGCCTTTCTCCCAACTGTGACTCAACTGGAGGAATCTGGATGGCTTCCCTTTATATCGGACCCAAGAGTACTTCAGGTACCATGGATTACCCCAATGGAAACACTTATGGGTCAAATGGAAGCTCAGAAAACACAGGGTTTATAAATTCTGGCAGAACTCCCTGGCAGCACCCATGGGATACACTATGGCTGACTCATAGCACTACAACTCCCATCATGCCCTACAGGTGTTCACATGGTTACAGGGGTCCTAGGATGCTGGGACATCAGGATCCACACACAGAGCACAGTGTACGTGCCCCCATGCTGGCCTCACCAACACCTCTTCCAACAGTAAGCCAAGCTTTTCCTAGAAGGTCTCCTATTCAAATACTGGCCTGTCCCAAACATGTTTAACTTGAGGTGTATGACCTGCTCTGAAATGTGGGTAGTATGACTGCTAATAAGAAGCCTTCAAAAATATGTTCTAAATAACATGTAATCCAAAAATAATGTGTACTGTGATGCACAGTCAGGCATTGCTTGTTTTAAAAGACTGTGGGACAGCTAGAGAGTTTTCTCCAGGCATGCTGTTCACCATTTTTCTTTGTTCTCTCTTCCTCTGTGTTTTGTTTGGTAGATCTTCAGGTATAGATAGATAGATAGATAGATAGATAGATAGATAGATAGATAGATAGATAGATAGATAGATAGATAGATAGATAGATAGATAGATAGATAGATAGATACTTTATTAATCCCAATGGGAAATTCACAAATTCACAGTTATCTATTGTATCAGGCTTTAATTATATTTTGAATGCAATTTACGAATCTCTGTACTACTATTTATTTATACCTAGATATTATTGTATATGTCTGTAAATGCTGAATTGCAATGTTCTTGTCTGTTACATTCTTCAATCTGTAAATTTCAGCAATCCCTTGAAAATCTTCAGTGAAGAGCCCTATATAGGAATAACCTGAAATGAATTTGGTGAAAACTAAATTAATTTGGTGTGCATCAGTTATGTCAGTAATGCAACGAAGATAACCTTCTTACAGACATTTTTTGGATTTGACAAAAGCTATTACTTAAAAAAAATGATTAATAGACAATTGAATGGCCGAATCTCCTAGTTTGAACACCTAAATTCACTTAGTGATGCCTCTGCCTGCTTTAGTGCTCTTGATACTGCAGACTAGATATGGAGTGACACACACCCAGAAATCCCCTTTTCTTTTTCATCCTAGTACATGGGATTTTGTTTCTTCCATGGTTTTCCTTCTTTCCTTTTTTTTTTCTAGATTCCACACCCATTGTGTTGCGTATGTGACAGCATTTAAGTAGAATTTTTCTGTAAAGTAAACATATTTACCATGTGCAAAGTGTGCTTTAGCTATCTTCAAATTGGATTCATACACAGTGAGCGAGGGCAGAATATTGAGAACGCACAGTACACAAAAACTGATTTATTTGAACAACTAAAAAGAACAAGGTCCTGTGCTTATGACAGACTGAGATTTATACATTTTCAAAAGTACTGTGCTAGAGAATGTTTCATCTCAGGCTCAATAGGATTTTAGCCTCCAGTAGTTATTGCCAGATAGTATCTGTGTGAAGAAAACAAAAATTCAGCAGACATCAATTTCTAGCTGCCCTTCACGCAAAGAAAGTTAACAGAGATACACTTCAGTGTGTTTTTAGCGGTCATGAAAAGCACAAAGCTGTTATCAGGAAAAAACCTCTATTGTTTGCAAATGTTTTAGTCTTTCATCTGTTTGCTCTGTTAACAGATTGCATTGCAGAATGGGATTTCCAGTGATGGCTGACAGAACTGATTCAGTCTACTTAAAGTGCCTTATTATTGACCTATCTAGAGTGCTGTTTTAGAAGCATCAAAAGCTCCTTCTCTGTCTTTAGATACCAAAATTGAAAGTGCTCATTGTTGAAATAAAAACAGTTTTTTTTTGGTTTAAGATATTATAACATATGCATTTTATTTATTTTTTAAGAGTTTTAAAAAATAAACTGTATGTCAACTGTCACACATTTGTGTTTAGGAGACAGCCAGCAAGACCTAAGGTGAGTGATCCTACAAGAGATAAAGGGTTGATTGTGTGTACTAATGGCTCTTTCTCTTTCCTTCAACAGAATTAAAGAAGAAAAATCATAACTCACCCACAATACTTCCGGTTCCACAACATGGTTACTACCCAGCAATTCCATCTCTGAATACCATTGACGACATCACTTCAGGCCACCCTGTAATGACGTCATTTCCAGCTTCGAATGATAACGCCACTTACAGCTGTGCCATAATGACGTCACTTCCGGCTCCGACATAATGATGTCACTTCCAGCCCTCCGTGAAGACCTCAATCCGCTGCCGCCCTGTTGACATCACTTCCGTCTGTCTGTTTGGATATCATTTCCTGCCACCATTTTTCTATATAAACTCCATGTACCAATCTCATTTTGGTCAAATGCTCCTGTTTTTGATTAACTTTGCTCATATTTTTCCATTTGTCTGACAGACATTATACGGGGTCATTCCCCAACTCTTCTTGGAGTTTTCTTACGAGTCTTTATTTATCACACAACATAACACTGATCAGAATTGTGCTGAATCTAGAAAAAGACAAAAAAAATCTACAAATTCAAATTTCACTCGAAAAAAGAACTGTGCCTGAAAGAAAACAAAAAGGGCATTGAGTTGAAAGGCTAAATCACTGATCATAGCCAATGTTCCCATTTTGTTCCCCTGCCACCCTCAACACTTACTCACCATTCCATTATCTGAAGCTGCCAAGGGCAAAGAGTGCATAATAGCAGTGCACTGACAGCAGTGGCTTATTTCACATCTAAATAGTGATGGGTGATTTGCGAATGATTCTTTTTTTTTTGTGAAAAGCATCTTTACAATGAGTTATACAAAACAATTCGCACACAGGAACGAATCGTATCAGTGGAACTCAATAGGAGTGCTGTAGCATACCTGGCTTTCGTTTGGTAAGTAGATCTTGTAAGTATATTTGCAAGCACCACCGGTGTAATTCATGACACTGATTCAATTCACTTCTGATTCTTTCAAGTTCGAACTGAATCATTTCTGGTGAATGAGAACTCTTACTTTTGACTCTCTTGTTCATCATACAATACAGTAATAAGTAATATTACAATGTATTTAATTGTTCACTGTGTATAATTTGTCATTGCAATTGTTTAAAAAAGAATATACAGTATAAACATTATCTATAATAATAAAAGGCAAAGCCCTCACTGACTGACTCACTCACTGACTGACTGACTGACTGACTCATCACTAATTCTCCAACTTCCCGTGTAGGTGGAAGGCTGAAATTTGGCAGGCTCATTCCTTACAGCTTACTTACAAAAGTTAGGCAGGTTTCATTTCGAAATTCAAAGCGTAATGGTCATAACTGGAACATATTTTTTGTCCATACACTGTAATGGAGGAGGCGGAGTCACGTATCGCGTCATCACGCCTCCTACGTAATCACGTGAACTAAAAACAAGGAAGAGATTTACAGCACGAGTCACACGCGGGAACGAAGGTAAATGACGTTAATTTTTGACTGTCTTTTAATACTGTGTAAGCATACATATTAACACATGTGCAATTAAACGTGTGCATTTACGGGGTGATTTCTCAGGCTTAAAAGCTCACCTTTTATCAAACGCGGGAACAAAGGTAACTGACGTTGTTCACTGTCTTTTAATACTGTGTAACCATACATATTAACACATGTGCAATTAAACGTGTGCATTTACGGGGTGATTTCTCAGGCTTAAAAGCTCGCCTTTTACTAAAAAGGTAAATGCAAAACTATTTTCAATCAGTTTATTGAAACGCTCCCGTTAAGGATTGCAATAACATATTCGCGAGATAAAAGAACGAAGTAGGGGGAAATGGAGGAACAGCCGGAAACAGCGAAGAGCAAAAAATTAATTAAACAATTGAGAACGGAGCGAGTGAAGCATACAAGCATGTTCATAAGGGAAACAAAGCACGGTGTAAAACGTAAGTTTAAATTAAGTTTATAGAAACGCTCCCGCTGCGGATTACAATAACATATTCGCGAGATAAAAGTTTAATGAGAAGACACGAGGTATAAACGAACCACACGCCGTGGCGCAACGTTAAGGGCAACAGTTTCAACCATTCTATGATCTGCTTCTCGCAACTGAAAGACGGCACATGGCGGATGTTAGCCGACTTGCTGACCTCAACGTTAGGGGCTTCAAGTATGGCGCTGACGCCACATCTCAGTGCCAACACTTTGCAGACTCTACTTAAAAGACACGCCCTCCTCACTGGACAGTTAAAAACACCAATCAAACTAACGATGACATCAAGTATTACCCAATCAAAAGTAGGAAAGGAGGCATCTTCATAAAATGCGTGTGGGATGATTTGCATGACACGCTGCTTTAAAAAAAAAATAATAAAAAAAATACGGGATAAATCCCGTCCAGTATTGATTCAAAACGGGACGCGCAATTTCATTCTCAAACGCGGCACGATTCCGTATTTTAAAGGACGGGTGGCAACCCTACAGTGCCAGGTAACCACCCATACAATCAGATTGTGATTCAGACTAGGAATGCAATGAATGTAATTACCCCGATCTACATACAAGGCGAAAGTCTTGCAACATTCAAAGATGATGGTTTGGGATAATTAGTACTTATTAAGTACACCATGGCACATAAAAGAGCTTATGAAGCCTTGAACCGAAAAAAGCAAGATCTCAGAGATCGTAAAAAAAAAAAAGGAGGTAATGTCGTTTTACTCGCTGTAGATTTTAGTCAAACATTACCAGTTATTCCACGAGGGAGACCAGCAGATGAACTCAACGCGTGTTTAAAATCCATGCTTCTCCCACGCTCTGTTATATGTCGCGTGTTCTCGGGTAGGTACACCAAAAAATGTATACATTTAAGCATGTAATGGGCAAACAAAAAATGAGGTATACCCGAAGGCACTGCAGTAGTACTCAATGTAACTTTACTTCTTAAATGTTAATGTTTTACTGTTTAATAATTTATACGCTTCTTATATATTGTTCAAATTCTTTTATCAAAATACCAGTGACAGCGCAATGCACGATAACATGGAGTGAATACACCATACGCATCTGCCCACGGCCGCCCTGGTGTGCGCAGATAGGAGTTGATTCTAAAATAAAATAAACATAAAAAGAGTAATACAATCATCACCCATAAAGCGGATAGCAGACGTGACGTATTATATGTGTACCAGATTTCAAGTCAATAGGTGAAACGGTTTGCAAGCTACAGGTGATTTAAAATCCTGGACAGACCAACGAAAAGCCACGGTAGCAAATTATAGAAGAAGATTTTACTGTTTAATAATTTATATTTATATGAAATGTGCTTCTTATATATTACTTCATATTCTCATATGATAATGATGTTAATGTTGTTTATATTGATTTCTATGTTATTGTAAGTGCATCTATGTGTGTATATGTATGTATGTATGTATGTATGTGTGTATATGTATGTATGTATGTATGTATGTGTGTGTATATATATATATATATATATATATATATATATATATATATATATATATATAATAAAACATATGTGTATATGTATATATAATATATCTGTATATGTGTGTATATGTGTATATGTATATATATATGACAGCAACACTCATAACAATGACAACACAATTACATTGACAATCATGTTACGTTATTTTTAAAATGTTTCCTTTACTTTTTCATAACCTCTTTAACACACTACTTCTCCGCTGCGAAGCGCGGGTATTTTGCTAGTATTAAAATACAGTGGAAGCCCCATTATCCACACCCCAATTGTTTTGTCTTGGTAGAGTAACATTTTACTCTACTTCCCCCTTTTGTATTATTAATATGTAGCTTTTGTCAGAATGCCTCAGATCTCCCAGACTTACCACTGTTTATAAGGTACTGTACCATATAACTTCTCCCCACCTTCCCTTCTACATTTATAACCTCAGGCAATTAGGTGTAGTAAAAGACAAGCAGGAGTTAAGTTACAATTTAAACAATGTATTGTTAATAATATTCATAAATAATAACAATATGCAAAGTACATTTGAATATTGGCAACCATACAACCTGATAAATGGTGATATGTAGTTTCAGACGGCACACAGACTTGTTAGTTACTTAAAGTGTCTCTAGTTAAGGCATCATTTGTGGTCAGCTTTCTTCAGAACAGGCCGCATGCCTGTCTCAATATGGCTGTGCTCTTCATTGTGTTGTCCTTTTCTGTTCATGTTGTGAGATGGTCATTCATCAGTTTGGTAAGAGAGAGAAAGTGAGGTAAAGCAAGCAAATTTATAGGTTTTCTGTCCAATCCCTAGAGCCAATAGGACGTCATAGTACTTAAAGGCTTTTGATACAAGACAGTTCCAAACAGCCATACTTCAGACCAATGAGGGGATAGAACACCTTCACACCTGCCCTCGAAACCATATGTTAAGGTAAAGCTTGGCAGTTAGACAGCCTGGCTTTCATGTGGGGGGTTGACTGAGAGACTTTAGCAGAGAAATATTAGCCATACTTGTTTGAGGCACTTCCCCCAACCCTGTCGTAAAATTACAAAGAGACTCAGTCCTAAAAGGGGAAAGGGGTTCTTAAACCATTGCTGTTATTATCAATAATGTAACACTAGTACAGTCGACCCTTGATATACAACCGGCCTGACATGCGAACAACTTGATTTACGACCAAAATTTTTGTTTTGATTTACGACCAGCATCTTGTGTTACGACCTGAATGCGGTCACGTGTATCCGCTTGAACGTTTGTAAGCATCAGTCGGAGCCCAGATACATGTGTTTGTGGACGTAATTTCGGTCACTGCAGTGATTTATATAATTTTTTTCGATAATTGCTAAGGAAGGAAGAGAAGGTAACAAAGGTAAAGAAAGTGATCACAATCAAAACGAAGAAGGAAATTGTGCGGAAATATTAGAGTGGTGTCCGTGTGACCGATCTCGCTAATATGTACAGCATGTCGAAATCCACCATCTCGAAAATTTTACAAAGAAAAGATTTGTATAAGGAGGCTCCTTCCAAACAATAACCACCTTCCATTTCATTCTCCTCCTCCTCCCTTCCTGCAGCCCAAAGATGTCAAATTAAATGGTGAGTACAGTATGAAATTGTTGTTTCTGGTAGGCTAGGCACTTTTTATAACTTTTTGGTTAGTACATTAGAAAAAGTATTGGTGTTTTGGTAAATTATGCACATTATGCAACCCTTTTTTATTATGAAAAGGTTAAGTAAGTGTTGCTGTAGGAGGTTCGGAACGCATTATGGGTATTTCCATCATTTCTTATGGGAAAAATAGTCTTGACTTACAACCAACTTGAGTTACAACCAGCCCTCGCGAACGAATTGAGTTCGTAAGTCAAGGGTCCACTGTATTACATTGCTTTGTCTAAGTTACAAATAAAGACATACAAAATATTTATGAACTTGTATGCAAAATTTCACATCACAACATCGATTTACTAAGGTTCTACAATATCTGAGATGAACCTATAAGTGTAATCCCCTACTTTTCTTATAATTCATAAAAGCTTTGCTGTGAATACTGCATCAAGCTTTCAAATACTATACTTTTCACCTTGACTGTACTGAGCAAGCAGTCGAGGAGCTGGTGACTGTGGGAATGTGTTGTAACTCACTCAACCCTACCCAGCTTTACCCCTCAGCTATTGTCTGTGTGTGACACCAGTGTTGACTTTTGCTCTTCTGTTTTGTTTACTTAGGAGTTTTGTGTTCAAACATTTCAAAGCACTGTGGCAAACTGCCAGTGGGAACTGTGAACCTACATTCTCTGGTACAGAGGCGAGTGCTTCATAGTATGAGCTAAATGGAGAGGACCATCCATCAGCTGCCTCTGACCAATAAGAGTCATGTGCTTCCCTGGTGGCATCAGCTAATCTCTTTAAGTGTCAGCACCCATATTCTCAGTGTAGCGTCGCCACTACACTTTCCCCGTCCACAGTGCAAACCCTACCCATATCGCCAATTCAATTGTTGTGGACTCGCACCATAAAGCATCACATTTGGAAGGTTTGTACTGTGGTGAGCGGTGAAACTGCATTCACTGAGTTATTGTAATGTGAGCTAAATATGGACTTCCGTCCATCAGCCACTCATAGCCTGTCCCAAACCACTGTAAACAGTGCACTTCCCTGGAGATGTCCGCTCGTCTCTCTTTGTGTCAGCTCCCACCTTCTCTGCACAGTGTCACCACTGCAGTGGCCATCTGCTTTATCCAAGTTTTCTGCTATCTAATGTAGCATCAGTCAACATTACATGGGATAACCTATGGTGCTACCATAATACATTTATGTCCATTTATACATTCAACAAATTAGTCACACAAAATTTAACCTTTTAAAAATATTATTCTAATTTATAACAATTGCTTGCTTTAAATTTTACTTAAACAAACAATTTTTCACAGTTCATTAGCTGCGCTGGGCTTGTGTCATTCACTGATTCTTCCAAATCTGAAATGAGTCATTACCTGAAAATTACAAACAAATCTTGTTCATTTGATTCTCAAACTTAATTGCAAACCAAGAATAAAGTGCATGATTCTTATCCATTTATTTCTCAAACTGCACCATTACCAAAGAATGAGGTGCACAATTCTCATTCATAAACTGAATCATTCCACCGAGAGGGAGTTGCATGATTCCCCTTCATTTGATTCATAAACTGAATGATTACCCAAGAGAGTGATGTGCACAATTCCTGTTCATTTGAATTGTGAACCAGAATCATTACCTGTGAACGAGTCACACAATTTTTGTTAACTTTTGATTCTCTAACATATCGATCATATTATTTTAATTATGCTATGTTCTTTCACAATATGACTTATCAGTATGTTTAAAATATAATTCATCTTACACAAGGGGTGGGCAACGTAATCTCTAGACAGCCGCAGTGGCTGCAGGTTTTTGTTCCAACCCAGTTTCTTCATGAGAAGTCAATTATGCCTGATGAAGCACTTATTGCTCAAGTGACATTCTGATGCTTCATTTTAGTGGTCTTACTTGTTAAGGTTCCCCACCCTCAATTGCTTATTTCAATTCACTGTGTTTAATGGCTCCTTTTTAGCAATAACCTGTAAATAACAAAGCAGCCAGTGGTTATCCATCTAGCTTGTTTCCATTTACATATGTGTGTGTTCATCATGCACTGTTTGATTTAATAAAATGTGACAGACTGAAAATGATCAGTTTTAGACTTCAAATCATTTGGATGATATCCTTGGAAAGGAAAAACTCTACAATATAAGAACTTTACATTGCAGACTAACAAGCCATAAAATTAAATAAGGTTTGAGATTGGCAAGGATTTGTTTCTGTTTATGTAATTGGGTTGGATTGAAAACCTGTAGCCACTGCGGCTCTTCAGGACCAACATTGACCACCACATCTTACAAAATAACTATTCATTATACCCTAACCAGTAATGGCGCTCTGTATGATAACGTGCACTGAATACACTTGACTTGAGCATTCCTAGTTTTCATCCTCTTTCTCTGTACGTTTACCATTCATTTGCTCAGAGGTTGATGTGCTTGCGCCTTCCTGAGCAGCTCTTCTTTTCTCCACCCTAGTGACCCGCTTCTTCTCTTCCTTCGTCGGCATCTTTTCACGTTAAAACTGATTAAGTCAGTGTTTGTGTTGCAATTACTTAGTACGTTTTCATTAATTTTTAACTTAAGCTGGCACTTAAGTCTTCAATTTGCATCAAGAATGATTTCAGATATGAAGAGACAGGGGAAGTGACAGCGAAGGTGGTAGGAATGAGAATGGCGCCCATACGCATGCGCCACACGGCCGCCTTGCTGGCCACTGCCGAGAGTTGATTCTACAATAAAATTAAAAAAAAAATAAAAAGAGGAATAACCTTGGAGGTCAATCATCACCCGAAAGCGGATAGTGGACATCACGTAGTATGGGTGATTTAAAATCCTGGACAGAAAAACGAACAGCCACAGTAGCGTATTATATATAAAGATTAAATTAACCAATTCACTTAAAAGGATGGATCAAAAGACTCAAATCAGTAAAGTGAATTGAAGTGCCCATCACTTCATCTAAAGCTGACATATACTTTGGACTTATTAACATCAAATATCCTCCAGCACCCTATAGGCATGATGAGGAGCTAGTACAGAAATTGAGATATGTTGAAAGAAGTTGGGTGGCGCAGTGGTAGCGCTGCTGCCTTGCAGTAAGGAGACCTGGGTTTGCTTCCCGGGTCCTCCCTGCTTGGAGTTTGCATGTTCTCCCTGTGTCTGCGTGGGTTTCCTCCCACAGTCCAAAGACATGCAGGTTAGTTGCATTGGCGATCCTAAATTGTCCCGTGTGTGTGCCCTGCTGTGGGCTGGCTCCCTGCCCGGGGTTTGTTCCTGCCTAGTGCCCTGTGCTGGTTGGGATTGGATCCAGCAGACCCCCGTGACCCTATGTTAGGATATAGCAGGTTGGAGAATGACTGACTGACTGACTGACTAAAAGGAGTTTGTCGATGAATTATGGAAACATTACTCTTAAATGCTTTATAAACCATTTCAGGAATATTATTTCTCTGAAATGCACTATATGGAAACAGGACTGACTGAAACAGAATGAGAAATCTTTTGCTGCTCATTTAATAGAAAATGTTGTCTATAAGTGTCACATAGAATGTTAGAGTCTGCCACATCTTATTACTGGAGCTGTAAACTGCTGTGAAAATTTAAAAGTATACATTTTTCAACAAAGTGAATTGCTGCAAGTTGCATTTCCATGCTGCTGTTTGTACACACCCACAATGTTTATCTAAGAGCCCAAGTCATGTCCCCTTTCTTTACCATGAAGTCAAAATTGCTCAATCAACAAAAAGCTGCAGGCTGCATGAACTATACAAGATTATTGTAAATTGCCTAATATTTAGGAAAGAGGCACATCCTGCTGTGCAGCAGTTGTGGTAAATATCTCTGTTCCATATCTCTGCAGAAATCATGTTATTTATCCAAGACCCTCTTAGAACAAATAAGAGATGAGCAGGAGCTTGAGATGGAAGCAGCTTACGTCAGGCAGTTATAGAGCTTTAGAGTGGAAATAGGTACTGAATTATTAGTCAACAACAAACTTTCTTTGTGTTATTATTATGTAAATGTATTGCTTTGGTGATTTACAGTAGAATGCAATTCATTCCGGTAACTATAATGCATTTTACTTTGGATTTTTCACAGATCCTATTGCAGACTAGAGTAGATAGGGGAGAGTCTGGGCAAGAAAAAAAAGGAAACTTCCCCTTCTCTTCTCGGCATCTTATGATGGTGCTTGGCATTAATGTCACTGTGATGAGGCTATCTGTCCTCTCAATGACAGTAGATAATTGAACTTGGAATGACAAAAGATGAGACCAAGATCACAAGTTTTGTTGTATTAGGTAGGGTCATTGATGTTTGCATTTCCCAGATTTGTTGCATTGATAATTGCAAAGATTGAATGATGAACAGCAAAATAATGAATAAAAAGTCTGTGCTAATGCCATAGATTCCTAACATCCATCCATCCATTTTCCAACCCGCTGAATCCGAACACAGGGTCACGGGGGTCTGCTGGAGCCAATCCCAGCCAACACAGGGCACAAGGCAGGAACCAATCCCGGGCAGGGTGCCAACCCACTGCAGGACGATTCCTAACATTATTTGTTAAATACTTTTATTTTCTTGAGGTGATTTTGCCTTTCCATTAAAGCAAAGTTCAGGCAGGTAGCACATTTGTGTCACGGCAATAATAATGACCGGCCCGATAATCTCAATGACGCATTCAGACGAAGAATGACACAAGAGGATCCTAGCAAGAAAATAAAAAAATAACTGTAATAGAGAATCCTTCATTAAAAGAATTGAAGATGGCTTTGTAAGAAAATGAGGAACAATCAAGTACCTGAAGAGTATAATGAGTTGGGACACTGTGAGGCGAACCCCTTATCATATATTTGATGAAATAAAATAAAGCATTTCTAGACACTAGTCAAAAATCAGACCGCTCCAAAATGGAGTATTTAGGGTGGAAGTGGCATGATCAGGGGACTGTAACCCCAAATGATGTCATTGCCCATTATCATATCAATCCTCAATTCGAAATGGAATTACTATTTGGGAAGCCCATAAGTTGTCCCCCAAGTGCATGTGTGTGACAAATGTAACTGCAGAATTTACACACTCATATATGTATGTGCCAGAAAAGTGGAAATATGGGATTATATCCTGATCTATAAAACGGGATAAGATTGAATGTAACAATCAGAGTGGAGGAGCATTGCATTATTAAGAGTAGCCTACCAAATCCTATCTTCCATGATAAATGAGAGATTGAAAAGGTATGCTGAACATATTCCAGGACAGTATCATTGTAGACTTTGTCCTAACATAGGCATGAGAGACCAGATACCGTATTTGTCATTTGGCAAATGATAAAGAACTTTATTAACATAATATGGATCTACACCTACCGTCAACTGACTTTAAACAAGTCTCTGACAGTATGAACCGACACAAACTGTGTGTTCTGGTTTCCTTCCCTCTTCCCAGTGAAGGATAATGGTTAGTTGGCAATCCCAAATGCCTGTATGGCTGTATGCATGATTGGCACCCTACACATGGCTGCTTCCAGTCTTTGAGCTACTGGAATTGGCTACAGACCCCCACAACCCTGAATTGAATTAAGTAGGTTTCAGAACACTTAGAGCTTATTATATAAATAGGTTTTATTTGGCTCAGTCATCATTATCAAATCCCAGCATTCTGTAACATTTGTGTTTGATTTTCTTGTCCAAAATAATAAAATGTTTAAGTAAATGTTTCCTGTCTTCCTGAATACCAACTAAATACAATCAGCATAAAGACTATTTTGACTAAAAGTCCATTAATGGAATGAACTTCAGAGGGGTTCAATTACAATATTTACTGGTAGACGGTTTCAGTGTCCATATTAACGGTTGTTTCACATAGTCCTTTAGCAAGAATTACAGCATTAATGGAAACATGCAGTGCCTGATTTATTAAGTAAGTGGGGGGTAGCTGTTCTTGGGGGTGGGGATGAAAATTATTGTATAATGATCTCAAGGAGCTGAGGCTAAAGGTATATATCAGGAAAGTAGGTCTACAGTTGCACAGCTGAGATGATTAAGAATCGGCACCCAGCTATCAATCTCACCCCTGCCAGACTGGTTAATGAGGTCTCACTGGAATTTCAGCACAATAATCAAAATAATAATACAGTAATGATAAGGTGGATGTCTCACTACCACTGCAGGGTTTGAAATTGCACAATAAAATACTTTTTTGTAGTTTGGATAGAGCAGCTCTAGTTGTTGAATGTGAAAATTAAACATTTATAATGAATTATTGTGAACAGCTAAGAGAGTTCCTTATGCTAGTGGCTTTCTCTGACACCAGCATTCCCAATCAACATTATTCTACCTTTTGAATAATTAAATTCATTCTATAAATATATTTATAATGTGAATAACATGCTAGATACATCACCTTATAGCATTTTGATTGCAGGTTTGTTGTGGGCTGTATTTCTTTTTGTGTAGAGTCTGCAAGTTCTCCTTGTGAGTGTGCAGATGTGTCTCTAGGGCACTCAGGTGATGATTTTGTGTGTGTGTGTGTGTGTGTGTTCTGGAGGCAAATATGTTGGAATGTAAAACAGAACGTATATGCTTTAGTCCTACCACTGATGCATTGTGTGAGCTACAACAACTCCCTTAATAATCTGATGCTGACTGTGCAGATATAAAAATGGTTTTACTATGTGTGTGCGATCTGATATAACTAGGAAAAAAGAACTGACTAAATAAACTAGTGAAATGTGTGATGTATAATGAGTAAAAGTATAAAATCTCTATAAACATACCATAAATATAGAATATACAAAAATAATAAAAGCAAAGAAACTGCATGTTGCTAAAATCTATAATGGACAGTTGCAGCGTTTTTAAACAATAAACCAAAGTCCTGCTGCGAGACAAGGTACAGTGACCTCAGAGATAGTCAGGAAAAGGCAGATGTTGTTACTGCTAGCTGCTTTAGCAGCGATGTGCAGCAAAAATTCTTTGGAGTCGTGAAAAACTTAACAAAGACGTGAACAACAAAATGGAAGACAACAAGGCCACTGCAGGAGATAAGAGGCACCAAACAAATCCAAACCTGAATGAAGGAGTCCCTATACAGTGTTATATTCTGTTTGGTGCAGTTGATTTGCTGCACATGTGATGTTACACTCATCAATTGGTTTCTTACATTCATTGTAATACACTAATGAGCTATAAAGGAAGGTGAAGTTGAAGTGGTTGCGAGAATGCTAAGACTCACACCGTCTGAAGCTGGTGATTTGTTTATTTTATTACAGGGACTCAGGGAACATACCCAGCCTTGACCCGGTACACACACACACACTCGCACTCAGAGACACTTATAAAGAGGCTCAATGAAAGAATAATAAAGTATTTATTAAACACATAGAGAAGGCCCTCCCTGATTCCCTAAACAGCGTTAATTTACAAACACTGCACAAATGAAATGGAATGAACACTCAGCATTAGATGGTAAACATGCAACACTTACAACACAGTCCAAAACACAGTCCAGTACAACAGATGCAGATTATAGTGAGAATGGATTGAGATGCTAAGTGAACAGATACCTGAATGTTATGAAAGTTTTGTCCTACCATGTTCCAGTTGTTTGTGCAATGATCTGTAGAAGTTATTTACCAAGTCAGATGCATCGCACAAACAAGCAGGCACAGGACAAGTACACAAATCCAGAATAAAACTGTAATCCAAAAGTGATCGTATTCCATAGGTGGGGTGAGAAGCATAGAAATGAATAAACACAAGTGATCACAATTCCCTTTGCATGTTTTAGGCTACTTTTTAAAGAGAACACTTAATTATCTTTCTTCCCAGCAACCTCTGCACCCCCCGAATCTGCCCAAAGGTGCAATATTATCAGGGCTGCTGGGAGTTGTAGGCAATTTAAGTTGATCTGATGTAAAGTTTGTACATATGCACTCTCGTTGCCACTAATATAGGGCCAATTTGGTTTTTAAGCCTATAATCTTTTCCGGCTTTTGAGCTTCGATACCCTGGTGTCCATGGAGGTCTTGTTCTGGTCTTGAGTTCCACACAAAGTAAGGAACCTCATTACTTTTTTGGGATCAGCAAATGTTGCCAGATAAAGCTAGAGAGTGTCAGTTAGTTTTTCATTTTATTAGTTCTGTTACAGCATTTGTGTGCTTGCTGGAGAGAAGACACACTATATTCATTGGAAGAGTGTACTTCACTTGCAAAGCTGTACATTCTTACAGGTTCCTTAAAACTGACGTGAGAAGGATTTATGGTGTAAAAGCTTGTTGTCAGTGCTACTGCGGAATGTGTAATTTAGGAATTGTTGATATAATGTCAGTCCACTGGTTCTGTGAGAAACACATAGAAGCAAAAAAAATTTGTCCATCCATAACCAAGATGCTGATACAAACATAGCATATCATATGGAGAAAATGTCTTGATAAATTGAAATAGTGAGTATCACAAGAGACAAACTAAGATCTGTTTTTATGTTACAGTACATTAAACTTTACATTGCTGCCATGGGAACCATTTACAGCATAGCCTCCAAAATGGCCACTAACAATATTTAATAATACTTAATAATAATGACAAAATAAGCGACTCTGTGCAGGTGTTCACAGGGTAAAATCTCGGTGAATTTATGAAACACTTTGTAAACTTGTTGAGTAGTATGAACATACGGGAAGCTCAGCAGTCAGCACTTTCATTGAAGGGCGAACCATAAATTAATTTGCTTTGTCGATGTGCTGAGCCGTACTTCGAACAACCTGAAAATAACCGACAGATTCATACTGCTGTGGACCTTCAGAGCTCAACAAGTAGAGCTGAAGTCAAATTTGATTGACAGTTATCCTGCCCCTAGATCCACCCACAATATCTCTGGTCTGCAGTAACTCTTCCTGAGCTCCATTCAGCTGCAAGAGTGTGACGAATGTCGAGTAAACCAAGTGGCATAAACGTGCAATCTAACTGGCTGTTCAAAGGAGATCCTGAATATGTGCGTCAAGGCCAAAACAAATACAAATGTTTTGCTGCTTTGATAATTAAAGATTACTTCATTGTGGTGTGGACTCTGTAAAGAGCTGGCATGACATTGCTTGATGTGCAACTGTAAATAAAAACTCCCTTTCATTTTAGAAACCCAACCATTTTGTGGCCATCCCTGTCTTACAGCTCTCATTCTCATCTCGATCAGTATTGAGCTACAAGTCGCCCAGTGTGTAGTCGGATGCCATCCTTCCCACTCCATGGGGTGTCATAGTTATGCAGACCCTGTGACAGAAATAATTTACTAGATAGATAGATAGATAGATAGATAGATAGATAGATAGATAGATAGATAGATAGATAGATAGATAGATAGATAGATAGATACTTTATTAATCCCAAGGGGTAATTCACTATAAAGCATCAGTGCTGAAGGACTTGATTCTAGGATGTTAAAAAACAAAACTGTTCCCAACTTCATCTTCTAATAGAATAACAGTTTTGAAATAATATTGGTTTGATTTTATTAATTGTGGGAACTGCAAATATGGTAGGGTGTCTTCAAATTTTTTCATAATATAATAATGTAGTAGTAAGGTTTGGTGACACTACAGATTGAGTCTGCCACATGTGGTTGCTTGTGACATACCAGTGGTTAAATGGAAGGATCACCAGTCGTCAGTGGAAATGAAAAAGGAAAGTCAAAAGTATTTATTCATGCTTAACTACTGTGGATTTCCCTATTCTTTCTTCTCAAACCTGTCTTTCTCTTTTTTCTAATGTACTGTTCTTAATAGTTTTTACTCTAGAGACTAATGTATATTTATTTTGTTCATTTGTTCTACAATATTGCTTTTAAACTGCTTTGTAAAGTGTTCTGATTGCACTCGCTATAAAAAGCGCTACTCTTTATGAAACAAACTTTAATTGATTGATGATATGGCAGTCAGTCAATCTATCCATTCATTTACGGAGCCATAAGCAAGTTGTTCTGTACGTTTAATTGAGACGTGCTCACAGTCAAGGCAGCAATATATCACACATGTGACAGATTTTTTCTTTTTTTTGCCTTTCCATTAAAAAAACAACCAGTTTTTATATATTTAAGTGCATAAACAGTATAAAACACCCTAGCTCACCTATGAATATTGTACATGTTCACAGTACTTAATTGTGTAGCACAAAATGATCATAGTGCTTTGAAAAAATGAATTCTAATATTATCGATTTTTATTCTAAGCCTTTGTAAACAGTGATGCTACTGAATCGATTTCTTTGTTAGCTGGTTGCCCACAGCAGTCTCATCAGCACTCAACAGTCCACAGCCAGTGAGCAGACGCACAATTTGGTGATTTAGTTATTTATTTATTTTGTATAAACAAGTGCAAAACAGTTTGTGTTTGGCTGCACATATGAAGAGGAAAGTAACTTGATGGAGTAGCACAACGCAGAATAAAAACCAGCATGCTATGCCATACTTTATGTCTCAGTCTTTTTGACCTCTAACCCTGAGGACAAAAATGTTGTCTTAGGTACTCCTCAGCCCACCCATGACACTGTTAGATTTTTCATCTGACCATTATAAAAATATAACATTTCCATCGGGACAGCATTTCTGAAAATGAAATAAATATTAAATTCCCCCTTCTTCTTAATCAATGACTTTTTAAACTATGCAATTGGAAAGCTTTGAATTTTGGTAGGTAATAATCTAAATTAGATTATCAAGGCATATAGAAAATGAAGATTCATTTATCCTAAAAATAAACAGGGTGTCTGTTTAAACAAGAAAAAAAAAGAAAGAAGCAACCCACAGGGGGAGCCTAATTAGATAAATTAACACCATCAGCTTAAATTGGATATAGAATGCATGGTGCCTTCCAATTGGCCCCAGGCTGGCACTTCACAGACCAATTAAAAAATGGAAAGTAAAATCTCTAAGGATCTCACTAAGACCTGTGAGGAAGATAAGGATGTAATTGAGAGATTCAAAAGCAACATGTGTTTTAATATTGGAACTTGCAGAGTTTTTTTCCTTTAACTTTGTATAAGGCACTGCTACAGGTTCCTGTTGATGGCTTCAGCTTTCTTTAGATTAACAGAATACGTCCCTAACACATGCTTACAATAAAACTCAAGTTCTTTTTTCAGATGCATCATTCATTGAATTTCACAAAGGTTTGGCTGTGTGATGAACCAATCATTTGATCTACTGTACATTAACAGATGTGAGAAACTGTTGGAGAAACAATTAGAATTACTTTCTAAGTGGGCTGGGCATCCTACTTAATTTAAAGAGATACAACAGAAAGGAAAGTAGGGTATAAAGTTTATCCACAGAAGTTCTCCAGGTTTTCCATGAAGTCTTTTGTTACAGTTATAATTTGCATGTTTTTGCCCTAATTATATGTTGTTTAGACTCCCCCACCATTTTTTATGGACTACATAATACAACAATTTTCATTTATAATAGTGAGAAAGAGATCAGAAAAGCCATCGGGGAAGAGCAGCGCTCACATTAGTCTGAGATGGGCTTGGTTTCAAGTTAAATATTATTAGAGAGAAATGATAATTAACATCATGTTCAAAATAAACAGATGGACACAAGTACATGATAAACATTAATTCTGCGTGGTTAAAAAGTTTAATCATGACAAAAACATTTAGAAACAATATCTTGGCAGCAAAATAAATACATTCCCACGTTTTAAAACATCGCTATAAAATGTTCAATCCAGTACTTCCATGTAAATTTCACTTTAGAGATACCACAGGAAATCGTTCAGTGGAAGACTTTACAATACAAAACAACCGATTATACAGTACTATAATATACAACCAAGTACATTAACTTGTATAATAATTTTATGTACACAAATAAATGTAGAGTTAAATAAACAGGACATTGAATGAAACAAACAACTCTAATAATATTTAATTTGAAACTAAACACATTGGGACAAATTAAACAAACAAGCTGCATAGATAGACAGTTTGGTATGGGGTGGCTTAACGCCTCTGTCCACTTCAATCCTCACAGATCTGTTTTGGTGTGTGTGTGTTTGTGTGTGTTCATTACTTTCTCTTTATCATCTAGTGGGGCAAACAAGTTGTCTGCTGTCTTCACTTATACATTTCTTTGAGTGTGTGTGCGTGCATGTGCCTATATTTGTGCTGTGGCCTGCAGGGGGAACACCAGATCCCCAAACCCAACACAGACAGACACAGGACACAAGTTCAGCACAACTTTTTTTTTTTTATTTTAGCTGTGGAAAACACTGCCGACATTTCCCACCTTCTCAGCACAGTTACAAGCACACAGCAGTGTCTTTACTTTGTTCTTCATCTGCTTTCTCTCTCTCTCTTCCACCTCCACTCCTCCTCTAGCAAGCTTTGTCCTCCACCTCCCAAATCTCACTCCCCCAATGGAGTGAGGCGGTTCCTTTTATAGAGCACTTGGAAGTGCTGCAGGTGTCCCGTAGTCTCCTGCTGGCAGGACCTCCAGGACGTCTGGGTGTGACAGAAGTGCTGCAATAAAGGACTCTGCATTTCCAACAGCACCCCCAGGCAGCACCCACGGGACCCAGCAGGGCTGTACCAAACTCTAACTCCCATGAAGTCCTTTGGGAGTCCATGGTGCTGCAGCAATCTAGGGGCCTGCCCTCTAGCATTCCAGGGAAGATAATGCCCTGAGTGCGATCTTCTCCCCATTTCTTCTATCATAGAGGTGTCCTGGCTAGGTATAGACCCCGGCCATCTGCCATAGTGCATACATGTAAAGTTGTATAAACTGTGTATCTCAAAATATTTTGCAAATCAATACACCTGGTCCCATAAGTAAACGGATCAGACTGCAAAAATCCCTGGTTAATTAAACAATTCATACAACAGTTATCATTAGATATTGATCAAACCATTTTTGAAGGAAATGGGAATAAGTACTAAGTCAAACTGGAACAAAAACAATAGACTAGGAGCCTGAAACAAGACAAACATGTATGAAAATGACCGTTCCGATTTTTCCAAAATTCTCATTATACATAGATCCCAGCATTCAGGGTGAATCAAATTGCTCATTTGACATTTTTGTATCATTGTTAAGGTATTAAGTCATCCACGAGGTCTACACAATTCAAAGCTCCGTGTAATTTTCCAACACAATTTGTGATTTTAAGTTGTAAAAGTCTATTTTGATTTTCCACAGACACACGCATACAGACACAAATACAGTCGCCATTTTTTTCTCGATATTTTGATAATCGTAAAATCAGAATCTGAACTTGCATCAATAGTGAATTTTTGACCCCATTACCAAACTTCTATTTTTATGGAAATAGAAATGCTTTTATCAGCACACTACTGTATATGTGTTTTTTAAGTATAAGGCTTAGTAGCAAGTAATTAAAATTTTACCCTAATCCTATCTTTTCAACTATGAAAAAAACCACGACAGCAACATGAATAAATAAATATGCTACAAAAAAGAGCTTTCAAAGTACAATAGCTGTGTGTATAATTAATTCTCTTACTCCTGTGGATCAGTTGGCAGCAACTCTACTTGCTGAAGGTTTTTCTTTCAACACTGAATTCCAGAGGGATCTTCTAGGACCAGGACTGAGATACACTTCTCATGGCTCTGGTTGTGAGTTATAAACATTTTCACGTACTCACCAGTTTTTATCTTGTTGAGCCCCTTAGTCACTTTGTTTATTCGGTGGTAATAGAGCACAGCGGTTTTTGTTTCATTGGCTGTAAGATCCTACCAGTCAATGAACTGAACTTACTTTTGTGCGTAAGTAGCTGAGTCTGAACGTAAAATGTTGAGAGGATGGCTGCGCAGAACTGTACTTCAAGTTATTCTGGGGGATGTGTTTCATCACAAAGCATGGGCAGAGTTTGATATTTAGGCTAGGGGCAGGCAAACCATAAAAAAATAAAGAGCATTGTTTTAAAATCAAAACTGTACTGCTGCATGTTTACATCATAGTCCAAGTCAAAATGTCATAAATTGTTTATAATATAAAGTTGCAATATAAGGTAAAATTTAATCTTAACATGTTTTAAACTTTGATATTAAACTTTAGTTTATAAAAAACTATAAAAGTACTGTTAATGATATTTAAATTACTTTTTTTAAAAAGCGTGTTTATCTACCAATTGTAAATGTCACAAAATAAGTACTTTTTTTATATTTTAAACTAGTCAGAAACTGTATGCATGTCATAACATTCAGATGTGTTCTTGGATTGTGGGTTAACTGTTTTGAAAATTAAGCATTTTTAATTTTTTATCTAATTTATCCAAGTGGCATTTTTTTAGCACACCACCCCAAAAATATTTATGAATATGGTACTTACTCCATGTAGTTTTCAAAGTTGGTTGAGGAAAGTTTTTAATCTCATGTTTTCATGAATAACGTGCATAACAAAGTTTTTAGTAGAAACTGTATGTAAAACATCCTTGAAAAAATCTCACTTTACTTAAGGAGTCCAGTTACATGCACACATAGGGCAAAATGTATCTATGTTTTGCTAAAATACTGTTAAAATAAATATATCTGGACAATGAAAGTATCTGACAAACAGGAATCTCCTTCACATAGGAATACACTTTGAAATTGAAGACACATATTCAACGTTTGCCAACTAATGGGGACCATAACCTAACAACAGAATTGCTATGATTTACCGTTTACGAGTTCGAATTTTGAAAACTGTTGACATCACATTAAAGTACAAAAATAACAATTATTGTATGACGTCCTTCAAAACTTCTTTCGTTCATGTCCACTATGGCACACCAAAGGTTGCCAAATTTGGGAATGTGCACTTCTCTGTAAGGCAGACTAGGACGTGATATGCCTCCAAACTGCCTAAGTCTAAATTCGTGTAAACTGTAGGCCTACCGAATACGTAATATCATAATGAATTTGTTGGACTTGCCTAGCTATGGTGCAAACATGTCACTGAAACTGTGAATTAATAACGCAATGAACTGTGTAAGTAATTTAAGTTATTCAATTTTTTTTTAAATCTATACAGCCCTGAGTGGGTCCCCCAAGCTTGTAGACCCTTGTGCTTTGGACAATCTGCACAATCCATTGCTACACTACAGGATATTGTCCAGGACAGGGTAAAACATTATATGGTCTACACAAAAACATGAGATTAAAGAGTTTTCTAAGTAACCACTACAAGCTACATGGTGTAAGTAACATATACAAAAAAATCATTTTGAGTGTTGTATTGTATTCTTTTAAATATTGTGTCACAGTGGTTTGTGTGACATGTGATAGAGGTTTGCTCAGACCACTGCACTGCTGTTTGTACAAGGAACAAATTCAGGCATAAGTTGTGGGCATGTTTGTACGTTACAATTTCAGTAGCTTGGGCTGAGTACTGAGGATCTGTTTGCTGACAAGAGTGGCTATCTGACATTTAAAAGAGGAAAATACTGTATACAAAACTATAAGTTAAAGTGACCTCTCGCAAGCTAAATATGAAACCGTAAACTAATCTGTCATTGAAGTTGTTAGGAGTGTTTTTCTGTTTAAAGGGTTGGTAACGGAGAGTTGTTTGGGCGGCACAAATTTAATTAGCATTAAATTTGATTATTAGCACGTTTGCATTAGCTCTGGCCTTATAAATATATACTGTATATAAAAAAATAACTTTGAGGAAAATAGAACCCTTTATTGGTGGTCCACTATGGGGCAGACCCCCCCCCCAGCCACCACCATGTCACAAAGTCTGCTAAATATCAGCGAACAAAATCCTACATAATACCCCACACATCCATCTATTTGAACCATAATCATATCCTAAAAAGTTTCTTTAAAATAATTTATTTCATGGGTTTTCATGAAGCATGGAGGGCACTTGTCTCATATTTTGGCAAAATTTGATCCCTACAATATATAGCCTTAATGATGTATTGTTGCAGAACAGCTTAGGACAGAAAGAGTTTGAAAAACAAATGACCTGCTTCTGACTGCACCTGTGGCCTCCCTGGCCTCCACAAGTGTCAGCTAATGTATGTAACAGCAGCGCCAAGAGAGAGCCTCTTATCTGTGTTAAGTTCTTTTTTAAATGTAGCTTTTAGAACATGTTGCAGCTGCATCCTATAAACGAGGAAGTATGGGGAAAAAACAACATGTATAGTCAATTATTCTTTTTCTCCCATCTTTTACTCGAAGACAATAACCTTTTTCTGTGATTTTTAGGAGGCATTCCAGCTGGCAGTTGGAAAGAGACGAACTTGAAAAAGATGAAAGTGTTTGAAATTTATATGGTATGCCTGAATTTGTATTGGCAGAATTTGAAAAGTTAAGGAAGGCAAAACAACTACTACAATTCATTTTGTTCCTTGAAAATATTTTCCGGTAGCAGCCAGGGTCACTTATATTTAAAATATTCAAGTCATTTAGGGAAAAGCTGCTCTTCATCTACATCTTGTATAACAGCTTTGCACATTTTTCTTCTTTGTTTTACTTTTTTTTTTTCAGATGGCACATGTGTGAACTTTTAAAATGCCCTTATGTAATTAAAATAATTGCAGGGAGAGACGAACCAACATTGCTGCCAGTGTGTCTTTTTACTTATTAGTTCCCTGAACCTGATATTTCCAAGGAATGAGCTGTACTCTTCTGCTGCAACATACATTATGGGCTGTTTTCTGCATTGCACCCAGTGCTGGCTGGCACAGGGTCTAGCAACCATAGTTTAAATGAGTCCGAAAATGAATAGATTGAATTATCTGTATTTATGAAATCTAGTCAAGTACTTGACGTTGCCAATGTATTTTTGTATAATGCTTTAAGGTAAAAAAGCAAATACATATGTGTTTTTTAAATGTTCACCCTTTTGTCAGTGCTGGCTGAAATGTTAATGTCCTATCCATCATCTACATCTCCAATAATTATACATTTGTCTGCTTTCAAAGATTGAGAAATTGTTCTTTCTGCATATGATTGGATACCATAATTGCCATAATTCTTTGCAAGACTGGAACCATGAATGCTACCTCTTTGTAATTCCTGGTTTACTGTTTTTTCACAAGTTAGTCCCACTTTAATAAACTCTGTCACATATCCCATATTTGTTCATTCCTCTCCTTTTCTAATGCCGAGAAACTTGTCCCTGCTTTTGTCACATCCCACATCGATTATCATAACTCCCTACTGGCAGGTGTCCTTTATAATCTTATATCACAGCTCCAACTGATTCAAAACTCTGCTGCAGGAGTCCTTACACAAACCAGCAACAGCAAGCAGATCACACCCATCCTGTTCCGCCTCCACTGGCTTCCTGTGTCTTACAGGATAGAGTATAAAATTCTAATAATAACCTACAAAGCTTTAAATGTCCTTGCACCGAACTACATCAGTGACTTTCTCCATTGTTATGCTCCTGTAAGGTCCTCTGATTCTGCCAATCTTGTTGTGCGCCGCACTATCCGGCACTCTATGGGTGACAGCAGGGCCTTTAGCTGTATAGCGTCTAGACTTTGGAATGACCTCCCGAAATGAATAAGATCAGCTGACTCCATTCATTCCTTTAACTCTTTGAGGGCTGAATATAGTTTCCAAAAAGCAATGGTTTTATTCAGAAATCAACATAAAACATCTGTTGCTGCATGCTGTGGCATGAATGTGCGGCAGGCTTGCTGCCAGGCTGTCTTTGCATGGCTGGGACAGCAGCAGCGGTCACGGTCGCAGTGCATTATAATCTGGTTTCTAGCTTTTATCATTGTTAAGTGGCAGTCCTCCCTGGCGAACACTGTCAGTACCATGATTAGCTGGGCACCGATCAGCTGAAGCTGGAACCTCACATTTGTTTTCGATCACTTGTATCAAAAACTGAGTCCGACAAGTCATAGTCCAATTCAGAGATAATGGGCAAAGCGTCATCCACGGAGTATTTTGCTTTACGCCAGCGTTTCTCAACCTTTAAGTATTTGCGACCCGAGTTTTCATAACAGTTTTAATCGCACCCCGCTAACGTTTTTTTGAAACCCTAATAAAATTTATTCCTGTATTTTTTGCTGCCGATACACCGCTACAAGTTTAAAATTTCCCTACGAATAGCTAAATTACGCCACATATGGCAACATTCGTGCCCCCTTTTTTGTTACCCGCAGGTTGAGAACCGCTGCTTTACACATTCGCTTTGACCTCTTGCCAGATGTCAGTGCCATTTTTTGCCATTGTGTGCGCCTTGCTACTCATGAGAGCGCAGGGAATCTCGGTCAAACCAATGAATCTAACTTTCCTTCTAGCAACGAGAGTCCAACTAAAATGTAACGGTTGGTTTTGTCACAGTTTACAGTTGATTACCATCGTCAACTCCTCCTTTTGACAAAAGTCGACATCAGCCCTGAAAGAGTTAAAAAACAACTTCAAAGTCATCTGTTCAGGAAGGCCTTTAACTTAACCTGACATTCTGCCCCTTCTTTCAGGTAACCTCTCTGTCTAGTGTGTGCATGTTATATCACAAATGATGTTATTTGTTCAGGCTTTTCTTTTTGTATTGAATTTAGTATTTTACTCTGTTTTATTGACTTTTATTCTGTTTAATCTGTATTTATCTGTTTATTGTTCTATGCAGAAATATTTGTATCCAATGTTACATATACCTTGCTTTTTAAATAGGCACCTTGAGCATGGCAATATGGTATACATCTATATATTGTCACGCTTGGGTCACAGATTTGCACAGAAACACAGGAGGTTATAGAGAGACAGGAACTTTATTCAAACACTGCAAACAAACATTTGTCTCTTTTTCAAAAGTTTATACGTGCTCCATGACAAGACAGAGATGACAGTTCTGCCAGGAGCAGAGAATGTCAGAGAGAGAGAAAGAGAGAAAAGCAAACAATCAATTCCAAATCTGACAGGTGCCCGTACTGGCTTTTAAGTAAGCAGAGTACTGCACAAAAGGCTTATCACGCGACAAAGCCACCAGTAAGGTAAGGAGCAATGTGAAGGTCTGTTAACGTTTTTCAGGGGTTTTCCCAGGAACATCTGTATTCTCTGAGGGTGTGATCAGCCCCCCAGCTCACAATATCTATCTATTATATAAAAAAATTTTGGGTCGAGACGTGATCATCTCAGAGAGACACTTTGACGTCACGCGAGACTAGACATTACAACCTTAGGAAGCAAGACCCGTGAGATGGTGACTTTTTCACATCACTCCCTACTTACAAACAATTTCTCAGAGACACTTTAACGTCCCGTGAGACAAGGAAGTGAGATAAAATGACAGCTGCTGTACAGGGTATTAAATGATCGACACGTAGCATGACATGCAGATCACGCAGCACAAAGGACAGCTGCTATAGAAGCTTTTAAATGATCGACGCGCAGTGCAACATGCAGATCACGTGGCACAAAGAACAGCTGCTGTACAGGCTTCTAAATGATTGACACGCAGCATGACATGCAGATCACTCAGCACAAAGGACAGCTGCTATAGAGGCTTTTAAATGATCGACGCGCAGTGCAACATGCAGATCACGCGGCACAAAGAACAGCTGCTGTACAGGGTCTTAAATGATCGACACGCAGCATGACATGCAGATCACTCAGCACAAAGTACAGCTGCTATAGAGGCTTTTAAATGATCGAAGCACAGTGCGACATGCAGATCACGCGGCACAAAGGACAGCTGCTATAGAAGCTTTTAAATGATTGACGCGCAGTGGAACATGCAGATCACGTGGCACAAAGAACAGCTGCTATAGAGGCTTTTAAATGATCGATGCACAGTGCGACATGCAGATCACGCGGCACAAAGGACAGCTGCTATAGAAGCTTTTAAATGATCGACGCGCAGTGGAACATGCAGATCACGCGGCACAAAGAACAGCTGCTGTACAGGGTCTTAAATGATCGACACGCAGCATGACATGCAGATCACTCAGCACAAAGGACAGCTGCTATAAAGGCTTTTAAATGATCGATGCACAGTGCGACATGCAGATCACGCGGCACAAAGAACAGCTGCTGTACAGGCTTTTAAATGATCGACACGCAGCATGACATGCAGATCACTCAGCACAAAGGACAGCTGCTATAGAGGCTTTTAAATGATCGATGCACAGTGCGACATGCAGATCACGCGGCACAAAGAACAGCTGCTGTACAGGGTCTTAAATGATCGACACGCAGCATGACATGCAGATCACTCAGCACAAAGGACAGCTGCTATAAAGGCTTTTAAATGATCGATGCACAGTGCGACATGCAGATCACGCGGCACAAAGAACAGCTGCTGTACAGGCTTTTAAATGATCGACACGCAGCATGACATGCAGATCACTCAGCACAAAGGACAGCTGCTATAGAGGCTTTTAAATGATCGATGCACAGTGCGACATGCAGATCACGCGGCACAAAGGACAGCTGCTATAGAGGCTTTTAAATGATCGACGCGCAGTGGAACATGCAGATCACGCGGCACAAAGAACAGCTGCTATAGAAGCTTTTAAATGATCGACGCGCAGTGGAACATGCAGATCACGCAGCACAAAGAACAGCTGCTGTACAGGCTTTTAAATGATCGACACGCAGCATGACATGCAGATCAGTCAGCACAAAGTACAGCTGCTATAGAGGCTTTTAAATGATCGATGCACAGTGCGACATGCAGATCACGCGGCACAAAGAACAGCTGCTGTACAGGGTCTTAAATGATTGACATGCAGCATGACATGCAGATCACTCAGCACAAAGGACAGCTGCTATAGAGGCTTTTAAATGATCGACGCACAGTGCGACATGCAGATCACGCAGCACGGCACAAGAGGCAGCAGGCTTAAATAACTCATTCACAATAACTTTATTACTGGCAAATATCAAGAAATAAAAAATGAATGAAATGAAAATAATCTCTTTAAATTGTATTTCTGGTTAACCAAACCTGGGGGTTGGTGAGCAAAGCAAGCAGGGGGCAGAGCCCCCTAGTATATATATATAAAATGATTTCAGGTGAAAACACTGCACTTGTGGTCTAGGATGAGATCCCACTTTGGCTGGAGTGCACACTGATTATGGTTTCCTCTCATCAGTTCCTGAAGGGAATTCTTGTCCCTGGTTTTTGGGTTGGACCCTCCATTACAACCCCAGTCCCCAATACGTCATATAGCCTGTATTTTATGTTGGACCAATGGCAGTGTACATGTACATTTTTACGGAACTGGTGAACAAACAAATAGCTCACGATTTTATTTATACAGAACATTGATCGTGGTACATGGTTCCAGTTCCAAGTTGCTTACCAGTAAAATCAAGTAAAAAATCCAAACCAAACCTAAATAAGCCATGAAACTTTTTAAGTTTGTTAATAACCATAATTAAATGCATGATGGGTAATGGTTGCAATATATGATACAAATTACTGTTTAACTCTTTGAGGCCTTTCCAGTGCTTGCCGTTCCACAGCTCCTCTGCACTTTTCCAAATTGTTTGTTTAACTTAATTTCATCCTCCCAAGTAATTTGGCTCACTATTATCCACATCATTAGACTACAGTTGCTAATGGGATCTCTGTGCCCAGTAGCCTTATTATAAACGGAGGGATGTGTTTCCTGCTCTTAAGTGCAGTCTCAAAGGATTCTCTGCATGTTGGTTTCAAGAATCTAAAGCCTTAATAAACTGACTCACTCCAAAATTCAAATTAGGGAAACTTGCTCAAGGGCAGGAGTGTCTACAACTTGTTTCAAAAACAGCTAAAACATGAAGAAACGGCCTAAATGTGTCTTGCTATTGCTTTTTTATTCACCACTGTCCTTAATTTATGAGCTACTATGATAATAATGAAATGCACACATAAATGACATTGCTTTATTCCCTTTAGTGAGACTGAAGCAGATGTTTCATTATCTTAAAATTGCTGTAAAGTTTAACAGATTTAGCAACTTAAATTTATACAGCTTTAGCATGGCAGAAGAAAAGTTCTTCATTGCTAATAAGTAGTTGAAAAAAGTAAGAAAAGGAAAAGCAAATGGAAATGAACTCATGGTGCATGCATATCGTATATGCTAGCATTCTCTAACAAATAGGTTATTTTGAAAAAAATAAAATCTGATGCAATTTTCTTTAATGATGTATGTCAACGTAATTGTAATTCCCTTCATTTTCAATACTTAGTTTTGCTGTTAGAGTGGCAGTGTGCTATTGCTAAATAAATATCCCATTTCTAAATTTTCCAAACCCACTTTACCCAATATAGGATTGCTTGGAGACCATTTTGACAGCAATGGGCACAAGTCAGGCGATAAACCTGAACAGGATGTCAGGCCACACATCACACAAGGCCAGTTTAAATAAGGGGGTGAGGGTATGGTTCTATAGTACAAAACTGTTAAATATAAATCAAAGGAAGTTACTCTTAGACTGCAGTGCACTAGTGAAGTTACATCTGGAGTATTGTGTGCAATTGTGGTCACCATACTGAAAGAAAGACATAGCAGCACTTGAAGCTGAGCAGAGGAGAGCAACCCAGTCCATCCCAGGACTTAAGGAGATGTCGTAATCTTAGAATTTGTTCAGTCTTGAGCAGGGAAGACTGCGTGGGGACCTAATTGAGGTTTTCAAAATTCTCAAAGACATTGATAAAGTACACTTAGTGGAATTCTTCTAACTTAACACTGAATCACATACTGGAAGACACCAGTGGAAATCAGGGGGAAGTGCATTAAGGACTGAAGCCTGGAAGCACTTCTTTATGCAAAGAGTTGTGAGAATCTGGACCCAACTACTGAGGCATGGAGTTGAAGTAGAAACCTTAACAACTGTTAAGAAGGATCTGGATGAGATATCGGGGCAGCTTAGCTATTAGCTAAACAAATGAGCCTGATGGACTGAATGGTCTCCTCGTTTGTCATATTTCTTATGTTCTTATGTATAAGTGCAGTAGTCTATATAACCCAGGACAAATGGCAAGCAGCACACAGTTACCTGGCAGGAAACTGAGTTTTGATCCCTACCTCTAGGCCAATTAATATTAAATAACAACATTTGACATCTCATCTCATCTTCTCAAAAAGCTTTTCCTGGTGAGGGTCGCAAATAAACAAAATGATACAACATTAGCATTTAGGCTAGCAGTAGGCAGGATGGGAAAAGGTTTTTGCTTCCTACAGCTTTACTACCTACTGCGCTGTTTTCTCATCAGACATCTGATGGTTAGATATGAGTAGACAAAGAAAACTTGCTAAGATTTTAGTTTATGCATCCACTACAAGCAGGTACTAATAATCTAACATTGAAAAGAATAATATTGAAATTATTAGCACAATTTTTGAAATATGTAATTTCTACTTTGGACAGTTTTATATCAAGTTAAAAATGTTTTCTAATTTATTTTATGAAATGTGTTGTACCTTGTGGAAGAAATTTAAAGGGCACCCCCCACTGGGTGTCCCATGTATTCAGTAAACACAGGCAGTCAAAAGCGTCAATCATTATTCTTTTTATCTAATTCTTATGAGAAGCAACACTCACAGCATATCTTATTAGCAAGTATTACAAAGGAAAAGAGAATTCTCCGCTCTATATCTATACAATTCATTGATTAGATTACAATTCCAAGGAATTCATTACCTAATCAGAAAACTTTTAATATGATTGGTTACACCCAGTTGCTAACGGGACATGACAAACGTTGATACTTTAAATAACCACAATTAACCCGGTCCTCTAAGCTGATTGATAGTCCCGTCGGTTTAGGAGTACGTGACTTTAAAATGTGTCCTAAAGTATGCTGCGTGCAAAGGGTTTGGACATTCATTCCGTTTCTCAAAGTCTGTGAGACAAAGGGGTCTTCCTTTTTAATTCAGCTGGGATCATCAACAAGAAACTTAGCCTAAGCATTACAATACAACAATGATTATGCCTTAAGTACAACCTTCTCTTAAGTTTGTATTTATTTTTTGCTATAAAGTCACTAAAAATTCCTTTATCAAAGTGAATAATAAAATAACATCTTCAGCCTTTTAGCATAAGCTCAGAAGATTAAAATCGGCTTCATTTAAGAATTACCTGGTCACCTGTTAGGGGCATTTCGAACCAGGGTGCAAATTCAACTCTTACAACAACAACAACATTTATTTCTATAGCACATTTTCATACAAATGATATAGCTCAAAGTGATTTACAAGATGAGGAAATAAAAAATAAAAAATTAGGCAATACTAATTAACAAAGAATAAAGTAAGGTCCGATGGCCAGGGAGGACAGAAAAAACAAAAAAAAAAACAAAATCTGCAGGGGTTCCAAGGCCACAAGACCACCCAGCCCCCACTGGGTATTCTACCTAACATAAATGATCTCAATCAGTCCTCATGGTTTTCAGGCTTCACGTGGAAGAATTAGATGATGATGGTCATGTGGACATCTGGCCTTCAATCCATCAATGTAGGGACTGCACGGTGCTTTGATCAGGTGGTGGTGGCACAGAGAACCGGAAAAAGAACAGCAGATAACGTAGGGGTTAATCCGGATTGCGGAGCTATGATAAATACAATAATTCAACGCACATACAGAATATCATCCATCCATCCATTATCCAACCCGCTAACTATAAGGTCACGGGGGTCGGCTGGAGCCAATCCCAGCCACCACAGGGCACAAGGCAGGAAACAAACCCCGGGCAGGGAGCCAGCCCACCGCAGACAGAATATCAGGGTTATCCTAAAATGTAGCTATGACAGTGGTTAAAATAATGAGTTTTTAGCAGATTTTATTAGCCTGGCGAATGTCTATCGGTTAGCTATTCCAGATTTTGGTGCATAACAGCAGAACAGCCTCACCACTTCTTTTAAGTTTAGCTCTTGGAATTATAAGCAGACCCTCATTTGAAGATCTAAGGTTACGATTTGGAGTGTAAGGTGAGAGGCATTCTGAAATATAGGATGGAGCGAAATTATTCATGGTTTTATAAACCATAAGAAGTATTTTAAAGTCAGTTCTAAATGGCACAGGTAACCAATGTAATGACGCTAAGACTGGCGTGATGTGCTTGGATTTTCTTTTCCTAGTTAAGATTCTGGCAGCTGCATTTTGCACTAGTTGCACCCAATTGATGTCTTTTTTGGGATCTCAAGCTAACAAATATGGCATATTTATTTATAATGCTTAGTCCAGAAAAAGAATTATGAAATTAAGAAGGTTTTGGTATGTTACTTAATGCTTTACAACTAATTATATTTTTTCCTCAGTTGACTTGTTATTATTTGTGGGTAACAAGTGCAAAGAAAGAAAAAAATCAAGCCTGTCCAATAATTAAGGACTGAAACTTCAACTATTCTCATCATCAGCCTCTTCAAAAAGAGTTTGTATTCCTCTAAATGAATCAACTGCATTTTATTTGACTGACTACTAACTAATCACAAAGGTGCTAATTTATAGTAATTAATAGTAACTTAGTTCTTGTGATTTTCTTTGTTTTTCTAGACAAAGGCACGTCTTTCAGAATAACATTTTTGTCAAGTGAATGACTCATGAGGCAGATTAAGAAAGAACAGGAGGGATTGTTGGTAGAAGAGGGCCTACAGATCTGGTTCATCTTCAGTGGACTGAATACACTTGCATGAGTAAGAGAACCTGTGAAGCATCTCATCGAGGGGTACTCAAGAAAACAAAAAGTTTAAAAACATATTTCTATTGGGTGTGACGAGGATAGACAGGATTAGAAATGAGGACATTAGAGGGTCGGCTCAGTTTGGACGGTTGGGAGACAAAGTCAGAGAGGTGAGATTGCGTTGGTTTGGACATGTGCAGAGGAGAGATGCTGAGTATATTGGGAAAAGGATGCAAAGGATAGAACTGCCAGGCAAGAGGAAGGCCTAAGAGAAGGTTTATGGATGTGGTGAAAGAGGACATGCAGGTGATGGGTATAACAGAGCAAGAGGCAGAGGACAGGAAGATATGGAAGAAGATGATCCACTGTGGGAACCCCTAATAGGAGCAGCCGAAAGAAGAAGAAGAAGGAGTGTGTTTCTATGGTAGCATACATCAAAACCCGACTGATTATCAGTAGATCGAACCTGCAGCCTTCTGGATTGTCCACCAAAGCTTCAACCACTAAGAGGAAGTGCCTGTCTACACTTCTGCAATGCACCCTTTGCACTTTCCAGTGATTTTTCCATACGCCTATAAAAAGATAAGTACTGTTCATTCTCACCCTGTTATTCTTGGAAGATTTTATACCAGTTGGAGAAATTAACTTGTTGCTTAGGACAGACACCTGTGAAACAAACATTTGCAGCCAGTAACTGTTCCAGTCTTCTTTTGCCAAATCAAATTTTTTCTCATTTTTTGAATTTAATAAAATTATTTTAACCCTATTTACCAAATTGTGGCTAAGTGAGTAACTAAACTAAACTTCTTCATTTCTTTGGACATTCTTTGTTTGGCCTACATGTTGGGAAAAGTACAAAGCTGGTTTCCATTATAAGAACACATGAGTTTTTCAAGGGCCTGCACATTTTTCCGTGCTTGTTGAAAGCAACACTTCATCTTCTGCATCGACAGAGATGAAGCGGGATCATAATTAAGCCTTGTGTTTCACACACTAATGCTCGGGAGTTACTTTTCTTCTGGGAATCATACGTGAACTCTCACCAACTTTACAGCTGAATGCTACAGCCGCAGAGAAAAACGCACAAAAGAAAGTTGGTAACATTCCCATTACTTTTATATTAGATGCTTCAATATGAAACTGTAAATTATTGCTTTTTTACTTTTTTTTTCAGAAAACAATATAAAAAGCTCAGTGTTTCTTGGCAATTGAGTTGCAGGCAGAGTTACTAATGTGGCCCAGGGGCTGATTTTAAAACCACAAGGTTAAGATTATATTGCAAGGAGAGTTACGGAAAAGAGTAAGCCATTCATTTTGCCTGCCCTGGGTTAAAACTGGATACTTGATTTCTAGCAAGAACTGTATTCAGTACAAAAATATATATATATATTTTATTTCTTTCCTTTATGTGTCCAGGGGCAGTAGGTAGAGCTTCAGCCTCACAAATCTGTGTTCTGTGTTTACATCCAGTGCCTGATCATTACCTCTGTTAAGTTTTGCAAGTTCTCCCCAAATCAGTGTGGATCTTTCTACCAGAAATCACATCCCCAGAGATATGCATGTTAGTTAAATTGGCCTGGCGCATGGAGGTGCCCTGTAATGGACTGGCACTCCGTCCAGGGTACGTTATTGCCTTGTATCCAAATGCTCCAGTGCCCTACAACAATGAATTAAGTATGAGAGTGTAATGTTAGTTATATTGTCACATGTATTCCTCCTTAGGAGACATCAGATGAAAGCATAAAGTACACACTGAAGTTTAATTTATGCTAGCTGAAATATTTTTATGCTTCAGTTTTTGTTTCATGATTAAATAATCTCTTCATGCTGTGCCTCACATGTGTAGCATTAGGAATATATTGCTAGTTCACAGTAATGAACGATCACCTGGAGAGAAAGAGGCAGGATGTTACTCCCAGACTATAATATTTAAGTGTGGTCAAATCTTTCTGGAGTTTATCAAATGTTAAGCTTTACTAATTCCACCACAACCTGTGGTTTTTCAACCTTCATTAAAAAAAATTAATTATCTTTTATAAATTGCATCCAAGTTTTGGCATCCAAACATCCAACCACTGATTAGCCAAATGCAAATTTGAAAATAAATCTATCAGGTCAGATTAGCGTTTTCTTTCTTCTTTTTTTTAATTGAATCACTCCACTAGCAACTGTTACTTTTTCTATATTTCATTGATGGCCAAAACTGTAAGCAGATTGGGGGTGCACAATGTATATGACAGAAAGTGTATATGATCATAGAAGATCAATAAATATCTTCCTTCGGTATAGTTGTAAGTAGTGAAATACCTGGAAAGCTCAAAGGAAAAATTCAGTTAAGCAAATGAAGCCATTTTAAAATTGTGTGGCATTCCCAACCAACAGACATGTGCAGAACCATAGGTCAGTTAAAGTAAACACCATGCCATCTGTCTTTTTGTAAATGAGAGAGTCAGAAATTCATTAAAAGAAAAGAAAAAATCAAAATGGACTCGCAGAACTACTGTGAAAAAATTTTTTAATTCATGTTATATAGTATAGATACAAGCGCTTATAAAATGTAATGTAAATAAGTTCTCCCATTTTATTGATACAACATTGTATCACGGTTTGGATTTAATTTTGCATTTTTGGTATTGATAAAAAAGAAAAGGCTCTTTAATGCCAAAATGAAACAGACCTCTGCAAAGGGGTGAATTTCCCATTGGGATTAATAAAGTATCTATCTATCTATCTATCTATCTATCTATCTATCTATCTATCTATCTATCTATCTATCTAAATTAATTACAAATATAAAACTCAAAATAACTAACTGCATAGGTATTCACCATCTTCAAGTTAGTATTTATTGGGTGCAACTTTGACAACAGGTCTCTCTCTTATCAGCTTTGCACATCTGAACACTGCTATTTTTTGCATTCCTGCTCGAGCTCTGCCAGTGTGCATGGGGATCGTGAGTGATCAGTCTTTTTCATGCCCACCCACAAATTTTTAAATGGATTGAGATCTGGACTCCGGCCGTTACAGACTGAAATCAAATGTATGTTTTTATTGTATAATAGTAACAATAAGAGCAGCTCACTACTCAAAAATGGGAAGCGACCGGAATCGAACCCACGTTCTCTTGATTATAAGTCAGCAGTTCTTACCATTGTACCCTGACCCGATTTCTTTTTCTTCGGTTATATTCTTGGATAAAAGCGCACTTGTTTTATTATACGTGTACCTTTTGTGAAAGTGTTTATTTGATATTTGGACTTCAGTCTTCACGCATTATACACTTCATGTCAACAATTTTGTCATTAGTACTATAATATGGAAAAAGTTTCTGTTTTAGCTATGTGTTTGTTTCTTGCCTAACATTTCCTGTCATCCTACATTTACATAGATCATTGTAGACACAGAACACACATGAAATGCATGTGTTCCAAACAACGATATACTATTTACCCAATACAATCCCTGACCTACCTCTCACCCAGATAAACAGAATTGAGCTGGGAGAACTTTTTGTCCGTCTCGAGCTGCATCGGTAGCAGGGATGGGATAGCGGGCTGCTTGCTGCTTGTGCTGATCGACACATTTCCAAAACACAAGATGCTGATGAGGAATTATGAAGGACTTTAAGATGGCCCAGGATTATGACTTTTTTCATAGGCTTCAGGGATTCTAGTGTTATATTTTCATGTCTTGATACCCAAGGCATAGTACTCAAAGCGCATAATAAACCAAAGAAACATTAAGATAAATAAATGATTCAAAAATTAACAACAAAGACATAAAGCATGGGCGGCACGGTGGCGCAGTGGTAGCGCTGCTGCCTTGCAGTAAGGAGACCTGGGTTTGCTTCCTGGGTCCTCCCTGCGTGGAGTTTGCATGTTCTCCTCATGTCTGCGTGGGTTTCCTCCGGGTGCTCCGGTTTCCTCCCACAATCCAAAGACATGCAGGTTAGGTGCATTGGTGATCCTAAATCATCCCTAGTGTGTGCTTGGTGTGTGTGTGTGTGTGTGTGTGTGTGTGTATCCTGCAGTGGGCTGGCACCCTGTCCAGGATTTGTTCCTGCCTTTGCCCTGTGTTGGCTGGGATTGGCTCCAGCAGACCCCCGTGACCCTGTGTTAGGATATAATGGGTTGGATAATGACTGACTGACTGACTGACATAAAGCACGGATTTCAATGCCTGTCTGAAGTATAACAAAACATACATCTCTTAACAATAGTCTGTCTTCCTGCTTCTGTAATCGCAGTTCAAGCAAGATAATCAAAAAAAGCAACAGAAAAGAAGAAAACCCAAATAAAAAAGAAAATAAAAAGCATAATCACTAGAGCAGCACTAGGCTACAAGCTACGCAAAGGGTACCAAACACACAAAATAATCTCTTGTATGTGGAGAAAAAGCGGGCAGTCACTTGCGATCACCTTGTTGACTCTCTTAGATCAATACACAAGTAAATGGTTTATTTTTCCTTTTTTCTAGCCGCTGTTGGCATTGCAAACAGTGACAATCTGCCCCTTCATTTGAGCTGTTCTCCCTATAATTACTAACACTTCTCTGATGCTGCCGTGTCTCACTGCAAGTAGATGTCTCCTTAGTTTTACCAGTTTAACCGCCTGTACTGTACAAATCCCTTCTTTTATCCTGTAACATGGATAGATTTACTGAATGAGACATTTTAAATTAATATTTAGATAAGTAAGATTAATAAAAGTTTCTCATTAATGTAGTAGTGGGGTACTATTATTATGTCCATTTCCAACAGTAGGGAGCTTCATGTAACCACAAACAATGGAGCAGGGCCACCAAGGGAGTCATTTGTGTGTGGTCAACCTTAATCTGGAATAGCCCGCTTTGTTCAGATGATAAGTTTCATGTTGGCATGGTGGTACAAGTTTTTTATTTTGCCAGGATAAAGCATGAAGAGTTCACAATTACAATTAATTGTACTAAATAAGCTATTGTTTTTCATTGCTTCCACAGTATGGAGAATGCTGGCATTTTCTGTGATAGCGCTGTGTCTATACACAACTAAGAAAAGACACCTGATGTGAAAAAGACAGCTGCTATAATGTCATCATCCACTACCATGGCAGAGTTAAAAAAACTGTCAACGTGGGAAGCCATTCCTGGAAATTGCAGTTTCTGACAAAAATGCGGATCCACCTATCATCTTGCAACAAAGACATTTTAAAGAGCAATTATCGGCATCATGTTGGCCCCAGTTTGCAATAATTTTAAGCAATCAACATGTATCAAAAAGTAAAAGAATCTGTATCTTGAAGGGCTAAGAATATTCCTTCATGAACATTTTATTCACTTCATAAAAAATCGCAGAGATTACCCTTTTGAATTAGGATTTCAGAAGAGGGCATTTAAATCTTGCTGAATGACTTCTGACACTCTGTTTTTAATATAAGGGTCTTATGCTACTGGGCTACACTGATTACAGATCTCTTCAGCAGCAATTACCACATAAATAAGGATTGGCATTAAAATGGCTTGTCAAACATGAGCACTTAGCTGGATTGGTTAAATTATCAGGTAGGTATGAAACAGAGAGCTGAACACATTTGAGACGTGCACAGTATAATTGAACATATCAAGACGTATTGTCATGGGAGGAAAAAAAATGGTAAATTGTCCTGACATTGTATAACAAGGGAGGATAATGGAGAGATTTTCTCCTTTTCTGGACAAAAGTTTCCAATTGTTTCAGAAAGAAAATAAATCACTAAATAATATTGGAAGTTGTAATACACATGAAAGTAAAAACACTAGCAGGTCATATGAGCTGGTTTGACTTGGGACACTAAACCTGTGTGGGTGTTGAATGAGTTCTACTGCAATAAACTGGTGTTGCATTCTGGGCTGGTTCCTGCCTTGTGACGGATCCTGCTGGAATAGGCTGCAATTCCCTGTAACTCTGTATTGAAGTAAACAGTTTTATAAAATGTAAGGACTGATAGTGTTCCTTGATTTAATTGCAAGGTTTTTTTATGCTGTTGACACACATGCATAGCCCTTTATGTGGTGTTCTGTTAGGCCCATGTTGTCACACTTCCCATAGTACCTTTCAGCACATACATGCAGTTATTGTTTACAGAGGATTCAGGAAGTATGCAGACCCCTTTGCTTTCTGCACACTTTATTGTTTTAAACGGATACATTTGCCAGTTTTTGATTAATGATAAAGTTGTAACCCTTTCTGAAAACATGTATTCACTTTGTGGTTATGGTTTATTGAGTATAGACTGATGTGCAAAAATGGAAAACATATCCATTTAAAATTAAGTCTACAATGCGTTAAGTGTGCAGGAGGTGAAGGGGTCTGAATACTTTCTGAATCCACTGTACATGCCCTTCCCAATCTGTGATGAATAACAAAATTTGTATTATTAGTTGTTAGTAGCTTCATGCAAATGTGTCAGTAGGTTTTGTACTCTACTGATTCTGGTAGGGCTGTGGCATTGATTGGATAGGATTAAGTAGGTTCAGGAGATGGATGGATGAACAGATGGGATTTTATTTGCAGTTTGCCAGTTTTAGCTTTGTAACAACTGTAGGGGGCGTGCCAGCCTCACAACCCGACACAGACAGATGCTAGAGGCACACTTATAAAAACAAAAGATGCTTTAATTTTTCTTCACCACATGGGAAACGCCTTCCCCGTTTCCCACAGGCACAACTCAGTCCCACGAACACAAAAGCACACAATACAATAATACTTTCTCTTCTCTTTACTCTTCCACTCTTCCTTGGCAAGCTTCGTCCACCTTCCACCCGACTCTGCCTCCCAGAGTACTGTCCACTGGTCCCTTACAGTATATAAGGCACCTGGAAGTGCTTCAGGTTCTCCTTGCCCTGCTTCTGGTAGCACTTCCGGGTGCGGCAGAAGAACCGCCCACATGGGCTCAGGAACAGCTGCAGCAACCCCTGGCGGCGCCCCTGGAGCCCGACAGGGCTGTATCGGACCCCATCTCCCATGAAGCCCTGCGGGATTCCGAGGTACGGCTGCCACCCAGGGGGGCTGCCATCTAGTTTTTCGGGGGAGGTAGTGTTCTGTCCACACTGGCTCCTGTGGTCCTTCAATAGCAGAGGTGTCCCGGCCTGGCAAGGGCCCTGGCCCTATATGACAGCTTCAACAATCACACATTTTACAAAACTGCTTTTTCGCAATCTCAAGGAAGGATGTTTGTATATTCTATCACAGCAAATCAGCACCTACATCACCTATGTGCATACATCATTAGTTACATATTAAGGACTACATTTTCATGGTAAAAGTTTATTTTGAATTTTAAGCCGTACAGTGTACAACACAAAAAGTTTGTTTCAATGACACTTACCTTATAACAATGATATTTGTGATGAAAAGATTTTGTCAGGCTACCCTACCCTTGGCAGCTTCTTCCAAGTCTTCCTGGTCAATTCCCAAATTCTCTTAGTCCACTTGAAATATATAATCTCTACAGTTTGTCCAGGGTCTTTTCACAGTAGATCATTCTACTTGTACATTTCCTAAATGAGGTGCCCAGGAAGCATTCAAGCTACATGATTAAATTGCGTGAACTGGATTTTCTCAAAGCACAAAAAAGTGTTTCTACTTTGAAGTCGTCCTGTATTGCAAATATTGAGTCTATAATCCATGAGTAAGAACTTCATGTTGGTTACTTGTAATTGCAATCTCATTCTTTCTGTCACTATGAACAGCTGGTGATCACAGATGAGGATAGGGATGTAGACTGACCAGTGTGGAAGAAAAATTTAAATTAACGACTGATTAATATTAACACTGATCCAGAACTTTAACAGAAGTCATGTATGCCTAATTAACACAATGCACAATGCTTGAAAGTCAGAGCCCCTTTTCTTAGCTACATCTTAAATCAACTCCAAACTGCTTAGTTCATGCTTATTGAAACAAGCCAAAGTTAGGTCATGTCTGGTGACTTTTTGGTGACCCTTAGTTAGAACACATATTATTAGCTTTATTGCTTACAGAGATCATTAATAGTCTTATCAGTAACAGCCTATCTTTAAACTCCAAGATGTGTCTCCAATAACAGTAACAGCACAAACGTTACATCAGTTTCACATAATGATGATCGCCTGAGTTAATATATTATGGGTATGATATACTTAATAAGTAATTATAAAGATACTAATTTGGTTAAAACTGACAAGAAAACAAAGTACTATGAAACTATTTAACATGAATGAAACCCAGTTCATTATTTTTTGCAAAACAACAATGTCCATTTTGATAGTGATTGGATTTAAAGCTAACAGAGAAGAATACCCTGAATAGAAATGTGTATCCACATAAACACAATACAAAATGAACTTTGTTTTTTCTTCCACTACAGTTGTCTGGTACAATGTCTATCACTGTATCTATTTTTTATTCAATCTCACAATCACATCTTATTTTAGTAATGAACAAGACACAAATGTATTGGAACTCTTCCACTTTGATCAAGTGCTCGGCCCTTGTCTGAGTGAGACCAAGCGACTTTTTACTACAAGTGGACTCCAACCCTAAATATGAAGATCTCAGACGCACAAACATCAGCTGTGAACCAGTCAGGTGCTTGCTGTTTGATGAGCCCAGTAGCGATCTGATCCTTAGATATCCAAACCCAAATGTCTGAGTTTGTTGCTGGGGATGGGGTGGCAGGTCAGAGCCCAGATCAGCATGTTTCCATTGTGACTCTAATCAGGAAAAATGAAAAATGATCATATACTGTACCTAGTAACCACAAAGAGAACTTGACAATACTATCATCCCTTCCTATGCATCCTGGTAAAAATGTATTTTAATTATTTGTGTTCAGCATCTTTTTCCTTCAGGTCCGGCTTATGTTTTTTTTTTTTTTAATGGAACTCGCAGTCCTTGAGGACAGTTTAAAAAGAAACAAATCAACTCAGGAACTTTTTCTTTTAATTAGTCAAAAGAGAAGGAGTCTCTCGGTCAAAGCTCCCTCTGTCCCTCTGCTGCCCCATTCAAACCAAAAAATCTAATAAAACCAATTGTGAAAGCAAAATCACAAAACCAGAATCAAAGTCAGAAAAGAGGCAGCAAAACAACATCCTTACGCAAATCCATCCATCCATCCATCCATTTTCCAACCCGCTGAATCCGAACACAGGGTCACGGGGGTCTGCTGTAGCCAATCCCAGCCAACACAGGGCACAAGGCAGGGAACCAATCCCGGGCAGGGTGCCAACCCACCGCAGGACACACACAAACACACCCACACACCAAGCACACACTAGGGCCAATTTAGAATCGCCAATCCGCCTAACCTGCATGTCTTTGGACCGTGGGAGGAAACCGGAGCGCCCAGAGGAAACCCACGCAGACACGGGGAGAACATGCAAACTCCACGCAGGGTGGAACCGGGAAGCGAACCCGGGTCTCCTAACTGCGAGGCAACAGCGCTACCACTGCGCCACCGTGCCGCCCCTTACGCAAATCATTTTTCCTCTAACTTACACTAAAGAAGATTTTTCTTTTTTCTTTCTTCTTTTTTTAAAAGTTGTTGAATTTGCAGGAAACATGGTACTGTGTGCAGCTATCATATATATATCGAACATGGACATATCTTGTGAATGGCACTCACCATACTGACTACAAGATGGCTGCTTCCATGAAACTGTATGTTAAAATGGCAGCGTACTGATGTCACCATTCTAATGATAAAAATAAGAAACAGTAAGAAAATATATATGTAAAAAGTTATGAAATTATAAATATTAATTTGATGGGTGGCTAGCCATAGATTCACAACAAAGCCTTTCTCTTGAATCTTGGACTCTGAATGCTCCACCGAATTTGTTTATGAAAGAATTGCATAAATTGAGAAGTATGAAGATCAGCAGCCAACTCCCAAGAACAATATTCAGGACCATAACATTTTCCATGTACAAGATAATACAGAAGATTTGCAACCCACATTGCTTAGAATCAATAATATCTTGTTACTCAGACTTCTCATTACCATCCATCACAACACAATTTTGAGAAGAAAATGACGTTGTTAATTCCAGCTGCAGAACAGCCTATCATTGATCTAGTAGTTTTGCCAAATAAAATTCTAAATTAATCAGGTATCTGAACACAGATTCACAATGTCTTTTTCAAAGTGAGGCTTCACTCCCGGTTTTAACATAAAGGGGCAAGGAATAACAGACAAAGTTAGAATTAATTACTAAACCAAAAAGATCATTACAAAATTATTGACGAAGAAGAAAAAAATCAATGATAAACAGTTAAACATGAAAAGATAGTGATTAGCGAAAACAACATCATTAATAGAAATGACAAAGTGCTTTACAAAAATTAACAAAACAAACAGGCAAATTAGGAGAAAGCTAAAATTAAGAACAGAAACATGGAACATCCATAACACAATGTGATAGAGTTTCAGTAGAAACTTGAGGTCTACAGAGATTATAAAATGGTATTTAATCAATTATTAGTTTTGTTTTTATAGGCATGGGTGTAGTTTTCTAGTGTCAGGAAAGACTGCTGGACTGAACCGTGCCCGCACCAACATCTGATGCATCAACTTCGAATTCAGTGCAATCAGCTACTGTAGTATTTCTTGGAAAGAAATTCAATTATGTCCTTTTTCCTGGTCTTTTCCTTATTTAAACACAAACTGTCTCCTTGCAAGTCAGTACAGTATGTACATTATAGTAAGATGACCACTGCACATCATATATCATTGGGTACACAGATGCATGTAGTAAAAAATGGAGTCTATAACAATGCTTCAAACTCTTTATAATGTCACTAGCATATGCTATTTATTGATAAATTAAAACTGAAATCATTATTATAATCAAAAATGGACTTTCCATAGTGTAGAATGTATCAAAACATTACAAGTAACTATTTAAAAGTAACAAAACATAATATTTACCAGTTCCATGGAAGCTGAAGATTTTCACTGAAGTCAATATGTTACATTAGCTTTGAATGGCTTGTCGCAGCTCTCTGCTCCCTAATTAATGATCTGTTCAATTTAGGCTATGTCCATTCTGCTACATTTCCATTTAAAAATACAGTCAGTCTTTGTTTTCACCTTTCGTCCGAAAGTGTCCTAAAATGGACACTTTTGAAAATGCTCTCTAGAACCATATATTTCTGAAAGTGGCAGCTCAGCATTGCAGTGTATTTGGTGACAGTGAAGATTTTTGAAAAAAGCAGACTCTAAATGCGCTCTGATTGGTTTGTGCTCATTACGTGGACCTTCCCTGATTGGATCCTGCTCATTACAAAGACACATTCCCTGACTGCTCAGCTTTCATGGAAGAAAAACATATTCTAACATGACAGACATTTATACTTGAGCTTTACTCTAAATAATTTGCCTTACTATAATTTCAAACAAAACAATGTTTTAAATATTCACTATTGCTGTTCTCCATGTGTAAATGCAAGTTGCAATTGAATATTTAGTGTGGAGGACAGTTGCTCTTCCTGTTTCTGCTGTTGCACACCTAGTGTAGGCGAATGGTTACGTGGGTGTTGGTCGTTTTAATTTGGATGGCGATATTTTCATAAATGATATGAAGACACTAGTAGCAATGGAAATCGTTATCATTTAAAAATGCTGGTCTTAAATGAAAGCAAATTTTGGATGTAACCTTAGTTTCATTCTTGTTATTGTCAAAGATTTTGGCTGAATTACTATATATCTGTAATTATTTTTAATTTACTTTGTTCCACTTGCTCATTCAGTCTTTATTATTTTTCCTTCTTAACAAAAGCTGGTGAACAATGAGATACACATAACAAGACAACTACCGTATATACTCAAGTATAAGTTGGGTCTTGAAACCTGAAAAATCGATCATAAAATCAGATCCTGACATATACGGCAGTTCAAAAATGCGACACTTACATTTTTTTTTTACATCTTCTTGCCTCCTCCAATCTCGCACCAGTTTCTCAGACGCATCAAATTTTGTTGCAGCAGCGCAGTTACCAATTTCTTTCGCTACTTCAGCAACATTTAATTTAAAACCAGCTTCATATTTTCTTCTGATCGAACGCTCCATTGTAGATAAGGGATGCTCTTACGATAAAGGTGTATGAGGGTGTGAGATACAAAAAACACAAATCAATGTAAATGTTGCTTCGGAATATTTCGGGTATTACCAATTGGTCACATAGGCACAATAGAGAGAGAGGTTAGGAGCGCACGCTGATACAGTGCATTGCCGCACACACATAGAAAAAAAGGCTGTGTGCTCTGTGGTTACTCTCTCACGTGGGCATTAGCATATCATAATCTCTTGGACCAATAGCGTGAGTTTTCTGCGTTTGACTTGTACAACCGACATTATAAAATACCATAAAGTATACAGTCCCGATTTATCCGCGAGTATACACTGTGGCAAGCCTCCTCCAGACCATGAAGGGGTGACCATCCTGGTGGCTTTGGGGGCCACAGGAACAGAGCTTAGAAGCACAACCCTATAGGGGCCCGTGGTCACTGCCAGGGGGCGCCCCAATGCCTGTGGAGCCCTGGCCCTCAGCACTTCTGCCACAACCAGAAGTGCTGGGGGGAAGAAGACCAGGGACACCCAGAGTGCTTCTGGGTGCGCAGCCGGTACTTCCGCCACACCAGGAAGGGCCGGCAGAAGCTAACTGGGAGACAAATGGAGCACGTCCGGGTGAGCTTAAAAGGGAGTCGAGAGTGGAGAAAGACTAAGTCTTGGAGGAGAGGAGTGGAGGCGGACCTGAGCAAGGCAAAGTGAAGGAAGGCCTGGACTTTGGGGAAGTACTGGGGTTGTGTGTGCACTTACTTGTAAATAGTCATGTATAATAAACCTGTGTTGGGTGAACTATCGGTGTCCGCCTGTCTGTGTCCGGGCTGCTTTCCACAATACGCTAAGTTTCAGGTCCAGCCTGCTTATGTTAACTATAACTTAGCCATTTGAGTAAATTATATAGAAGCTAATACAAGGGACTAAGTGGTACTATTCCACTCAATTTTACAAAATATTTTTTTGATGACACACAGTGAGCCAGCCAATAAACTGATCCTGTTCCGCTATGTGAGATGTTAAATTTTACGTTAGAATAAAACCCCACAGCTCCACCACCTCTCTAGAGTCAATGTGTGGTGTAATATTTTCAGAAAAAGATTGGTTTATGATACGTAGTTATTTACTGTAAAATAACAAATGGAAAGTTGTTTAGCTTGGTTTGTAATGAAACAAATTACAGCCACAAGCTCATTATGAGAAAAGTCTAAATTAGCCTGGCAATCTAATAAGTTCATTCTTTGAGTTACAATATTCCAGTGGGAATGGCAAAGGCAGCTAATAGCATGAATCCATACAAAAATTGCTTTGGACTATATATATATATTTTTTTACCCCTGCATATATCTTTTGTGCTGCTGATGGTTTAATTATAGAATGGATGAAAAACTGGTGTCAATCAAATCACTTAAATTGATTTTCTGGAGTAGCATTGTGTGGTTTTAGCCCCAGGGTAGGCTGCAGGCAGATTTCCATTCAGCTGGTCTCTGAAACATCCAGCCTTTCAGCAGGATAGGATGCAGGTGGCCTTGCCTACTGGATCACTGATAAATATTTTTTGTGGTATGCTGCATTTCCAATATGTTAACGTAAAGAATTGACAACAGTTCTTCAGATCTCTTTGCATTGCTTAAACATTGGTTAGTTTTGTGTTAAATATGACCAACTCAAACGTTCTCCGTTTGGAATCTCTTCCCCTCTGCCATAACAAGATTTAAAAAATTACGACTTCAAGTCTCAGCAGGCTTTCAAGCTGAAAAAAAAAACTGAACACTTTTGCTTTTTATTTTTATTTTTTGTTCCTTATTTCCTAAGCCGGCAGCAGGAAAATTAAATCTAAAAAAAGTGCCTATTGCAAATCATCCGTGCTTGATAAATTGTAGAGTCATTTTAACAAGCTGGACTTGAGGGAAGACAGCTGGCAGTGTTGTGCTGTCATGCCTTCATAACTGGACAAATGCATCGAGTTATTGAAACTGGATAATAAATGAAGAAATATGGCTTTAAGATTTGCATTTTCATGAGCAATGGGATTGCAAAATGCTTATGTCAACACGGAGCTGTGACCATGACCATGTCTGGAAGTGCTTTGATAGATATTATCATAATTCATCACATAGGACCAGTGAAAACTGGAGGTGGGAGTGACTGCTGTCAGCCAGGTTTCACTATGTTAGAGGCAATTGCCAGGACCAGGCATCTTACTAAAATATGAGCTTTTGTGGACACTTCAGTGGTGTAATTGTCTATATTTACAACCATGCAAGGGATATTACTGCAGTCAACTTTTGAAAAATGAGATTTTAAGAAAACAATCTGAACAAAATGAGTCTGCTAAGCACAGCTAACTTAATGGCATAAGGCATCAAAGCACTTTTCTAATGCCTCATTAAGTGTTAATACTGTAAATACTGGGCAGAATGATGTAATTTATGAAGCGTTTAAAGTCTTTATGTTACATTTATTATCATAATAGCTAAAATCTTAGTGACATTTATATATGTGTAATTTCCAGATTACACATATATAAATTGTACTTTATATACATACTGTGTATACATTTTAAGAAAATCACTTGCAGCTATCTCTTCAACAGACTGTTATTAATTCAAAGGTAATCAAACTAATTAAGCTCTATTCACAAACTCCTGCATGAGTCAATGAATCAATAACCGCAGATTTTCCCATCTATCTTCTCTGTGTGCTTAATTTTTCTTTAGAGTTGTGGGTGCAAGCCAGGAACAAAGAGAAAAATGTATGCAACTCCATCAAACTGTTAATACTCAAGATTAACTGCTAACTTTGTGTGATGCCAAGTGCCATTAGACTGCAGCACGATTACTTTCTGGGCATCTTGGAGTTTGTAGCCAAGTACCACTGAGTGAACAACAGTCAACTAAAAATAAATAAGTGCAAAAACACAATATGTCTGTTAATAATAATAATACATTTTATTTATATAGCATCTTTCCATTTTCTTCAGTGCCAATCAAAATTGGATGTCATGAACTTCTTTATAAATGCAGTCAAAATGCAATAGTGGTACATACAGAAACAAAAGGGAAAAAAAGAAAATGCTCAAAAATATTAAAAGCTTAACATCTGGTAAGCCCACAACCCACCCATTCACGTCTTCAGTGGCGCCTGGTTTCTCTGAGGTAACCCCAAAGCACTAGCCCTGCGATTAGTTCAGTTCTTTCACTGTTTCTAGTCACTCAGAACATTAATCCCCAAAGCACCTTCTCTTTGTGTTCCCTCGTCTTTGTTCCCATTGTATCATCAGATCCAATGCCAAACAACAATTTTCCGCATAAATCAGAGGACGGCTTGCACATCACCCTGTCTTCACTGTTCTCTCTATCTGAAGTGCTCAGCAGATCTGACCCCCATCTGAATATGACTAGATTAACCAAAACAAATATTTTCTCTTAGTATTTAACTCAGCATTAAATGACGCCATGGGAAAGCCTCATTCAGTTCCCTTTGACACTCTAGTGCCCTCTAATAACACACATGCCAGAACGTTAGTGATGCTGCGTGTCCCTCACCGGTGAGGAATTCCTGTAATTAAACACTGTCGCACACATGCACGCATAGCTGCCAGCACACCATCCACTCTCTAATGGTTTCCCACTCTCTCACTGGGCCCCTTTCTTCGGACATTACCGACGGCAATCCACTCCATCCTACTCCGCACCAAACTGTGCCCCTGCGTGATCCTCAGAGAAACACCCTGCAACAGTCCCTCTCTGGATAAGTGCAGATCTTAACAATTTACACATATTTCACCCTTATATAAATAGTAAATACTAGCTGTTCCCTGCGGCTCTGCCCACGTAGTAGTGTAACAGGACAAACTTTAAAAATCATAAAACGAACAGGTATTGCTAGTTAAGCAGAGGCAAGGTACACTCCAAAACACAGAGGTATACCGACTCGAATGGAGGCTGGTGTGTGAGTGAGGAGGGCTCTGGCCAGCTCCCGACTCCTGACATCACGCTTCCCCCTTCCCTCGGACCGCAGCCTCTGTCTCAGATTAGCGCGAATATATCGCTCCTATGATTCATATGATAAGTCGCAAAATCAACCATAGTGTTCAAACAAATTATAGAATAAAAAAATAGATTTAAATATGTTAAGTAGTTCTCTCGTTTGCTAGCTAAGCTGAGGTAAGGTACGCCCCAAGGCTGGAGCATGAGTGAGGAAAGCCTCATCCCCCTCCACTCGGTCCGCTGCGTCTCCCTCAGATTTGCGCAAATAAATCGATACCACAAGCGAACTACAACCCCAATTCCAATGAAGTTGGGACATTGTGTAAAACGTAAATAAAAATAGAATACAATGATTTGCAAATCCTTTTCAACCTATATTTAATTGAATACACTACAAAGACAAGATATCGAATGTTCAAACTGATAAACTTTATTGTTGTTTTGCAAATCTTCACTCATTTTGAATTTGATGCCTGCAACACGTTCCAAAAAAGCTGGGACAGGGGCATGTTTACCACTGTGTTATATCACCTTTCCTTTTAACAACACTCAGTAAAGTGGGAACTGAGGACACTAATTGTTGAAGCTGTGCAGGTGGAATTCTTTCCCATTCTTGCTTGATGTGCAACTTCAGTTGCTCAACAGTCCGGGGTCTTCGTGTCGTATTTTGCGCTTCATAATGCGCCACACATTTTCAATGGGAGACAGGTCTGGACTGCAGGGAGGCCAGTCTAGTACCCGCACTCTTTTACTACGAAGCCACGCTGTTGTAACACATGCAGAATGTGGCTTCGCATTGTCCTGTTGAAATAAGCAGGGACGTCCCTGAAAAAGACGTCGCTTGGATGGCAGCATATGTTGCTCCAAAACCTGTATGTGCCTTTCAGCATTAATGGTGCCTTCACAGATGTGCAAGTTACCCATGCCATGGGCACTAACACACCCCCATACCATCACAGATGCTGGCTTTTGAGCTTTGCGCTGATAACAATCCGGATGGTACTTTTCCTCTTTGGCCCGGAGGACACAACGTCCATGATTTCCAAAAACAATTTGAAATGTGGACTCGTCAGACCACAGCACACTTTTCCACTTTGTGTCAGTCCATCTCAGATGAGCTCGGGCCCAGAGAATCCGGCGGCATTTCTGGGTGTTGTTGATATATGGCTTTCGCTTTGCATGGTAGAGTTTTAACTTGCACTTGTAGATGTAGCGACGAACTGTGTTAACTGACAATGGTTTTCTGAAGTATTCCTGAGCCCACGTGGTAATATCCTTTACAGAATGATGTCGGTTTTTAATGCAGTGCCACCTGAGGGATCGAAGGTCACGGGCATCCAGTGTTGGTATTCGGCCTTGCCGCTTACGTGCAGAGATTTCTCCAGATTCTCTGAATCTTTTGATGATATTATGGACAGTAGGTGATGAAATCCCTAGATTCCTTGCAATTGTACGTTGAGAAACGTTGTTAAACTGCTGGATTATTTGCCCACGCAGTTGTTCACAAAGTGGTGAACCTCGCCCCATCCTTGCTTGTGAACAACTGAGCCTTTTGGGGATGCTCCTTTTATACCCAATCATGACAAACACCTGTTTCTAATTAACCTGTTCACCTGTGGAGTGTTCAAAACAGGTGTTTTTTGAACATTCCTCAACTTTCCCAGTCTTTTGCTGCCCCTGTCCCAGCTTTTTTGGAACTTGTTGCAGGCATTAAATTCAAAATGAGTGAAGATTTGCAAAACAATAATTAAGTTTATCAGTTTGAACATTCGATATCTTGTCTTCATAGTGTATTCAATTGAATATAGGTTGAAAAGGATTTGCAAATCATTGTATTCTGTTTTTATTTACGTTTTACACAACGTCCCAACTTCATTGGAATTGGGGTTGTATGATACTTAGTTGCAATAAGAGAAGTCGCAAAATCAACCAGAATGTTCAAACAAATTATAGAAAAATAACTCAATCTAAATCCGTTAAGTAGTTCTCTCGTGAAAAGAGGACAGACAGACAGATGTTGGATTTTATATACATGGAGAGATTTAGCAAAGCCGGCTTTTAGCTACTCTCTTATGTGAACCATCACACTTTATACTTACTGTACAATTGTAAAATATAAAATTCTTGAGGTTTTTCAGAATTTCTGTACCACTGACTCCATTGATTATAAAACAGGAATATGTTTTGTTATTATACTATTCTCCATTAGAAGCACATTTTTGCTAGAGCACGTGCTATATTTTCCTGTCAGGTTGCCCAATTTAAGTAACAGATATTAAAGGTGTTTTGGATGTTTCATTTATCCAATACTGGTTAAAACTGGATTAAATTGGAATCCCTAGCAATAAATCCTCAACATTCCATAGTTCCCAATAGGCAGGACCAATTGTTAATGTTCTTCAGAGGGAAAGTTAATCACTTGAGTGAGTGATGGTTCAATCAAAGGCTATAAAAACATAGCAGTGTCACTAAGGTACAGCTTTGGAAACTTGACCTTTCTTTGGATTTAATTGCCTTTTTTTCAAGACACTTGTGAAGAAGAAAATGTAATCGGAGGTCTAATTTCAGAGTAACTTACAATGACAAAGGTGCCACAAAGAGAGTCTGATTTGTGCTTTGTAACATGCCAGATTTCTAAAACGTTAACAAGATGTAATGTGCAGTTTAGGTTAATTCACCATCTATTAACCACAAAAACACATTTGTGACATTAGTCTATTTTTCTCACCTCTTCTCTGACGTCCTTTAAATCCATGCCTCTATTTAGGTCAGCAGTGTTGAACACAAAAGCTCCATGTTGTGACGTGCTCATGACATAAAGGCAAATCTTCTCTGGGCTGCACCCTTTTTAGAGCTGGCAGGTTATCCAGTCTTTCTGCAGTGCCTATCACAGTGCACACACTTAAGTCCAAAGTTGTTAGTTAATCCTCATACAGTACGTCCTGTGAACAAGCCCCATTTATCCACAAAGCTAATCTGCGGCGTTCTTTATGTCTATAGTGTGACACACGTGTGCTTGGGAGACAACTTGAAGGCTTATCTATTGGTAATTCCACCTTGAGTTGAGGGTTGGCGCTGCTCCCTAATTCTTCTCCTACTTTCTACCCTACAGATCAAAGGACTGGCAGTCCCAATGACATCACTTCCAGGTCACATTTTCGTGGTCACGCCCCTTCCAGTCTGACTTTCTCTGCTGCCATTTTCTGTTAGTCTGCATTTTGACTCCAGTCTGAAAAGACCTATCTTGAATTTTGTTGTTTTTTTATTTTTCATTCAATTATATGGGGTTTGCCATTTCAAGGTGCCCCAACACTTTAACTCGTCTTATTTTATCTCACAAGTGTTTGTGTAATTGTGTTAAATTTTTAGCTACCATCCTTGTGAGTTGTTTTACTTTGTCCTATAACTTCTGTAACTTGTGTAGAGATTTCAAAATATGAACTAGTTTTTCCAAAACAAAAATCTGCTGCATATATTAAAACAGCTACTATGATCTGTATATTAAAGTTCATGTTTATATTTACTGTGAAATGTACCTAGTACTTTGAAATGTGAAATGTATTTTTTGCATAGCTTCTGCAAACTAGTGACTGTGGTACGGTATTGACTGCAGACAACAAACTCCCATCATAAGAAAGTTCTTTGAACGCACACTGAGACACAACTGAAGGTAAAATATTGTATGAAATGAGGTTATTAGGTAGATAGATAGACAGATAATGTAAGAAAAGTGCTACAGTATATAGGCGCCTGACCCAACACAGACTCACACCGGAGGCACGTATAAAAATAAACAAAAAGGTTTTGTTCTTCTTCACCTGTGGGGCATGTCTTCCCCGTTATCCCCACAGGCACAACACAGTCCCAAAACACCACCACAAACACTCCTCTTTCTTTGCACCTTCACTCCTCCTCCAAGCGTAGTCCTTCTCCTCCCAACTCTGGCTATTGAGTGGTGGTTGCTGGGCCCTTTTATAATCCACCTGGAAGTGCTCCAGGTGGTTGATTGCTGAGTTCCAGCTGCACTTCTGGGTATGGTGAATACGCTGCCCATACGAGCTTAGGAGTCCCAGCTGCAGCACCCCCTGGTGTTGTTTGCGGGACCCAGCGGGGCTGCACCCAACTCCATTTCCCATGGAGCCCTGCGGGAAACTGAGGCACCGCTCCAACCCAGGGGGGCAGCCAACTAGCTTCCTGGGGGAGGTATTGCACCGTCCATGGCTGCTCACCCTGAACATATAGCGAAGGGGCGTCCCGGCCAGGCATGGACCCCGGCTGTCTGCCACAATAGATAGATAGACATGACATACACTATATAATAGATAGCCAGATGGGAAAGGCATGATAGATAGATAGATAGATAGATAGATAGATAGATAGATAGATAGATAGATAGATAGATAGATAGATAGATAGATAGATAGATAGATAGATAGATAGATAGATAGATAGATAGATAGATTTGGGGACCAACTGGATAAACCGTTTAATATAACAGAAAATTAAAAAGTAAAGGTTCCAAATGAAATCACAGACATTTCATATCCTATGTAGTCCATGGCTAAAGGATTTAAGAGTCTTTCTTTCTTGATAGTTTCTTCCATAAAGCTCTGTGCTTATTGGAAATAGGCTGCTAATTTAACACCAACTTCTGGCATCACTGTTCCTTAAATAGCCTGCTAGAAGAAATAGGCAGAGCTGGTCTCAGGACTCTTCCTCCGGTCTACAAGTTAGAAAGAATTACATGTTGCCAACTCAGGGATATTTGTTGGTGGGTGTACCTTACCATAGTCCTATAAGATGCTCTCAATGCACATACGTGCAATGATAGATAGATAGATAGATAGATAGATAGATAGATAGATAGATAGATAGATAGATAGATAGATAGATAGATAGATAGATAGATAGATAGATAGATAGATAGATAGGGGTTCACATCCTGCTGCTGACACTGTGTGACCATGAGCAAGTAACTTCACCTGCCTGTACTACAATTGTAGAAAACACAAGAAATGTAACCACAAGTATATTAAACATTGAAAGTCACTTTGCATAAAGTTTTCAGCCAACTAATAATGGCAAGATAGATAGAGAGCTATAAAAAGTATTCACCCACTTAGAAATTTCATGTTTTAATGATAAACAAGTTGAATCTCAGCGGATTTAATTTGGCTTTTTTGACACTGATCAACACAAAAAGACATTTGTAAAAGGAGACACAGCACCATGAAAGGGTTGAGGCACCACCCAGGTGTCCCCATACAACTGAAGGTTTGTTAGAAAACAAAAAGCACACAAGTTGCTGAGATGTCGTTTCAGACTCAAGTTCAAAACAGAACTGTCTCAAAGATGGCTGCTGCTCATATGGCTTCCAGACAGGAAGGGGCGGGTCCAGGAAGGCGAACAACAGAAGTGACATCAGAGGTGGAATGGGTGTCAGTCTTCCGTTCTACAGAGAGAGGAAGATAAAAGACCTTAGCAAACAGTACCAGTCCTTGGTTCACTGCCATCACCATAGCCGTTAATCTGCCTCTAAAGCACACATGCGTGACACTCTTTAATGTTAAAGTGCAAACAGATCTCTGCACAGTGGTCTAATTAAAATTAATTTAATTACAAATGTTAAACACGAAATAGTTGATCATATAAGTATTCACCCCCTACTTCAAGTCAGTATGCAGTAGATGCACCTTTTGTAGTACACACACTATCACCAATATGATACCCCTAAATCAACACTGGTGCAGCCAATTGATTATAGAAATCACAGAATTAGTTCAATGGAGGTCACTCATGTGAGGTTTCAATTGATTGTCATATAAATGCACTTTATCTGGAAGGTCCAGCTGGTGGTGAGTCAGATTCATGTGCTAAATTACACAATAAAAAAAAAAGAACACTTCAATCAGCTCTGTGAAAAGGTGATTGAAAAGCACAAGTCAGCGGATGGAGACAAGTCACAGAATATCCCTTGGAGTTAAATCACTCATTAAGAAATGTAAAGAGTATGGCATAGCTGTAAATCTGTCCAGATTAGGCTGTCCATAAAAACTGAGTGATCATGCAAGAAGAAGAGTAGTGAAGGAGATCACCACCAAGAGACCTGCGAGAACTCTGAAGGAGTTATAAGTTACAGTGGCTTAGAATGAAGAGAGTGTGCAGGCCACAACTGTTGATCGAGTGCTTCACCACTTTCAGATTTATGGAAGAATGGCAAAGAGAAAGTCACTGTTAAAAAAACACACACACGACATCTCAGGTAGAGTTTGCCAGAAAGCACATTGGAGATTCTGAAGTCAGCTAGAAGAAGGTTCTGCGGTCTGATATGACAAAGCTTGTATCAGTTAGAGATGTTTCTAAAAGGCTGAAGGGCCTTTTCTCGTCTAGATTATTGTAATCCTTATTCTAATTCTTATTTCAACAATGATTTCAGAACGACAAGAAGTGCTGTAGCTCCTTCAGAGGTTTAAGTTTAATGTTGAACCCAGTTTTCAGTTGCTATGCATAGTATTCACGTTGATATCTTTGAACATCTGGCAGAAGATATCAAGGTATCACAGAACAAGACACTGCATGGAGTTAGAACTAAATGATTTAAAACAGTCCTGCTATCTGAGCTTACATTTATATGTTTTTGCCACAAGTGAATTATCCTGTTTGTGCATTGTAGACCATCCATCTATATGTGCTGAAGAATTCTGTGGCTCAGAAAGATAAGTCTGACCCCAGCAATCTTCAAGGAAGCCACAACCGTAAGTGTAAGGCCTTTGATGGGCCATCGTCTTCTCTAGTACCTTTTAGGATGCCCACACCTTTTTCCGCTCTAAAACTCCCTGCTGTGTCTTCATTGCAGTATTCAAAGGGCAGCTTGCCTACATCAAATCAAATTTCAAATGCACATTATTATGCAAGCATACAGTACATAGCTTACTGGAGAAAATGATTACATTTATTAAAGTGTCAGAGTTCCAGCAGTGAGCCTCCACTACTTTCATTTTACACCCTCGTCCCCACCACCTGATCGCCTTCAATAATAGCGCTGGCTGCCGTAATTCTTTACAATCTCAGAATGGTTTGCTGAAATAGAACTTGTGGGCTGTGGCTGAGGTAGCTTTTCACCAAGTGAATGGCTGGTGCTCCTCTTAGTTAGATGTTTTTCAAGTGCCGGGCTGAGATTTCATCCTTTTCTCACATTTGTAACAAGATACATATGATTCTACATTAACACAAACTGACCTCCGGTGACCTTGAATCACAGTGCGCCTAATGAGATATCTAGCATGAGGGCGAGATACTTAGGTTACAATTCCCTGCCCATTTTTGCAATCGGCTGCTTTGATGTCTATTTTGATAGAGGTCAGCCAGCTGAAAAAGAAACTGCAAGCAATATTGACTTTAAATTATTATATATTATTTCATCATCTTCTTCATAATATTATCATTACGTGTATATCTTCCACACCAGGAACAGAAGAAAGAGAATTATTGATTTCCATTACTCTGTGAATTCAAATTACCTTCTATTGTCTTTTTTTATTTAGCCGATGGATAATTTTTTAAACAGAAAAAATAAATCCCCTTTTCCCTTTTTTGCTAGAAAAGTATTCTGACCATCACAGCATTTTGTTTTCCTGCATATAAAGTTTTTTTAAGGAAATGAATATACGAGATCCATTTTTCAGATGAAGACCTACGCGTATAGATAGTCAGGAGTGACCTTTCAGCCTTTTCAATGCGATAGCCTGTCTTTATACTGTAAAAAGTCACTCATAAAAATGTTTCCCTTGATGCTTTAAAAAAACTGGCTTGGAGAAGGGCATAAGTGAAGTGTAAATGCACAAAAAAATCTTTCTATAGAGGGGTCTCATTAATTTATAAAATGGCCTTCATGTCAGTTTTCAGCCAAACACAGCAGACAGTGGATGATTGAAATAAAGAAAAACAAAAAAACAAATTGAAAACGTGCCCTTGTTTTGAAGGTGCGCATTTAACTCATTTTATTTCATTGCTTTTTCCAATTAGCTAATCTGTAAATAAAGCTGATGACAGGCAAGGATGCCCCGCTCTCCTTCCCTGATCAAATCCTGGCCCCTATACAAATCTAATTGAGGACTATTCCCTGCAAGGCAGCCCGAGGCTTGGTAGAACAACTTGGCTCATCTTTACAGAAGGAAGCCCAGGAGAGGGAGAAACAATTACATTTCATCTTTATTTTAATAACTGCCGGTGCTATTTACAAGGCTGTCTGCTGTCTCAGTGACATATATGGAGCATTAATTAAAGCAAATGGCAATGACAGACTTTCGGGTGAACAGCAATCATTTGAAGATCATGAATTGACCACACATCACAGCCATATGCACTGAGAATAGTAGCTATGACAGTCACTCAAGCACTGTTTCTGGAACAAAATGTCAAGATTCTCAGACCCCAGTACACGTGGTTTTGCAGCAGATGATAGTTCAATGTAAAAAGCCAACGTTAACCCTTAAGCTTTCATTTGTAACACTGCATTAGGCTACTTATCAAACTCAATGGCTGAACATTTGAAAGGGTATGACCGATTGTTACTCAATAAAAATTAGTGGAAATGTTTACCCTTTATAAAGAAATAGATATATCAAGTATATAAAGTCATTATGATTAAAGATATTCTGTGTATTATAGATCCAGCATCCTGTGCTAGACTTCGTCCAGGTGAATTTTAAACTATTATGTCAACAAAGTGACTGGATTTGAGAAATGACCAGGAAAATAACTGAATTAGCAGAAAAAGGGGCAAAACCGGGAGATCAAAAACATGGGCGTCAAAGCTAAAATGACAGACAAAGTTCACAGTCAAAAATAAAGAGCAAAATGTCAGAATAGGATCACATTAGGACTGAGAAACAGAGTGAGTTGAAAAAAAGGTTTTGAATCCGCAACTCGGATGATTGTCTGGACAAGCTTATTTACGCCATCATACCATGACACGACCTCAGAGGACATGCCACTAATTTACCTCGGAAGACGAATGTTAGAGCTGGGAATGACGTCACACCCAATTTGATCACATTCCAGTAAAATATTTGGACACCCATTATGGACAAGTCCAGGAAAACCTTTGTTGTGACTTCTCCATTGGAATAACTAGCAGTTGATAACAAAGTACTGCGTGGTATGTTGCACATCCAAACATCATAGCATCAGATCCAACACAGTGGACAGAAGTGCTAATAAATACTATCATATTACTTCTTCTTCATCCTAGTGTTTATCCCGCATGGCAGGGTCCGCTTTTCTGCAAATCCGTCTCCATTTGGCACGGTCAAGGGCATCTTCTGGGGCGGCATTGGCGGTCTTCATGTCTTCCTTTATTCTGTCCATCCACCTCTTTTTCGGCCTGCCACGTGGGCGCTGACCACCAGGGTCTAGCCGCATAGCCGTTTTTGCTACCGAGTTGTCGTCTGCGCGCACGACGTGTCCATACCACCGTAGCCGTGCCTCACGCATTTTCTCCGTGATTGGTACGATGCCGAGGCACTTTCTGACGTCTTCATTCGTGAATACTATCATATTACAGCTCTCACTAAAGTCTGCAGTGTACATCGCCATTTTGGATTTGACAGCATGATCTGAAGTTGGATAAACTCTGGCTTGACAGACCAGCCCAGTGCTTCTGAGTTGGAAATCTGACTTAAGGGGGCATTCCAGTTGAAAATTCTAACTAGGAACTTGGAAATTCTGACTTCTCACTTCAAATGAAGCACAGCATAATAAGCACATGTGTCCTAACAACGGCAGCTCAAAAATGTCAGTGAGCGTGAAAACCAAAATGGCGAATGAAACAGTCCGGAAAAGTATTAACCTTCAAAACAAAGGAGAATCACCACAAATGGATATCAGAATCAGACACACACAAAAAAAAAATAGCAAAACAAGTATATGATTACCAGAACTGATGCAGAAAAACATTAAAAAATCAGAAAAAATAATCCAATTCTAACATAAACATTCTCTGCATGTCTAAAAGCAAGTAACTTAGGTTGACTGAAGACCACAAATTGGGCTCATGCAGGTGTGTATGTGAGAGCAGGACCTGTGATGGACTGTATTAAGAATTGGGACACCTTAGCCATTTTTGTAGCTTTAGATAGATTTTTTTTCCCCTTCATTTGTTAGAAAGCTTAAACCTCAGGGAATATGACCATATTTGTGCTTGGTGTAAATAATTAAGATTAAGAAAAATCTAAAAATGTTTGTTGTTTTGTAGCAGCTTAAGTCTTCTTGCAGTTTTGTTCCTTGTGTATCTGAAATCATCAATGTAACTTTTCAGGTCAGTTAAACAATACAGTAGAGTCCCGCTAATCCGAACTAATTGGGACCGAACCCTGTTCGGATTAGCGAAAATTCGGATTAGGCGGAGTTTTGTCATATAATGCCATATATTGACTTTATGAGGCGTATTAAGCGTCTGATGTGTCAAGAATTAAAGGTAAGAAATTACGTATTCTAGTACACTGCAATTTAAACTGCACTGTAGTGTGACTGTGATCGGAGGTAAAATCGATATGACGGGCGGTAGGTGAGTAGTAGCGGAAGGGCAGTGACCTAGACCCCCCGCCTAGAACTACGCATTCCTCTTGATTTCCGTTCCCAAACTATGAGTCACTGAGTCAGTGTGCCACCTGCTACTGCTGAGTGATGTGTTTTGTGCAATGTTATTGTTCGTGTGCGCGCACTTGCCCTGTGTTTTGTGAGTCCTTGTGAGTGGTGTGTAGTGTGGTTTCTTTACATTCTGTGCTTGTCCCTGATGTTAATCATCATGGCAAGCAAACGTAAACATAAGTCGTGTACATTAAAAGAAAAACTGGAAGTGTTGAAAAGACTTCACAAAGGTGAAAGTGCCACTCAGTTATCGAAGGAATTTGGTGTCGGGAAAGCAACAATTTCCGATTGCAAAAAGAACAGAGGTAAAATTGAGCAGTTTTGCACTACCACAAGTGAAAAAACGATTGAAAAACGTAGGAAGACGACAGTGTCTTTTTACGAAAAATTGGACGAAGCACTTTTCTTATGGTTTACACAAGAAAGGCAGAAAGGAATCCCTATCACTGGCCCTCTAATTCAAGAAAAGGCGCTTCAATTGAACAAGCTCATGGACGGTGACGTATCATTTACGGCTAGTTGTGGTTTCTTAGACCGATGGAAGAAAAGACACGGAATCAGGCAGCTTACAATAACTGGGGAGAAATTGTCAGCGGACAACGAAGCAGCTGTTGAATACCTTGAGGAGTTCAAATGCATCATTTCTTCCTACTCGCCCCAGCAAGTTTACAACGCAGATGAGACAGGACTTAACTTTAAAGCATTGCCTACCAAAAGTCTTGCATCACAAGAGGAACGATCTGCACCAGGGTTTAAAATGGATAAACAGCGCCTGACTGTGTTGGCCTGCAGCAATGCTTCTGCCACAAATAAGCTTCCACTGATGGTTATCGGCAAATCGGCAAAACCACGCTGTTTTAAGAACATGAACATTAACTCTCTCCCTGTTTTTTACAGAAATCAAAAGAAAGCTTGGATGGATCGTGCCTTGTTCAAAGAATGGTTTGACAAGCAATTTGTGCCAAAAGTAAAGGCGTTTAACAAAGAAAATGGATTGCCTTCTCGTGCTTTGTTACTTATAGACAATGCTCCGTCACATCCAGAAGAAATGCAACTTGTTTGCGATGATATCAAGGCTATTTTTCTCCCACCAAATGTCACATCAATTTTGCAGCCAATGGACCAAGGGGTTTTGCAGGCTTTGAAACAGAATTATAGAAAAATGCTTCTTCGTAGCCTACTTGAAGATAATGAAGAGCTAACAATTTTGGATAAACTCGTGAAAATGAACATCAAAGATGTTATTTACTGGGTTGCTGAAGCTTGGGAAAACACATGCAAGGAATCCATACAGAAGTCTTGGAAAAATCTCTGGCCTGAGCTAGAGTTTGTCCAAACAGTTTTCCCCCCGACAAAAGAAAATTGTGAACTTCTTCAATTGGTGAAAAGAATGCCAGGTTGTGAAAATGCAGAAGAAGAATGCGTGGAAGAGTGGACGGCCGTTGACGACTGTGGCCATGAAGAATACACAGATGAGGACATTGTGGCAGCTGTGCAGGGAACGTCAGCTGATCTCGACGCAGACGACAGTGAGGAGGAAGGGGACGCGCCGACTGATGTTGTTCCACACACTGCCGCAGCCAGTGCCCTTGATCTCGCTTTGCGCTACGTTGAGCAACATGCCGATGCAACCCCAACAGATGTTATGTTTATGCGGCGTTGGCGAAACATTGCTTCTTCAAGCCGTTTTAGTTCGTTGCGTCAGAAGGAGATCACTGACTTTATCTCTTAGATAATGGTTTGCTTTTTACGTTTTGTGTAAATGCTGTACAGAACATGGATTCTACATATGTGAGTAAATTCGAACTTGTTTCAATTTTAAGTAAGGCTGTATTTTGGATTTTTAGTTAGAAATTGAAAAATTACAAGTTTCTTAAATGTACATTAAACGTACGACATAACTTGAAAAAACTTGTTTTCTTTACTTTTTTTTCCCTAGTCCTGTTCGGATTAGGCGGATTTTCGGATTAGCAGGGTTCGGATTAGCGGGGTTCTACTGTAATTATATTGAGTATAAAGTATAGGGCAGGATTGCCACATGGGCTGCAGGTTTTCATTCAGTTTCTTAATTAGAAGCCAATTATTGTTGTAGGGTGACCAGATTCTCCCTGAAAGAATACAAGAATACTAGACGGCCCCTCTGGGGAAGCGGGGAGTCATTATGGAGCGCAGTCTTTGGGGTATTGCAGTTTTACAAACACGTTTACACTGCTCATACACACGAGATCTCTATAGAGTAAAACCAATCAAATCCAGCCTTCAAAGCCACTCATATTATAAGGTACTTTGTTACTTGCGTACTTTAAACAAGACCTTATGCACTTGCTGGGGGTACATTGCTATGTTATAATTCTATTTTCAGCCCCTTTGTCACGGCTTGCACACAGGTGGCGCAGTGGTAGTGCTGCTGCTTTGCAGTAAGGAGACTGTGAAAGATTGTGGGTTCGCTTCCCGGTTCCTCCCTGTGTGGATAGCGCTTTGAGTACTGAGAAAAAGCACTATATAAATGTAATGAATTATTATTATTATTATTATTAAGATAACTCAATTGAATTTTATTTATGTTGTTGAATGATATGCAAACAGTTCTTCACTTGCATAAACTGAGTCTGCTTCAAGTTCTGGCCTACATGGCACACTTACTCTTCGATATCTTTATGTTTTTTTTTTAGAATTGACATGCTGAGTAATATCTTTGCTTCCTCCAGGAGAAATAGAATATCTACCTCCACAGGTTTATAATATGTCTTTTTTTCAAGAAACTTCACTTCTCTTACAAATTCTCCATTAAATGAGCATAAATGCGTAGTCACATTGACGGATTACACACGCAGCTAAAGCAAGCCATCTCTGAACAAAGCACCTTGATATCGCACTTGCACAGTTCCCAGTTTATGAAGGCAGACTGGGCTAATAACAGAACTGATATGATTGGTGGTTTTTAATTCATTGAAGAAGGTGCGCTCTTAAAACACTCTTTCTACAGCAACTTGCACATTTCTCTGTCAATGAGCTGAGAAATTAGTCAGATTTAAAATAAGGGAGGGCGGCATGGTGGCATAGTGGTAGCGCTGCTGCCTTGCAGTAAGGAAGCCTAGGTTTGCTTCCTGGGTCCTCCCTGCGTGGAGTTTGCATGTTCTCCCCGTGTCTGCGTGGGTTTCCTCCAGGTACTCCGGTTTCCTCCCACAGTACAAAGACATGCAGGTTAGGTGAACTGGAGATTCTAAATTGTTCCTAGTGTGTGCTTGGTGTGTGGATGCATGTGTGTGTGTGTGTATGCGCCCTGCGGTGGGCTGGAGCTCTGCCCGGGGTTTGTTTCCTGCCTTGCGCCCTGTGTTGGCTGGGATTGGCTCCAGCAGATCCCCGTGACCCTGTAGTTAGGATATAGTGGGTTGGATAATGGATGGATGGATGGATAAAACAAGGGATAAATGAGGAATTTTGAAAAATATACCGGGATCCCAAAATTGGGCAAGAAATATGTGACTGCCCCAAAAAATATGGGACATCTGGTAACACTATGCTAGTGTGACAGAGATTTTTAGACTAAAGTTTTGTACATCCATCCATCCATTTTCCAACACGCTGAATCCGAATACAGGGTCACGGGGGTCTGCTGGAGCCAATCCCAGTCAACACAGGGCACAAGGCAGGAACCAATCCTGGGCAGGGTGCCAACCCACCGCAGGACACACACAAACACACCCACACACCAAGCACACACTAGGGCCAATTTAGGATCGCCAATCCACCTAACCAGCATGTCTTTGGACTCCATTTTCCAACCCGCCAAATCCAAGGCAGGAACCAATCCCGGGCAGGGCTCCAGCCCACCGCAGGGCGCATACACACACACACACACACCCATCCACACACCAAGCACACACTAGGAACAATTTAGAATCTCCAGTCCACCTAACCTGCATGTCTTTGGACTGTGGGAGGAAACCGGGGCGCCCGGAGGAAACCCACGCAGACACGGGGAGAACATGCAAACTCCACGCAGAGAGGACCCGGGAAGCGATCCCGGGTCTCCTAACTGCGAGGCAACAGTGCTACCATCTTAAGATTCTTTAGTTGCTTCTTTAACTCATAAATGACTGCATCCACAGTTTTTAATTGCTTTGTGTTTTCTTACCCAACAGTGAGAAACAAATAAGAAAGAAACCAACAGTTCAGTTCCATCCATCCATTATCCAACCCGCTGTATCCTAACTACAGGGTCACGGGGGTGTGCTGGAGCCAATCCCAGCCAACACAGGGCACAAGGCAGGAAACAAACACTGGGCAGGGCGCCAGCCTACCGCAACAGTTCAGTTCTTAACTTGGTATTTCAGCCACGGTAAGCAATTTGTAATAATGTTAAGGCAAAAAGGTATTTTAAATTAGCAGCAATTATTGCTTTCGTGTTTTAGAAAATTCCTAGAATGAAAAATGTACCCAATGATGTATGATATTTCTTAATTAACAATAACACATTTAAAGAAAAATGTCTTCAGTTTTCTTGATTGAAGTAATAAGTATCTTTTAGTCTTAGAAAAACATGCAAGTCATTTGATTATTTTTATTTAGGTACATTTGCAAATATCCACATATTGTTTTCAGACAGTTACATCCAAAAAAAAAAGACAATGGCACTTGGTCTCCTTATGCTGGCTACAAAAATTGCAGTTTTAATCAATATTCAGTATAAATCTTTGTAACGTGTTTTCGACCAAACAAACCCAATTAGTAATTTTAAACGAGAGAGGAGGCGCCGACTCTTTGAGCCTGTTCGCTAGAAAATAATGATATAGAAAGGAAAGGGAAAATGCAAATAGCAGAAACATGAGAAAAGTAAGTTTGAAAAAAATAAAAAGGTACTTAAGTCTCGAGTCTTTGACGTGTTTATGTGTTCTGTATAAATATTACTTTAACTTTCTGGCCTTTTGCTTTACCTTTACACTATGACTATTCAATCATTCCTATATCAATTTTTACCTAAATTTTTCTTTTGGATTCTTTGTCATCCTTATCATTGTATGCAAAAATGAACTCATCCCACCTTATACTTAAGTAGATAATAACAGTTTGGCTGTTGCCGTTTGAACAAAACTCTTCTTAACACTAGAATTACCAAAGCCTATGAAAAAACTTGTAATCCCTTCCCACCTTAAATCGTTTCACACCTCTCTGGCAGCGTCTTTTGTCTTGTAAATGTGTTGATCAGCACAAGCAGCAAGCAGCCTGCAATCCCATCACCACATACCCCTCAAACCCAACAAACCCAACACTGCTGCAGAAAGGGCAAGAAGTTCTCCCAGCTCAAGCCTTGATTATCTGGGAATGAGGTACCTAGAGTTGTATAGGATAAACAATAGCTCGTTATTTGGAACATATGCATTTCATGTGTGTTCCGTGTCTACAACAATCTATGTAAATACATCGTTAAAACAGAAACGGTTTTCATGTTTTAATAATAAATGACAAAATGTAGGCATAAACTGTATAATGTGTGCAGCCTGAAGTCCAAATATCAAATAAACACTTTCACAAAAGGTACAAGGATAATACAACAGCTTCTGTGGTGCAGCGGTTAAAGCTGCCTTGACTACCCTAAAAAGTGAGTCGGACTGTCAATTGTTTCGGAGATAGAGTACTGAACATGTGAAGAATGTTGTAGTTAGATAAAAAGCTGTATTTTTAAATTCTAAGACTGACAATTAGTTGATTTTACTGACCGTTCAGAATAAGCTGTGTGCAAGAGATTATTAAATCAAGTTAATATGACTTAAATGGTAGAAATAAGATAATAGGTCGTGCACTTAACAATATAGCACTAAAAGAGTCCTGCCTAGATTAAATTCCACCTCCAGTGATTTTGAATCACAATAAACCTAATGAGACATCCAGATGCACCACAGAGACAGTAGCACTGACTACAGCAGGGAGTCGATAGTTGCAGGAGTTGGCATTACTCTTTAATATATGGTGGTTTTATGACAAACATAGCAGGTTGTGGACTTCAGGAAGTATGTTTTTTTTGCAAAAAGATAATACAGAACAGTAATAAAGATATTTTGTCTATGATGCTGTTTATTAAATCGAGGACAGGAGATGATAAGTAATGTGGTTGAGGTAGCAAATTATTTGCAAAACTCAGTACATTTTAAGAGCAATATTACAAGCGGTTTTGTGCTGGAGGTAGAGAATTATGGGAAGAGAACATCCACCTTCTTCTCGGCAAAAAAAAACATTTTGTGCCACTTTTTAAAGTTTTGTGTTCAGATGTCAGTTTTGAGTTTAACTTTTTGGTTAATCAAGGGTAGAATGTTTAAACAAGAGAAAAGTACTACAACTTCAGCATTATTTTACCCATATATAAAGAACACATAAAGAAAGAAGGTATGCCAGGCATGTTTTAACCACAAGTGTTTATGGCAATCAGGGATTGGTTAGGAAACACCGATTGATCTGCGCTGATCGATGTTTTCTCTGGGAGAAATTAAACAACTCAGCAAAATAGCCATTCATGCGTTCATTTAACTTCAGTGGGAACAAAAGGCTAAATAAGGACCCTCTTTACCCTTATGGTGGCTTATCTGTACTGCACCTGCTATGAAGAGACACAGAGTCCTAAGGAGACGAATGTGGTTTGGATTATTAGGCTGCTGTGACAGCAAAAACGCTGACTACACACAAGCATAGACAGCAGGCAGACAGCTAGACATGTGCATTCACTTTTTATATTTTACTTACTGTCTCATGTAATTGTTGTTAAATGGTTGTTTAATTATTCACAATGCCTCTTTATATACTGCACTAGCTGTGCTACCCATCTAAAACAGGTTGAAATCTGAGTAATCAATGTAGACCTCAATGTTAACATTTGAAGTGGACCGTCTATTGGGGTGTATTTTATAATGCATGTAGTAATGAAATGCATTGCATTTGTCATTCAAACAGATGGCGCATCAAACATCATCCTAGAAGCAGTGTTAATGCTTGGTCTGCCATCTGTTGGAATGACAAATGTAATGCGTTTTATTACAACAAATGTTTGAATTCCTAAAAGCAGTGTTAATGTGTGATGAACCCTCTGTTGGAATGATAAATGCAATATGTTTAATTACTACACATGTTTGCATTCTTAAAAGCAGTATTAATATTTGATGCGTCATCTGTTGGAATGACACAGACACAGCAAGCAGACAGACACACACAGATACAAAGTAACTTGTCCTTTTATAAAGTAGGATATGATTATTGCATGTGAATATTGGTGAGGCATTGTCTTGTTTTAAAGTGTTGTGTTTCACTTTAAATTTCAAAGGAACTCAAAGGGAGCTAAAGGTTGCTTTTCTAACTCTTACAGCTGCATTTTGTATTCCACAACAGAACTACATGACAAAACTCAGGGAAGTCACATTACTCTGTAGCAGCCCTGTACTGCTGATAGTGAACCTTTTAACTCCAGAAAGACAAATGGACACCTTCAGAAGTAACACTTCTCTACTTGTTTTTTCAGTCATATTACATCTTGTAAACCTTTTTCTTTTTTTTTCTCCACTTTGATGTTGGGAATGTGTGCACAGATTGACAGTACAACTCGGAAGTGCTTGCTGTACTGTGTGGCCGTAATAAGCAAACCAAGCGATTTGATGAATTCTTTCCTCATATCTATAACATGTTTAAAAGCCAAAAAGTACAAAGATTTATTTCAGTGATAAAATTGATGGTACGCACTCCATACCTGCCAATTTTGGTTAGTCTTAATTGAGTTCTTTTTATTTTAAAGATGTGTAACAAATGCATGCTAATATTGTCTAAAGCACCAACAATAGTTTCTTTGGTGAATTGACATTGTTATTGAGAATGACATTATGGCTGCAAACTTATCCCCACATTTCCAGGTTAAAAACGGCCTTATGGGTAGTTGTAATCCACATTCTGTTAACTACTTATTCACTCACATAAATTATATGTATAACTAGCTGTGTTACCCAGCCTCTCCCGCAATATTTCATAAGACGGGTGGCATCAGTTATTGTTCCGACAGTTAATCAGATATATCAGAAGTGCTACTCAACTAAGTACTTTTATGTATACAATATTTGTAGTTATTTCTACCAAGGGCTAATGCTATTGGCAGTCAGTGTGATGTAGTGAGTTTCGACAGAGAACTTCAAACCCTGAGGATGTGGGTTCAGATCCTGCTACTGCCATCATGTGACCATGAGCAAGTTACTTCACCTACCTGTGCACTAATTGGACGAACAAAAGAAATTAAACCAATTGTATATTTCAAATGTTGTAATTCGCCTTGGATAAAGGCATCAGTCAAGTAATAATAATAATATTATGAGGTCCCTGGAGCTGCTTACATGTTATACACAATTGTCCAAGAGTAAAACATTCCTGCCTTAGATCAATTCCTGCTTGTCCTAGTGACTTGGCTTTTGCAAAGCATGATTTTACAAGAACACTTTTGAACTGAGACAAGTATTCAGGATGAAAAACAGGAAATTTGAGTATATATTATTATTATCAGATGTTTATGATTTTCGTTTACTTATGTCATTCACTCAAGTATTTATTTTTATGGTTTTTGTCAGTATTATGCAGTCCCCCTTTAATGTCTGCAGATGCAAATGTACAGTATATGCAAAAAATGTTGGTGATCGGGGCATCCCTGTTCAAAGTAAGCTGGCGACACATGTAAACGATTTCAAAGGTTGGCACTAGGGTAGGGGATAAGGCCATTAGTGGCAAGCACTGGTATAACAATTCCCAATATCACAAATCAATTTTTTCTCTGTCCTAATCTACCCCCCACTAAAATTTATAAATAATTTCATGAATAAAATTCTTTAAATTAAATAATAAACCCTACAAAAATTAATAATAACAATGTCAACAAAATCAATATTAATAGAATTAATAATTCCATAAAATCCAAAAATAATTTCATAAAAATTCAACAATTCCTTCCTTAATTCCCCACTCCTTAAAATATCATATTAAATCAATAAATAAATAAATATAATCATACTTTTTCAAAAAAACTTTAAAATAGGTTTATAATCCCCCCGCTAAATTTTTTTTATTTTTCATTTAACCCCAATGGGACCCAGGTATGCCGGTCAGGCCTGGTAGGCCCAAACGTGTTGTGAGGGTCTGCTGGGAACGTCTGGCAGAGCCCCCTGTCAGAAGTAGCTTCAACTCCCACCTCCGGCAGAACTTTGACCACATCCCGAGGGAGGTGGGGGACATTGAGTCCGAATGGGCCATGTTCTGTGCCTCTATTGTTGAGGCGGCTGACCGGAGCTGTGGCCGTAAGGTGGTCGGTGCCTGTCGTGGCGGCAATCCCCGAACCCGTTGGTGGACACCGGCGGTGAAAGATGCCGTCAAGCTGAAGAAGGAGTCCTACAGTACCCTTTTGTCCTGTGGGACCCTGGAGGCAGCTGATAGGTACTGGCAGGCCAAGCGGAATGCGGCTTTGGTGGTTGCTGAGGCAAATACTCGGGCGTGGGAGGAGTTTGGGGAGGCCATGGAGAACGACTTTTGGACGGCTTCGAGGAGATTCTGGTCCACCATCCGGCGTCTCAGGAAGGGGAAGCAGTGCAGTGTCAACACTGTATATGGTGGGGATGGTGCGCTGCTGACCTCGACTCGGGACGTTGTGGGTCGGTGGGGGGAGTACTTCGAAGACCTCCTCAATCCCATTAACATGCCTTCCAATGAGGAAGCAGAGCCAGGGGACTCAGAGGTGGGCTCCCCCATCTCTGGGACTGAGGTCACCGAGGTGGTCAAAAAACTCCTTGGTGGCAGGGCCCCGGGGGTGGATGAGATACGCCCGGAGTTCCTCAAGGCTCTGGATGTTGTAGGACTGTCTTGGCTGACACGCCTCTGCAACATCGCATGGACATCAGGGACAGTGCCTCTGGATTGGCAGACCGGGGTGGTGGTCCCCCTCTTTAAGAAGGGGGACCGGAGGGTGTGTTCCAACTACAGAGGGATCACACTCCTCAGCCTCCCTGGAAAAGTCTATTCAGGGGTCCTGGAGAGGAGGGTCCGTCGGATAGTCGAGCCTCGGATTCAGGAGGAACAGTGTGGTTTTCGTCCTGGTCGCGGAACAGTGGACCAGCTCTATACCCTTAGAAGGGTCCTGGAGGGTGCATGGGAGTTTGCCCAACCAGTCTACATGTGTTTTGTGGACTTGGAAAAGGCATTCGACCGTGTCCCTCGGGGAATCCTATGGGGGGTACTCCGAGAGTATGGGGTACCGGCCCCCCTGATAAGGGCTGTTAGGTCCCTGTACGATCGGTGCCAGAGCTTGGTCCGCATTGCCGGCAGTAAGTTGAACCCGTTTCCAGTGAGAGTTGGACTCCGCCAGGGCTGCCCTTTGTCACCGATTCTGTTCATAACTTTTATGGACAGAATTTCTAGGCGCAGCCAGGGCGTTGAGGGGGTCAGGTTTGGTGGGCTCAGGATTGGGTCACTGCTTTTTGCAGATGATGTTGTCCTGTTTGCTTCATCAGGCCGTGATCTTCAGCTCTCTCTGGATCGGTTCGCAGCCGAGTGTGAAGCGGCTGGGATGAGAATCAGCACCTCCAAATCCGAGACCATGGTCTTCAGCCGGAAATGGTGGAGTGCCCTCTCAGGGTTAGTAGCGAGATCCTGCCCCAAGTGGAGGAGTTCAAGTATCTCGGGGTCTTGTTCACGAGTGAGGGAAGAATGGAGCGTGAGATCAATAGGCGGATCGGTGCGGCATCCGCAGTAATGCGGGCGCTGCATCGGTCTGTCGTGGTGAAAAAGGAGCTGAGCCGCAAGGCGAAGCTCTCAATTTACCAGTCGATCTATGTTCCTACCCTCACCTATGGTCATGAGCTATGGGTAGTGACCCAAAGAACGAGATCGCGAATACAAGCGGCTGAAATGAGTTTCCTCCGCAGGGTGTCTGGGCTTTCCCTTAAAGATAGGGTGAGAAGCTCAGTCATCTGGGAGGGGCTCAGAGTAGAGCCGCTGCTCCTCCGCATCGAGAGGAGTCAGATGAGGTGGCTTGGGCATCTGATCAGGATGCCTCCTGGACGCCTCCCTGGTGAGGTGTTCCGGGCACGTCTAACTGGGAGGAGGCCCCGGGGAAGACCCAGGACACGTTGGAGGGACTATGTCTCTGGACTGGCCTGGGAACGCCTTGGGATTCTCCCGGAAGAGCTAGAAGAAGTGGCCGGGGAGAGGGAAGTCTGGGCATCTCTGCTCAAGCTGCTGCCCCCGCGACCCGACCTCGGATAAGTGGAAGAGGATGGATGGATGGATAATGTTCCTTGTTTAAAAGTTGCCGTTTTGCCTCTGTAATGTATTGATTTGTATCCATGATAACTAAAACTGATCCCTTACCTGCTGGTTTGATAACTATGTTTTTATTCTTCCTAAGACCACCCCCATCCGGGCACCACAAAATGTACAAGTGGCTTTGAAATAGGTAAATGGACAGACAGGGAAATGTAAATCTCAAACATACTGTACAGTATATAAAATGTAGTCAAAATGTTGCTGAATATTCATATCTGAATAAAAATAATGAACTAAATAACAAATTGAAACATTACATGTCTAAAAGGAACTTGGAGGAATGTATCGTTTGCTTCAAAGAGAGAAATGTACATATAATTCAGATAGGCAGGCACCATATAAAGTTAAGGAAACTCAATTAATCCCAACTTTATACAACAGTTTTCATGTTCTGTGCAATTAGCAGACATAAAAGTGAAAATGTTCTTTTGAGTTCGAATCTACTTTTCCAAGATAATACAATCGTTTCTCTTGCTGCCGCCTATTTTGTTCTCATTTAACGTGAAGCAGTAAAGCAACACTTTTTTAAAAGCCTGTTTTTTAGGGAAGTCTGTGATGTTCATTAAATTGCAGCCTTTAAAAGCTTGTCTGCATCTCGGAATGCTTCTTTGTCAGCCTAACAAACCATAAAGCAGAACGGACCAGACTTTTACATAACAACAAATGAGCGATAAAGCCACCATACGCTCGCCCCCTGTTTGTGCACCTTGTCTCTTTCGGTCCCTTTTCACCTTTCCTCTTGGTTTATTGATTGCCCTTTTGAAAATTCCTCTCTCCTGTTGGGATTTTCATAAGATTCATTACTCGCACCCTACAGTTTGACTATTTCAGTTGTCACTATGGGGTCCCAAAAACACATCTACAGCAGCTATTTTTCAAGCATGCATTTCTTTTTATAGCTTGTTCTGTTTATTGTCTGTTTTCAGTGTAGTTTCACAAAAATAAGTGTTTTTTTCTCTCAGTATGCCTTTTCATTGTATTCCTTTCTGATTTTTCATATAACGTCATGTGATGGACGACCGGCTACAGACTCCGGTCGCCACCCCCAGGCCGCCAGGAGGAGCCCTCCGGACAGCATGATGGTGCCCCGAGTTCCAGCAGGGCCTCATGGACTTTGTAGTTTGTATACACAGCCCTGCTGGATACCTTGGGGGCCACCGGGAGTCGCTGTAGGGGGGCTAGTGGGCTCTTATGTGCCCTATAACCCGGAAGTGCGTCATCATCACGTAACAGGAACGAATGACGTGCTCCCGGGCTGAAGAAAGGACTGTTTACCCTGACCCGGAAGGAATACGGACTTGTAGGTTTGGCCAGGAACCACTTCCGGGTCAGGGGATATAAAAGGACTGTGGGAAAGCCCAGACACTGAGCTGAGCTGGGAGGTAGGGTGGCGAAGTGTCTGGGCGAGGAGGATTGTATTGTGAGAGAGAATTGTTGTGATTTATGAGTGTGGAGTGGAGGGTGCTTTGTGCACAGTATAATTATAAAATAAATAGTATTTATACTTTTACCTCATGTTCAGAGTGGTACCTGAGGGTGTTAGAGGTGGCTCCACGCCTCTACTGCGACAGTCATTAAAGTATAATCAAGTAACTTATTAGCCCCTATTTTGTGGAGTATTGTTTAATTCCACAATTTCTCCATTTCCCTCAAAATATTGCAGAACATCCTAGCGTTGCACATGTGCTCCTTAGCCAAACTACACTCCTAGTCTTGTGCTCAGCTGAGAGCTGCTATGCCAGCTTTTTCCTCTTCCTCTGTCTTTCAACTTCAATTTGAGAATGAGCTGCCCTCTGTCTCCACGAAGGCTGTGATTTTTATGATTAAACACTGGCTGCCCTGTCTAGGGTTGGCACGCATCACCCTCCGGCATTTTACTGTCAAAGTGCATTTCTGAACCCTTGAACCCAGGTTAAGCTCTCCCCACTGCAGTTCAGCAGAAGAAAACTTGCAGCACCACTAATATGAGAATGGCAGTTTTCAAAAAGTATGTTTAAGATGATAAATAAATAAAACATATTTAAGGAGAAAATGACAATAGTGATTATTAGACATATGCAAGTCAAACTAGAAAAAAAAACTACATAAAAGAAGAAACTGTACCTAGTGACACCATGCAGGAATTTGGAAGCATGAAATGCATTTATACAAAGAAAAGTGAAAATTAGAAAGACACACTCAAATCTGACTAAGCCATGCAGCTAGATGAACTGTAATAACTCAGAATCTTAATCCTATTTATGGGCCAAGTATACTCAAACTCTAGGAATTGTTTTTTTGATGACTTTCCAAGCATTCTTAAATGGCAGACATACTGATCAGTACACACCTGAGAGAAATGCAAGAGAAAGAATGTAAACATATGCATACAAAGTGCATGGCAATGCCAAAAATACTGAAATAAATACTTAATTAAGCATTAGCTACTGTATATGTTAGAATACGAGGTGAGACACAAAAATAACTAGATTGGTAAAAAAAAAAATATTTATTGATGAATTACAGCATCCTAAACCTTGTCACCTTCTCTATACTCCCCCCTCCTGATCTCTACACCACTCCGTACGTATCTTCCATTGATTGAAACAGTGCTGGAAGTCCTCTTGCTTGAGGCTCTTCAACAGGCTTGTCGTTTTTGTCTTCACTTCATCCATTGAAGAAAAATGTGTTCCCTTCAGGTCACTTTCGATTTTCAGGAAGAAGTAAAAATCACAGGGAGCTAAATCAGGTGAATAGGGAGGATGATTGAGGACGGGAATGTTTTTGTCAGTCAAAAACTGCTTTACGGAAAAAGAGAAAATTCGCTGATTCGTTGTTTGATTTTTTTCATCCGACATTATCGCGGTAAATTGTGTAGCGATTGTTGTGCAAATACTGACTGGGCTATTCACAGAATATACCCAGTCGGTTGGGCGTGTAGGAGGAGATGTAGTTCTATGATTCACGTTTGGCCGACTTCCAGACGATTTTCCAGGAAAGCTCCAAGCCCAGTCTGGTTATTTTTGTGTCTCACCTTGTATTGTAAGATATTCAGTGCCCAGACCATTTTGTGAGCTTGATGATCTTTGCAAAGGGCCTGTTGTCATATCTGCTTGTTTAGCATAGTTTAGCCTATAACACTTGAAACATGGGAGAAGTTGCAAGGTGGAGAGTGCAAGGCAGGTATAACAGACAATAATCTTGTATAGTGTTAACGTTTACCCCCTCGAGTGGAATTGAAGAGTCACATAGTGTGGGGGAGGAATGATCTCCTCAGTCTGTCACTGAAGCTGCTCCTGTCTGGAGATGATACTGTTCAGTGGATGCAGTGGATTCTCCATGATTGACAGGAGCCTGCTCAGCGCCCGTCGCTCTGCCACGGATGTCAAACTGTCCAGTTCCGTGCCTACAATAGAGCCTGCCTTCCTCACCAGTTTGTCCAGGCGTGAGGCGTCCCTCTTCTTTATGCTGCCTCCCCAGCACACCACCGCTTAGAAGAGGGCGCTCACTGATAGACTATCTGCAGCATCTTATTGCAGATGTTGAAGGACGCCAGCCTTCTAAGAAAGTATAGTCGGCTCTGTCCTCTCTTGCACAGAGCATCAGTATTGGCAGTCCAGTCCAATTTATCATTCAGCTGCACTCCCATGTATTTATAGGCCTGTATCCTCTGCACACAGTCACCTCTGATAATCACAGGGTCCGTGAGGGGCCTGGGCCTCCTAAAGTCCACCACCAGCTCCTTGGTTTTGCTGGTGTTCAAGTGTAGGTGGTTTGAGTCAAACCATTTAACAAAGTCCTTGATTAGGTTCCAATACTCCTCCTCCTGCCCACTCCTGATGCAGCCCACGATAGCAGTGTCGTCAGCGAACTTTTGCACGTGGCAGGACTCCGAGTTGTATTGGAAGTCCGATGTATAAAGGCTGAACAGGACCGGAGAAAGTACAGTCCCCTGTGGTGCTCCTGTGTTGCTGACCACAATGTCAGACCTGCAGTTCCCAAGACGCACATACTGAGGTCTGTCTGTAAGCTAGTCCACGATCCATGCCACCAGGTATGAATCTACTCCCATCTCTGTCAGCTTGTCCCTAAGGAGCAGAGGTCGGATGGTGTTGAAGGCACTAGAGAAGTCCAGAAACATAATTCTTACAGCACCACTGCCTCTGACCAAGTGGGAGAGGGATCGGTGTAGCATATAGATGATGGCATCCTCCACTCCCACCTTCTCCTGGTATGCGAACTGCAGAGGGTCGAGGGTGTGGCAGACCTGTGGCCTCAGGCGGTGAAGCAGCGGGCGCTCCATGGTCTTCATCACATGTGACGTCAGAGTGACAGGCCGCAAGTCATTCAGCTCACCAAGACGTGATACTTTTGGGACTGGGGTGATGCAAGATGTTTTCCAAAGCCTTGGGACTCTCCCCTGTTCCAGGCTCAGGTTGAAGATGCGCTGTAGAGGACTCCCCAGCTCCAATGCACAAGCCTTCAGCAGTCATGGAGATACTCTATCTGGACGCACTGCTTTGCTGGCCCAAAGTCTCCTCAGCTCTCTGCTTACCTGGGCTGCTGTAATTGTGGGTTGGGGATAACTCTCTCCTATGCTGGTATCAGCAGAAGGATGGGTTAGGGTGGTCAAACCTGTTAAAGAAGTTGTTCATCAGGTTCGCTCTCTCCATGTCTTTCTCGATGGTGGCACCCCGCTTCGAGCTGCAGCCAGTGATGATCTTCATCCCATCCCACACTTCCTTCATGCTGTTATTCTACAACTTCTGCTCCAGCTTTCTCCTGTACTGCTCCTTCGCCTCCCTGAGCTGGACTCGGAGTTCCTTCTGCTCGTGCTTGAGCTCATGCTGATCACTGCCTTTAAAAGCCATTTTTTCTGGTTCAAAAGGCCCTTGATGTCACTTGTAATCCATGGCTTGTTGTTAGTATAACAGCGTACTGTTCTTACTGGAACTACAATGTCCATGCAGAAGGTTATGTAGTCAGTAGTGCAGTCAACAACCTCCTCAATGTTCTCACTATATGACCCCTGCAGGATATCCCAATCCGTAGTTCCAAAGCAGTCTCTCAGAGCCTGCTCTGCCTCAGGAGACCACTTCCTGAATGAGCGTGTGGTTGTAGGTAGGACCCTCACTCTTGGTTTGTAGTGAGACTGAAGCAGAACCAGGTTATGATCTGCTTTCCCAAGCGCAGGCAGCGGGGTGGCGCTGTATGCGTCTTTAACGTTTGCATACAGTAGATCAATAGTCCTATTTCCCCAGGTGTTACAATCCACATACTGGGAGAAGGCAGGTAATGTTTTGTCCAGCATCACATGGTTAAAGTCTCCAGCAATTAGCACAAGCGCCTCGGGGTGCTGTGTTTGTAGTTTAGCAACAGCGGAATGGATGATGTCACCCGCTATCTCCACGTCCGTCCAAGAAGGGATGTAAACAATAACAACAATGACGTGTCCAAACTCGCTGGGCAAGTAATAGGGATGCAGACTTACGGCCAACAGTTCGATGTCCCTGCAACAAGTGGAGATTTTGACTTTTACATGTCCAGGGTTCCACCACCTTGTATTCACATAGAGAGCGAGTCCTCCTCCTTTCCGCTTCCCGCAGGTATTTGCGTCTCTATCTGCTCTAACTGTGCTAAACCCAGGTAGCTCCACGTTAGCATCTGGGATGCTAGCCGTTAGCCACGTTTCACAGAAATACAACAAACTGCATTCTCTGTAGGTCCTGACATTTTTCACCAGCGCAGCTAGTTCATCGATCTTATTTGGTAGTGAGTTGACATTTCCCAGGATCACAGAAGGCACCGAAGCCTAGTATTGCCACTTTCTCGCTAGCCGCTTAGCCTTTAGCTTAGCACCAGCTCTGCTGCCACAATACCGCCTTCTTACCTCGTCAGGTAAATAGGGAACCACACCGGCACAGGCCTTTGCTTTCAGCAACTAAAGTTGACTACCTGAATAGACGAGTCTCAGCATGCAAAAATCCATGTCCAAGTAGTAAGAAAAAGGTAGAAATATAAAGTCATACACGGAGCTGCTGGAAAGGCTGTCACTCATGGCAGCGCCTACCATTATGATGTTAACATATTAACACAAGTGACAAATTAACACAAGTGACATGTTCTTCCAAAGCCAATGTGGCCTTATATATATGACTGCAATTGAATTTTCACAGCATGCACATATTTCCAAGAAGTTTAGGTGTTTCTCAATCAAACATTACACAAGATGTGTGATTGTTGGTGCCAGATGTGATTGCTCCAGCATCTCAGAAACAGCTGTCCTCCTGGGATTTGTATTCACTGCAATCCTCTAGAGTGCAAACTGAATTGTGTGATAACCCAAGAGACATCCAGAGAATGACAATCACCTTCTTAATGATAGAGGTATGAGGAGAATAACTAGATTTGTTCAAGGTAACAGAAATGCCACAAACATTCTAGTAAGAGATCTGTACAACTGTGTGCAGAAGGACATCTCTGAATGCAAGATGTATTAACTCTTAAAGCAAATAGATATAGCAAGAGAAGGCTACATCAGGTCCCACTCCTGTCAGCTGTAAAAGATAATAATATAACACATCAAAGTATTGGGGTACCAGCTGGGTAAACCCCATTTAACAGACATGCGTATTAAAGATATAACAAAAGTGCAGAGCTGCAAAAGAAAGTTTGAATATTGTTTCTGGAGGCAAGATGCTTTCCATAGATATGGGTTCCTCAAATGAATGCCTACTTCTGGGTTTGTTGTGGAATAAGTATGATCCTGTGAGGAAGATGCAGGAGTTCTGGTTTGGCCACTGAAGTGACAATAGTAGTCTTCTGGTCTACAGTGTTCTGTTCAGTAGGTGAAAATGAAGAAAAGGCAAATGATAGAGGCCCAACTCTCCCCGGAGGAGAGTTATCGAGTTCAGAGAACCTCAAGCACGCCTACCTGACACAGATAAGAAAATTAAGATGACTCTAAAGTTAGGATATGGTCGTCAAAACTAGACAAGTAAGCACTGGCAAAAAATTAGGTAGCCTGATGAATTTTGATTTCGTTGCAATATGCAAATGATAGGCTCAGAATTTGATGTAAGCAGCGTGATCCATACATCAATGGTACAGACTATTGTTAAAACTTTTAACGACATGAGGATTGCTTTCTTGGCACATATTGAGCTCCTAATCACCAATTTAGTGTCACTGCTGACCATATGAACATACCCTTCTCTTTTCCAAATGGATACTTTTAGCAGAGTAATGCATCACAAAGCAGACATTGTTTCAAGCAGGTTCACAGTTTACTGTAATGGCTGTTACAGTCCCCATATGACAATCTAATTTGGGATCACAAGAAATGGGGAGTTTGCATTTTGAATTATGACGGAAAAATACACAGAAACAGTATGATGCTATCAATTCAGTTTGCATGAAAGTCTGCCACGAATGTATCCAGCATCTTCCTGAAGCCATACTTTGAAGAATTCCAGATATTGTGGAAATGGGAGTCCTACCTGGTAATGTTGTGTAGATGTACCTTACAGTGGCCATCGGGTGCATACACAGACACACACACATCAGATATATCATGAAAAATATTATTTTCCTAATGTTGAATATACATTTCCACATATATAACAGTTGATGCATGTTCTCTACAGGAATGTTGAGGTTTGATGTCAAACAGAATGAAATCAAGTGCTACTTGCAAGAAAGACCATAAAGTGATTTTTTTTTTCAATGAACTGAAAAGTGAAAGCAAGAGAGTGCTTCATGCAATCTTGATTAATTCTTTAAAGATTTGGCTTTAGTTTTGACTGATAACAAGGTTCATGTCCAGCTCTTCAAAGTTGAAAGTGATGAAAAATTGTGAAGGATTACTGTGAAAGATCTGATGTGTGAAATTGCTATAGGCACTCAATTGAATCATAGGGGGCTACCCTTCAAATGAAAAGAGATAAAAAAATTGATATAGTTTCAAGTCTTGGTTTCTATAAGATTCAATGTATTTTCTTATTTAATACCCAACAATCAAACAAAAAACACCAGTTAGCCAAAGGAAGTGAGTTCATTAACCCTTTAACCGCCAACTCCCTAAATATTCCCCAAGCCAGGCGAAATCTGAACAATTTTTGTTTTTTTACTTTTTTACATTTTTTTTACATTTTTTACATTTATTCAAGCAGTATTGACCACTAAATGTTGTGCAAGTTGCCAGTGTATACACGAAATCTATAAATGTAACCTGAATTCTCAGCTAAGCAAAACATCTTGATACCAAACCGTGCCCTTTTCAATGGTAGATACTGTCGAAACTATAAGCGGCCCTTCCACGACAATAAACTTTCATCAACTGCAACTGACGGTCCTGGCATGTAGGGCAACTGAAATGCTTCAAATAAATGATCAATCAAAAGACGTAGCTTGAACAAGTGGTCGCGGTTTGGATCTTTCTTATCTGGCTCGTTTCTGTTGTCATTCAAATGAAAGAATTTCAGGAGCAAAGAGAATCGGTTACGTGTCATGACAGCTGCAAAAATAGGTGTTGCATACATAGGATCTGTAGACCAGTACATCTCAATATCTGGTTTTCTGATTATTCCCATCAACATCAAAATCCCAATGAATTTTTTCATTTTGTTTTCATCAGTGTCAAACCAAGCACGAACACGGGAATGTGGAGGTAAATTGGGATTTTTCTCAATAAACTGTGCTGCATACAGATTTGTCTGATGAACAAAATGTCTAATCAAATCAGGTGACACAAACAGCTCATAAAACTGCTCAGCAGTGTAATTGTTTACATCAACAATAAAGCCACACGTTCCCTCAAACGAATGCAGAAAAGGTAGTTCACCTCGGGCAGCAGCCCAGCTGAGATGCTGGGGATACACCCACTCAGCGCCGTCATCCGATGCGTCTTCATTCACAATATCATGCAGCGCACGTTGCTGCTCATCACTGTCGCTAAAATCTTCTTCAGAACTGCTACAATCATGATCAGAACTGTCCAAAATCGCCTGCAAAGCCTCACTTGAAGTCAGTTTACGTTTCGCCATATTCACAGCTGTTACATGCGAATCACGTCACATGACCGGCCAAAACAACCACAGACTTGTCGAAATACAACGTAGTAATAATACCCACGCCAAACCGTCAGTTATACTACTTGCCAGGCATTCATATAACCACAGGCAAATGTGCCGGATAATTCCGGCAGTATGGCGTTAGCATTAAAACAGCGGTGCCGGATATATCCGGCAGAGGGCGGTGAAGGGGTTAAAGAATAAGCTGGTTTCATATCATAAAGCCATTATGTTAATGACGGTAGAGCTTATAGCAGAATTATGACTTCTGTGAAACTGAGAGGTGTGGTAACCCTTGCCACCCTACTGAAGATCAAATGAAAAAAGAAGTGACGAGTGACAGCAGACCACCAGACTGAACAAATACTACAAATGTCTGCAAAGAACGAATGAAACCTCAGATAAGTGAAAGTTAATGTTCTCAATCTGTCAATAAGCTTTACAAAGCCACCTGAAGCTAAGCATGCTTGGGCCCGGCCTGTGCTTAGAAGGGAGACCATCTAGGAAAAGCTTGGGTTACTACTAAAACAGGTGTCGGAGAGGTCAACCCTGTGGTCTGTGTGTGGATCCCAATGCCCCAAGTGCAGTGATGGGGACACTGTTTTGTAAAAATGGCACTCTCCTTCGAATACGACGAAAAATCGGGGTCTCTGTGGTCATTCAAGATCCCTGGGCATCCTTCATAAAGAGGAGGGTGTACCCCAATGTCCAGGCTAAATTGCCATCCATGGCCTGGTCATTCTGGCCCTCTAATCATCCCATCTCTAACTAGCTATTTCTATAACCCCTCCAACCTGATAGCTAAGGTGTAGTGAGCAATAATGGCTGCTGTCACATCATCCAGGAGAGTGCTACACCTTGCTCGTGGTTGAAGTGGCTCCCTACTCTCTATGTAAAGCACTTTGAGTAGAGAAATGTGAAGAATTATTATTATTAATAAAAAAACATGTAGCGGTCAGGAGCTGCTAAGATTCACACAGTCAAAGGTGACGGTGATTTATTTATTTTAATAGAGGAGAAATCCCAGGAACGTCCCCAGCCTTGGATCGACCCACACACACTCACAACAGAGACCAATAAAGCACACTGGGAAAGGCAAACAATTAAGCATATAATGTAACAAAATTAACTAAACGAAAACAGTAATACCACCCCTGACCCCTTCGGCGATATTATATTTAACATATATACACAAACACCACACAGAAAAGTCCATGAAACCCAAACCGGATGAAGATGAGAAGTAACGAAGTTAAGTCCAGCGATCTGTATGTTGAAAGGGTGAAAGCGCTCCAGTCTTCCAGAAAACCAATGAATCCAAACGCAGTCCTCAGTGCACAGGTAGACAGATGATCCAGACCCCAACAAATGTATACAGTCCAGGACACAATGATTAATTAAAGTTCCAACAACAACAGCAGCAGGCAGCACGACAGATAAACACAACACACAACGCACCAAACAAAACAAACTTTTTGCCCTTTTTGCCCTCTGACCTCCTTTTAACTACCTTTGACCCCAGCAGCCCCTGAAAGGACTGCTGGGAGATACAGTTCTTATTTAGTAGCACTGTTACAAACATCTACGCGCAGAAATGTGTGTGTCTGTCTGTTCAGTCCAGAAGTGCGAGGCTACAGCATAAAGCTCAAAGAAGTCGCCAAAATGAAACAGCCGAGAAAAGAGAAACTCGCTTAGCTGCTAATACACAAGCGAGACGAGCACATCAGCAAAACGAAACCACAGAGGAGAGAGAAACTCGCTTAACGGCTGATTGATAGATAATGGTTGTGAGCACGTCTGCAAAACGAAACCACCGAGGAAAGAGAACCTCACTTAGCCACTAATACACAACCGATGCGATTGATTGATTGAAGTGCCAGAATCCATGGTTTCTAGGAGCCCAGGCTTTTTACAGCACAGGCTTACACAGCTAGTCATTAATAAATATCCAAATAAAATCAATTAAACTCTTTACTTTGTAAATGTTGGTGAACATCACAAATTCATTACAAAAATATTATAATATAAATTGAGATTTGGGTATAGACTGGTTGCATAATAGCAGATGAACTGCAATACTAACCAACAGAACCATGCATCGCCAGGATGAGATTAAAGAAAGTATGGCGCAAGAAGAAAACAATCTGCTCTTCAGTGTATTCTTAACATCGTGCATGCAAAGCAAATCCCCTCTCTGGACTAATGCTGCAGAGGCTCATAGCACTGGTTTTCAATGAAGAGATGCATTAGATGAGCTAAAGTTAAAGAAATGAGGATTCCTTTATTGCCACCTAGAAGGATAAAACACTAACAAATAAAAAGATGAATTATAATCAAAGCTGCACCGGTGAACAAAAAGACAAGATAAATTAATTCTTTTTTAGTGCAAAATAAGAATGTTAAATCGTTTGCTGTTAAGAAAAGTGGTGGGAGGGTGAGGTACAGCGAAACCTTTTTCAATAAAATGTTGCACATCATCAGTCAGAATAAGAACTTGAACTCTTTGAAATATACCGGGCATGACTCCAACTGCGTCTGAGTATAATTGAACCCTTCCAGGTATGATTTCATTAATGTGTTTGTTAGCTCTGTGAAAATGTTCATAAAGTTTGCGAGTCGCACTCGTACAGAAGGGCTACTCTCCTCTGTAATGAGCAATGTTGGCCTTAGGAAAAATGTTTGTATTCCCTTGTGTCGAGCGATGATTGAACATGTTACTTCTTTCTTACAGTATCTAAAATAAGATTACAGATAATACATGCCTGAATCTACAATTCTGGCGAGTGTGAATCCCACCAGCTAATTAGGTACAAGAAAATATAAAATGTTTTCAGATCAACTCAGCATAGAAACAAAAAATAAAAACAAATACTTAGCGCGCACACACGTTCAGTTTCAGGAACTGTAATATCCCATTTGGGGTCATGGGTGAGCAGTAGATTGTCCAGGAAGAAGTTAATCAATCTCACAGTGATATATTATGCACAATTTGCCGTCAAAGAAGCTATTATCAGTACATTGTGTTAACGATCCAATATACCCAGAAGAGTCCAATCGAAATTAGTTGTCAGCCAAAGTTATTTGGAAACTGTTACAATGACTTTCTTTCTTTCTTCTGCTTCTTTTCCCCATTACCTCTTGCATTCTTTCAAATGTTCTACAAGTGTAAGTCAATAATTATCTACTTTTGTGGTAATGTTCTTTGGGTTGGTTGTACATCTTTCTCCATGCTCATGTGGAAACGTGGCGTGCCACAGATGAGGGAGTGATTTCTTTGAGGACTTTTTTCCCCCATCACGTTCTGTCATGACCTCAGAGGAATACACCCCTAACAATGAGTGCATTTGTCCTAACGTCGGAAGCTCTAAGGTGACGGTGAACATGAAAACCAAAATGGCAGACAAAACAGCCCAAAAAAAACTTCATCAACTTGTGTGGACCCCCAAAGGTGGGCACTGCTACCCCAACCCAGCACAGGGAAACGCAAAGGCAAAGCACACAGGGCTTTCTATTTTTATTTTCCCTTGTGGGAAGCATTTTTCCTGTCTCCCACAAGCACATCAACACAGTCCCAAGTACTAGCACAATACACACCACAATTCTTTTCTTTTCTTGTTCCTCTTTTTTTTCTTTTTCTCCTCCACTCCACCCAGAAAACTTTGTCTCCTTCCTCCTGACTCTGGCTCACCAAGTAGTGTCTACTGGTCCCTTATATAAGGCACCCAGAAGTGCTCCAGGTGTTTTATGCCCTACTTTCGGCAGCACTGCCAGGTGTGGCAGAAGAACTGCCCATGAGGGCTCAGCAGTTGCTGCAGCACCCCCTTGGCAGTGCCCACGGACCCCAACAGGGCTGTACCAAACTCCAACTCCCATGGAGCCCTGCGCTCCGGGGAAGGTAACGCTCTGACGACGCTTGCTCCCCTGATCCTCCCAGCATGGAGGCGTCCCAGCTGTCCGCCACACTTACAAAACAAAGGAGATTCTGCACAACTGGAAATAGAATCTCAGTGACACAAGAAAACACCCAAAACAAGTATAAGATTAGCAGAACTGATACAGAAAACCATATTAAAAAAAATCAGGGAAAGGAAACCAATCCTAGCATTCTTCTGGTCAATCCTGTTAATGTTGGTTGCATTTAGATGTCAACCTTAATAGTAAAGCAAACATGTAAACTCCACACAGATAGGGTCTGAGATTTGACCACTGGTCCACTGCAGCACCAACCTTTGTGCCAGCATGCCCACCTCTCTTGCCTTTTATAAGCAGATGTCTTAGTCTTAATTGCTTTCTGTTATAATACATCCATCCATCCACTTTCCAACCCGCTGAATCCGAACACAGGGTCACGGGGGTCTGCTGGAGCCAATCCCAGCCAACACAGGGCACAAGGCAGGGACCAATCCTGGGCAGGGTGCCAACCCACCGCAGGACACACACACAAACACACCCACACACCAAGCACACACTAGGGCCAATTTAGAATCGCCAATCCACCTAACCGGCATGTCTTTGGAATGTGGGAGGAAACCGGAGCGCCCGGAGGAAACCCACGCAGACACGGGGAGAACATGCAAACTCCACGCAGGGAGGACCCTGGAATCGAACCCAGGTCCCCAGATCTCTCAACTGCGAGGCAGCAGCGCTACCCACTGCGCCACCGTGCCGCCTGTTATAATACATGTACCTGCCATATCTGATCCGTCCGGATATCTATCCTCTTTAATAAAACCCCTGTGTGCGTCCATGTGTCCGTGTGTGTGTCTTCTGGTGAAGTGCGCATGCGTGGGGCACTCTTTAATAAAGGACATCATTGCTGGGGAGAGTGCTGATTGGGTAGTCATGGACACGCGCATAAAATCCGTTGCTGGGGAGACGCCACACATACAATAATCAGCTGCACGCCAGCACAGATTAAAATACTTGCTGGGGAACTGCACAGTACTTGCTGGAGAGATGCCACAGGCACGATTGTCAGCTGCACGCCACACATTACATCAGTTGCTGGGGAGACTCTGCTGATTGCCCACTGTTGTGACAGAAAATCAAACACATATTATGGACATCAAAGCCAGTATTACTGTCAGAGAAAATTACAGGCATTTTACAGAAATACAAACCAGTATTACTGCAAGAGAAAATTAAAGGCACACAACATAGTGACGCAGAGAAAGAGAATGAGGTCAAGGTCCCTTGCCATTAATATAGACTGTTCCTACTAATGTTTATGCACTACTGTTCTAGCGCCCGTTATTGTAACGGGCTTAATGTCTAGTATATATATAAAAGCCAAATACCACTAACTCATTTATCACGAAATCTCCCGAACCATGAAGACTTGGGACTTCAAATTTGGAAAGTAGGTTACCCTTGGCCCATAGGTGCTCGCTAAGAAAAATTTTGTGGTCCAAGCGTGAAATTTCTTACAGCTTTTTAGACCTATTTGTATGTCTGTCCACTTTTCACGAGAGAACTACTTAACGGATTTAGATTGGGTTTTCTTCTATAATTTGCTTGAACATTCTGTTGATTTTGTGCCTTTCTCATCGCGCTAAGTATCATAGTTTGCTTGTTGTACCAATTTATTACCACAAATTCGAGAGAGACTCATCGGGCTGCGGAGGTGCCCTCCTCACTCCTTACTGTCCTGTTTCACTAATACGCTGGCGAAACCGCAGGGGATGGCTAGTCCCTTGGTAAAGGAGATGGCCGTAACTGTCCAAGAACTTCTTTTACTATTGTAGAGTTCTTGCAGAAATAACCCTGTAATGTGCATGAAATCAACAAGGACAGAGCTTACAGATAAAGTCAGAGTAAAAATAATCGGTAGTTGTAAGATCAAAGCCCTGTCACTGTCCGTGTGTAACACTTTTCTCAATGAAAGCCATACTGACCTGTGTTGTTCTGTCACAAGGATTCAAAGTCATAGATCAACGAAAAAACAAACCTCTTTATAAACCTGGTTCACTCGTTCCACCAGCACTGACTAACCACCTAACCTTTTAACCTCAGCCTTTATCTTCTGAGATGGCTGTTTTTTTTCCACCCACTCTAGCACCTCCGTTCTTTCCAGCTTCTTTCCAAGTTCCTCACCTCATCCACCCACCCCACCTCAGCATCTTCTTTGCCAGCTCCATTTCAGACACATACTTGATGAAGGCTCAGCAGCTGAAATACTGGTATTCTGACTTTATTTTAATTTTGTCAACTTTGAATGAACTTTACTTGTTTTGATTTTTTTCTCCTTCTGCAGATGCACACTATTCTAAACCATGCAGCATGACATAATGAAACAGTCAACTGCTCTGTTTGACTGGCATGCTTGAGTTACTTGAAGCTTTTGTGTTTGTAGCTTTCTTTTAATGTGCTGATTTAAATTTTTATTAAGATCTTTAATTTACAAGTTGCTGGCTTGTGTGACGCAGCCAGCGTCTCCTGTTTTATTAAATATCATCTGTGTTTTTTGTCTTCAAATGGAAAAAGTCTTATGGGAAAGTAGATATGGTGGTGAGAAACACTTGATTCAAATCTATGCATATTGCCAGACAATTCAGTACCGAGTAGGGATGTAATTTTAAAAGTCCTGGAGTGATGTTAATAATTAATTATAATAAAAAACGTATATTAATATATTAATAGATAATATTAATTAATTAGTATTAAATGTGGATTAATGTTAATTGTGTAGAATTTACATTTAGAAATGTAAAAATTGCTGGCAGATACATTTTATGGGAAGCACTAAGGAATAAGCAGTATTATATGAAATGGAGATAAAAGTAGCAACCTGTACTTCGAGATGTTAGGTTGGCACTCGTCTACTCTTCAAAAACATCAACTGGGCCTTGAATGAAGTAAACTTGTGGTATTCAGTTTTTAACTGACAATTCCTCAAATACATTCTTCAATATCCTTCACCTACCCCCAAATACCAAAGTAACAACAGGTAACACGATGGCACCCTAAAGCAAGAGGTGATGTGTTACAGCTCCTATTCAAAGCTGAAGGTTTTTACCACAGCAAGACAGGGTGGTCTGCACGTCTTCAGAATGTGTGAGAATATACCATCCCCACCCAGAATTCTCTTCATTAGTTGTACATACAATTTACTTTTACTTGTTATGGAGAAAAGGTGTGATGTCATGTCGCGGGATGTTTTAAAGGGCTAATTTATTGATTGATTTTGGTGCATTTTAAGCACTACCCACTGGCTTTATTGCAGCGCATATGTCAACACATGTGATCATTGGATGGCGTTGATTATTGGGTAAGCAGTGTGGAGGTTAATAGGTGCTAGCTGGGGTTAAGTGGGTAAAAAAGTAAAGTAGGGCTAAGTGCTACAGGAACTTAAAAATGAGGAAACACAGTAATGAGAAACAAGAGTGATTGATTGTGAGAAGAACAATTTGTGGGGTGTACTTAGAGACGAGAAGTCAGGATGGGCAGCATTCACTCTGCAGAGCTACAGGATGGAGTAGGACCAATGGCTGCCATGAAAGTTCTGCTGTAATGATATATGAGGGAGAAAGCAGAGGAGGATGGAGAGTGGCCACAGAAATGTGGAACACGTGTATCCAGAGCATAGTGGCATCAGTGGAGGCAAACGGCCAAATGAGCTGTGGGTATCGATGGAGGTGGCAGTTTGAATCTACGGGAGATCTACGAGAGGTGCTGCGTTGGGCTATGCAGGCTGGATTTGTTCTGATATCCTTATAGTGAGAATGAAAGGAATACATTGTGAAGAGTTTCTTTTGGATTTTAAAAGTATTATTTTGGATATTTATTTGCACTCATGAAATTTTATAGGCACAATTTTTAAGAAGACTTATCTATTAAATGACTTATTTCTTTATGCACTATAGCAATTTAATCCCTTGTTTAGAATAAACTTCTGCATGCTGTTACAAACTCCACACAGAGCCATAGCAAGGTTTGGGGCAGCCACCCGTATAACTGGTATCCTGGCTGCAATGTCGTAAAAATGAATACAGCACTGATGTGCACAAAACCGAGTCCAAAATAGAACTGAGGGAATAGGGAAAAGGTGGAGGCTTTTAAAGGGGAAGACAGAAAGTGAGGTCAAAGGGGTTGGGCTCATGAGGGTCTTCAACCATAGGCTCTAGCCCGGACGTGACATCACGGGGGCCGGAGCCAGCAAGGACTTCTTCCATAGGCTTGCTCCCAGAAGTGACATCAAGAGGGCCAGGTGGAATCTCCCATGACTGCTCTGCAGGAAAGGGAGAAAAAGAGTCAGTGCACTCTCTCACATCCTGGTTTGAATCGGAACTGCCCTTACTCAAGCCCTTTAGCTGCCTCCCATGCGCACGTGTGTGACAACACACTTTTGAACAGAAAGTCTAGTCTGGCTCCTCACTTGCCCAGGTCCATCTCAGTTATGATCTACTAGATCCACGGTTTTCAAACTGTGGTACGCGTACTGGTGGTACTTCAAGTCATGCTAAGTGGTACTCATGTGGTCCTTTATTTTCCACGAATCGATGTTGCTAGAATGCCAATATGTTGCATATAATCATATATAGTATAAGTATACTATTGTAAATGCGTGGAAGACTCCAAGCCGGCTTTTATTATCGCGGACACCCATTTCGTTAATTAGTTTAATATCACTTTAACGTCATAATTATAGCCATTATAGTGATTATAGTGAGTTTTTCTTCAAAACAACATGGGCGTAAATTAACGATTCATTGACAGTGGTACTTCAGTTTACTGGTCCTCGTGGAGTGGTACTTGTTCAAAAAAGTTTGAAAACTGTGGTACTAGATACTCCATCAGAGGGTAGTGCCCATGGCTGTGACAAACATAGCATCAGAAGAGGTAATTGCATTTTCCAAATTTGTGACCATGCAGAATTGATACATTTCATGTTCTGTATTGTAATGCAAAGGCACCAATGGGTACAAATTATGGAACAAGTAACAAAGAAATGTAGAGGATATGCACAAGATTAATTCTTTTTTTTTGTTTTTGGTTTTTGTTTGGTGGCATGAGCTTATGGAAAATAGTGCTATAAAACAGGTAGTTCATAATTATGTCATTGGGGAAAAGCTGCTGATAAAGCTACTGATGTTTTGAATCAACTAGATTTGTTGCAAGATGAATATTTTGGTGATAATGACAGTGACTGAGAAAGTGACAATCAACTGGATGATGTGGAACCTGTAGGCTCTGGTACTGATGCAGATCGCTGCCTCAGAGCCGTTTCATCATCATATGGCATCTTACTTGTCACGATTGCCAGGACAGCACTATGTGGACATTCTGGCACCTACTGAGTGCAAACAGTTACCAACTACCAAATGTGTTGAGGGTAACAAGTGTGGACTATGCAAAGAATAGTGTTATATTTGGGTGCACTTCATAGCTTGCACTCTGCATGGTGCCATGCTTCTAGGACTCTCATTCAAATGGAGACGTTTTATTGTGTTGCTGATCAAAATAAAGTAACTAACAGCTTCTTTACATTTTTGAGAGGTACCGTTAATAATAAAACCATTGCTTTCTGATACATTCGTCTGCAATTCTATTCAGATCATTTTTTAACCTATATGCACAGACCTATAAGGTACTCTCCTAGTAAAAAGCAGTTATAGAATTTTAAACAAATATTTTTTATCAATACAAGGTAATTTTTACAATTTAATGCAGGTACATACTGTATTTAAATAAATTTGTATCAATGAATTATTAACAGCATGTGGGAAAGGATTGAAGGTACCTAAAGGGTTAATTAAACATGGCTTAAAGCTTGAACTTTTTAGGGTTGCCTCTGTGGACGCTGAAAGTCGGGAACGACAAAGAAATGGACACCAATATAAAATAAAAATCATTTTCTTTTATTCTTAATAGTCAAGTCCATTGACGAGATTAAAAAAAAAAATAGCAGTTTTCTGTCCACATCCTGAATTTGTACATGCAGAGAAAACACAGTGTTTTTTACAGATAAAAAGTAGTCAGTATTTTCACAATTTTAAGAAATACACTTCTGCTAACTTATACATACATAAGACCATTTATAGCAAGTTTTGTCCTAACGGTTATAGGGTGTATGCAACTCAGCGGTTTTAGACAATGCTCACTTCCTTATACTTTTTTTTCACACACATTGCTCATAAAATATCAAGTGTTACATAAAGGTTAGTTCAGTACATTACATTAGTTATAAAGAAATTATATTCTTATAGCTTTAGTATCTGAATTAGATTATATTTGTTCAGTTAGCTTTAGCACATTCATATTTAATACATAAGTGTCACGCTTCTTATAGTTTTATTAGCATCATACTTTTATTATTTGGAAAGACTGACGCACCTTAATTCTAAGTTTTCTTTCTCACCTCATATTAAGAGAGACCATCAGGGTAATTCTTGTTCTTCTTTGTTGTTGTTGTTCTTCTTCTTCTTCCTTGCAGCTGTTGGAGTTAATAAGGTAAAATGAAGTAAATGAGTAATAAACACCCCCTTAAAAAGCGAGAACAAACTAGTGAGAAAACCCAAACACCCCTATTATGAGGTGGTGATAAGAGCAAAGGGAAAACCCATTGGCCATCCCTATTAATTAAGCAATGTTTAGAATAATGGAAGAATCGACATGTAATGTTACTGGTGGTTGTAGTCGATTGGCTAAGACGATAGAATTATGCATATTAAGAATCAGATGATGTGATGTATTACATAAAGTAATGGTAATAGAAAAGTATAAAAGGGAATGAATTGTTTTATTGATTGCTCACTCCATGGACTGAGACATTTGTGCATATCTGTGTGCAAAATAAAGAATCATTCTACATTTTCTTCTGGTCTCTATGAATGACTTCTTTTAAAACAGAGGAACATTTTCTCCACAACACAGTCAATGTGCTAAAACAAAGTAATGTCACTGATGAACCGTCTGCCCACAGGGAGTAAACTCTTTATGAACAATTCCAATAGTGTCAAAAAACGTGATCATTATTGTCTCATGAAAATCTGCCCTGGTGGCTTGGAGAAAAAAATCACGTAAGTCACTTTTAACGATTGTTGAATAAACACTTAGAGATACACACTCAGAACGATGCCACTTGGCCAACTCGTTAACCAAACTGTAGGCATATGATACCTACTAGCATAGTCAATCACTACACCTTACTTCTGTACTATTGAACAACTAGCAAAATACCCGCGCTTCGCAGCGGAGAAGTAGTGTGTTAAAGAGGTTATGAAAAAGTAAAGGAAACATTTTAAAATAACGTAACATGATTGTCAATGTAATTGTGTTGTCATTGTTTATGAGTGTTGCTGTCATATATATATACATATACACATATATTATATATATATATATATATATATATATATATATATATATATATATATATATATATATATATATATATATATATATATATATATATATATATATATATATATATACACACACATACATACATACATATTATATATATATATATATATATTTATATATACATACATATACACACATACATGCACTTACAATAACATAGAAATCAATATAAACAACATTAACATCATTATCATATGAGAATATGAAGTAATATATAAGAAGCACATTTCATATAAATATAAATTATTAAACATTAAAATGTTCTTTTATAATTTGCTATCGTGGCTATTCGTTTGTCTGTCCAGGATTTTAAATCACCTGTAGCTCGCAAACCGTTTCACCTATTGACTTGAAATCTGGTACACATATAGTACGTCACGTCTGCTATCCGCTTTATGGGTGATGATTGTATTACTCTTTTTATCTTTATTTTATTTTATTGTAGAATCAACTCCTATCTGCGCACACCAGTGCGGCCGTGGGCGGATGCGTATGGTGTATTCACTCCATGTTATCGTGCATTGCGCTGTCACTGGTATTTTGATAAAAGAATTTGAACAACATATAAGAAGCGTATAAATTATTAAACAGTAAAACATTAACATTTAAGAAGTAAAGTTACATTGAGTACTACTGCAGTGCCTTCGGGTATACCTCATTTTTTGTTTGCCCATTACATGCTTAAATGTATACATTTTTTGTTGTACCTACCCGAGAACACGCGACATATAACCGACCGTGGGAGAAGCATGGATTTTAAACACGCGTTGAGTTCATCTGCTGGTCTCCCTCGTGGAATAACTGGTAATGTTTGACTAAAATCTACAGCGAGTAAAACGACATTACCTTTTTTTACGATCTCTGAGATCTTGCTTTTTTCGGTTCAAGGCTTCATAAGCTCTTTTATGTTCCATGGTGTACTTATCCCAAAACATCATCTTTGAATGTTGCAAGACTTTTGCCTTGTATGTAGATCGGGGTAATTACATTCATTGCATTCCTAGTCTGAATCACAATCTGATTGTATTGGTGGTTACCTGGCAGGTAACGCTTATGCTTGGTCATCAAGTCGTCTAACATCCGCCACGTGCCCTCTTTTAATTGCGAGAAGCAGATATATATATATAGCCAAATTCTCGCGGTTCGTTGCGGCGAAGTACTGCTTTTTAATTTTTTATTAAGAAGAAAAGAAAACCTTTTTAAACGGATCGAAAATATACCAATAACAATTTGTTAAGGATCTGTTTTTTTGTGAACCTCCCTTTTCACAGCTGTCGTTTATTTGACAGTATGTAGATTGTGGTAATTACATTCATGGCATTCGTTTTCTGAATCACAATCTGATTGTATGGGTGGTTACCTGCCAGATTACGCTTGTGGTTGGTCAGCAAGTCGCCTTACGTCCGCCACATGCCCTCTTTCTGTTCCCAGAAGCAGATCATAGAATGGTTTTAATAGTTTACTTTCAAATAATGCAAAGAGTATGCGACACGTGTTTCTCCCTAATTCTGGGCTCATCAGCGTACACACTCACTGCATCCCCTCTCTGGAATCAAATCTCTATCGTCAGCGCCAGAATTGAAGCCCCTAACGTTGTGGTCAGCAAGTCGGCTAACATCCGCCATGTGCCGTCTTTCAATTGCGAGAAGCAGATCATAGAATGGTTGAAATTGTTTACTTTCAAATTATGCAAAGAGTACGCGACACGTGTTTCGCCCTAATTCTGTTCTCTTCATGCGTACATACGCATTGCATCCCCTCTCGGGAATCGAATCTCGAACGTCAGCACCAGAAGTGAAGCCCCCTAACGTTGTGCTACTGCGTGTGGTTCGTTTATACCTCGTGTCTTCTCATTAAACTTTTATCTCGCGAATATGTTATTGCAATCCGCAGCGGGAGTGTTTCTATAAACTTAATTTAAACTTATGTTTTACACCGTGCTTTGTTTCCCTTATGAAGATGCTTGTATGCTTCACTCACTCGCTTCTTATTGTTTCGCTCCCTTCTCAATTGTTTAATGAATTTTTTGTTCTTCGCTGTTTGCGGCTCTTCCTTCATTTCTCCCTACTGCGTTCTTTTATCTCGCGAATATGTTATTGCAATCCGCAGCGGGAGCGTTTCTATAAACTTAGTTTAAACTTACGTTTTACACCATGCTTTGTTTCCCTTATGAAGATGCTTGTATGCTTCACTCGCTCGCTTCTTATTGTTTCGCTTCCTTCTCAATTGATTAATGAATTTTTTGCTCTTCGCTGTTTGCGGCTCTTCCTTCATTTCTTCCTACTGCGTTCACAGTCTTTTCACGTGATTACATGGGAGGCGTGATGACGTGACACTCAACTCTGCCTCCCATGGCCATCGAGCTGCCGTCCATTACAGTATATTGTCAAAAAAGAGGTTCCAGTTATGACCATTACGCGTTGAATTTCGAAATGAAACCTGCCTAACTTTTGTAAGTAAGCTGTAAGGAATCAGCCTGCCAAATTTCAGCCTTCCACCTGCGCGGGAAGTTGGAGAATTAGTGATGAGTGAGTGAGTCAGTCAGTCAGCCAGTCAGTCAGTCAGGGAGTCAGTGAGGGCTTTGCCTTTTATTAATTAGTATAGATTCCAGGAAATTTTGGGTTTCTAGTCACTTTTTAAAACACTGTTCTTAGCACATTTAAAGACATTGTGTCTCTGATTATATGTTATCTGTTCTTCAACATATGCTTGTAACCTAAGCACAGAGGGGACAACTGAGTTGTGCATGGTCACAGTAAGAAAGTTTACTTGGAGGGCTTGTCTATCTAGACAGTCAAAGTGTGGAATGCAGAATATTAATTGAATTTTCAAAAGATTGAAATTGGACAAAAACTGTAAATATAATTTACAAATTTGTATTCATTGAGACTGTTAATATTATTAGAGGCCTTTGCATTATTGTGGGACATTACAACCTCACTATTAGTCTTCTCCCTGCCAAACAAAGACCTTTTGTTGACAAGTGTATTTTTAGCAAAAAACACTTTGACTTTTAATCCTCTATCAGTGACATAAGTAAAGTGAAATTGTTGTAAGAAATGATGTTCTGCAAATTTGAGTACTGCCACCACAGAGACGTTAGTGTCCAGTAAGATGCTGATGTAGAATGCCTTTGGTATGTGCATGTCTATATTTATGTGTATTTTATGTTTTATTGTCAAACTAGGGGGTTTCCCCCCTGCTCGCTTTGCTCGCCATCCACTTCACGTCTCTGCCGCTCGCATTGTGAAGGCGGGGGGGGGGGCTGAACGCACCCTAAGGAGACGTGGTCGCTCCTCTGAAACCCCCTCTTAAACGGTGATACAATGGGAAACAAACACAGTTTTTTTTTTTTCACCTCCTCTTTGGTCGATCAGCTGCTGGCTTGCTGCTGCTGCCATACCGTGTGATCTGCATCTCACACGGTGCTTTGAACATTTAAAAGTCTGTACAGCAGCTGTCCTACTCTTTGACATTTGTCTCCGGCCCCAGGTGTGGTTAAATCTTTTAGCACAAAGTCCTGTCTCGCGAAACGTGAGTTCTTGATATTTTTTAGTTTATATTTTAAAAATGGAATAAGAATCTGAAAACCTAACAACATTAAAGTTCGATAAATTCTGAAAATAATGATGCCAAACATTTATATATGTAGGTTTTAAAATAAGCCCATTTTAAAGAGTGACAAAAAACGTGACATTAAAAACCGCCATCGTTGCACTTTTAGGCTTAGGATTTTATACATATAGAGTAGATTTGAATGATCATTTTTCTATGTATATTTGCAATTATGTAGTGTCTCTTTAAATAGTCTGTGATCCATGTGCTTTGTGGATGGACCCCCAGGAGGCGGGGCCACCATGATAGCACCGCTACTGCATCTTTCACCCCACTAAAAAGGGCTGAGAACAGCCAAGATCTAGTAGTATATAATTAAGTATTTTAAGTATTGCTGTGTCCACTTCATCTTTAGTCATGTTTCAAAGATACTGAAAACAGAACTATTGTTTCCCATCTCTTAATGAAGTCAGTCATCTTGCTCTAACGTTATCAAGTTTGGTATTTAGCTTAAGTGGAGATCTGTTGCTGCAGTGTTTTGTCCTCACCGTGACAGAACCGTCTTGTGCCTGTGTTCTTGCTCTCTTTATCCCAGTTTTTCCTGGTTGCATCATACTAGTTGTACTAGTAGATAAGTGATGATAGTAGCTCCATGTTTAACAAGCTAATAGATGAATCCTCAACATTTGCTTTAATGTTTAAAAGAGTTTGTTGATTATAAGTAGTAGCTTTAAAAAGCTCAGAGTTCACCCTCTATGCTGGCTCAGACTTCATCTCTGACCACCATGAATGAGTCAATTAACCAAACATGGATAGCATTTTAGAGAATCACATTTATAAAAATTTGTACTGCAGCAATGCAAAAAACAATGCACACAAGTAAAGTGCTGTTTGTATTTTTAACTGGAAAACCATAACCACCAACACTCTACCTTTTAAATATTAGGAAACCAGTTTGCAAGTACCATTTTTTAAAACCTTTTTCTGCTATTGAATTCTTTTAGTTTTCTGTATTTAGTAAGAATCACCTTTACGCCTGCCTTTTGAGACAGCAATCTGTGGCAATCTTCATTGTGACGAGACGAAATAATCTACATTATAAAAAGGAATTTCATTTTAACCAATTAGCCTGCCATTCGTAAAACTCCCTTCCACCAGCATGATTGTTGGCACAGTGTAATTCCATAAAGGTACAAATGAAAAGAATCCACTTGGAGGCTCCCTCAATCGACATATGGCATTGACTTTTTTTTTTTACACCCACTTTTCTCCAGCCCTTCACCAAATACTAAAAGCTAAATTCAATGTGCCAGCCTAATTATTGAAGAAACAAGTCCCATATGTTAAGCAACAGGGGGTGCATATGGACTGTATGATGTTTAAATATTGAATTTTGACAGCTGCTAAAATTTGATCAGGCTATGAAATTTGTTTTTTTTTTTTTCTTCATCCTAATGATTATTTGCAGTTATCAACCCAGTAGCATTTCTCTGTACATTATTTGTATATAAAAGGATCACGTTATAAATAAAATGTATTATCATTATTATCGTCTACTCTATATATATAAAATCCTAAGCCTTAAAGTGCAAGTGATGTTTTTATATCATGTTTTTTGTCACGCTTTAAATCGGGCTTATTTTAAAATCTACATATATATGTTTGGTATCATTCTTTTCAGAATTTATCTTATTAAATTAACTTTAATGTGATGTTGTTAGATTTTCAGATTCCTATTCCGTTTTAAAATTATAAACTAAAAAATATCAAGAACTCACATCTTGTGAGACAGGACTTTGTGCCAAAAGATTTAAACCACGCCTGGGGCCGAAAATAAAAGACAAAGAGTAGGACAGCTGCTGTACAGGCCTTTAAAAATTTGAAGCGCAGTGTGAGATGCAGATCACATGGCATGGCAGCAGCAGCAAGCCAGCAGCTGATCGAGCAAAGAGGAGGTAAAAAAAAAACTAATTGTTTCAAATTGTATCATCGTTTAAGAGGGGGTTTTGGAGAAGCGACAACGTCTCCTTGGGGTGCGTTCAGCCCCCCTCTTCACAATGCGATCTGCAGAGACACGAAGTGGCTGGAGAGCAAGCAAGCAGGGGTGAACCCTCTAGTTATTATATATTATTTTAAAAAAATCTATGTTCCATCCATCCATCCATCCATTATCCAACTCATTATATCCTAACTACAGGGTCACGGGGGTCTGCTGGAGACAAACCCAGCCAACACAGGGCGCAAGGCAGGAAACAAACCTTGGGCAGGGCACCAGCCCACCGCAGATCTATGTTCCTTTTTTCAAAATTTATTTTATGACTAGTTAAGCTACTTGTCTAAGACAGGTTAAAATCTAAGCAATCAACGTAGACCTCAGCCTTAACGTTTTCAGCGCACCGTTTATTAGAATGTATTTTCTGATTCATCTATCCATCCATCCATTATCCAACCCGCTGAATCCGAACACAGGGTCACGGGGGTCTGCTGGAGCCAATCCCAGCCAACACAGGGCACAAGGCAGGAAACAATCCCGGACAGGGTGCCAACCCACCGCAGGTAATTCATCTACTATATAGTAAAACATTAAGGTCTGTGTGTCCTGACCCTCACCACAATCTGAATGGCCAGTTTGGCTTTGGTGACGTAATGATAGAAGAAGTGTGAGTGTGAGGCGCACAATGAGGAGTATAGGCGCACGCTGAGCGAGAGATGCCTTCAAACACAGAAAGTATAAAACCGGACAGGAGACGAGAAAGGCACCTTGAGAAAAATGAGAGAGTCTGAGAAGCAGGATTTACAAGGACATGCTTGAGAGAGGGCGCAACAGTGAAGAGACATTAATAAAAGCACAGGAGGCACGCTGAGATAAGTCGCTGAGATAAATCTGAACAGGAGGGGAGAAAGGCACATCAAAAATAAGCAGGCTTTGGGGGAAAACACTCGAGAGAGGGAGATAGGCAGTGAAGTGAAGTTCAGACACAAATGAATGCAGAGGAAATGCTCTGAAAGGACACGTAGGGCAAGAGATACCAAATATTTGTAAATTATTCTTTTACCTCACTTTGTCAAGTCAAGTCAAGTCAAGTCAACTTTATTCATAAAGCACTTTACATACAACAGCCGCTGACCAAAGTGCTGAACATAGGCTAAAATAAATTTTAAACAAAAACAAAATAATAAATAAGTAAATAAAATACAATAAATGAAACTAATTAAAACATAATAAACACAACTAAACAGAGTTAAAACAGAGTAAAATCAACTGCTCACACAGGATCAAACGCCAAACCAAAGAGGTAAGTCTTAAGAGCAGACTTAAAAATGGGCAGTGAAGAGGCCTGTCTAATGTGGATCAGCAGTGAATTCCAGAGCCTTGGAGCCACAACGGAAAAAGCCCTATCCCACCTGAGCTTTCGCTGAGTCCTAGGCACATCCAGAAACAGATGACCAGCTGATCTGAGTGAGCGGGAAGGAGAGTGCATATGCAGCAGCTCAGCGAGGTAGGGCGGAGCCAAGCCCATTTAAGGACTTAAAAACAAAATAAAGAATCTTAAAATGAACTCTAAACTGAACAGGCAGCCAGTGCAGTGAGGATAACACAGGTGTAATGTGCTCATTGTTTCGCGTGCCAGTTAAAAGGCGTGCAGCAGCATTTTGTACCAGCTGGAGCCGAGACAGGGTGGACTGGCTAACACCAACATACAACGAATTACAATAGTCCAACCGGGTTGTAATAAAGGCATGGATTACTGTTGTAAATTGATCTTTGGAAAGAATGTTTTTTATCTTCGCCAAACGTCTTAGCTGAAAAAAACAAGATTTCACCACCGCGCTGATCTGACCGTCCAGTCTAAAATCCTCATCTATCCTAAAACCCAAATTTGTAATAACAGGTGTACCATATTGTAATAGGGGACCCAAATCCACAGTAGCAGAAGTAGAAATAGACCCACTGGTGCCCCCAGGACCAAAAACTATAACCTCTGTCTTACCACTTTGACAGGTAATGAGGTTAGTATAGTAATAAAATTGATTACTACAAATGTTTGTGTTGCGCCATCTATTGGAATGACAAATGCAATGTATATGGCTGTTATATGCCATTTAGTATTATTGTTTGTGATGTGCCAAATATTGGAAAGGCAAATGCAATTCATTTTCTTATTAAAAGTTTTGGTGATGTGCCATCTTTTGGAATGACAGAGCGCATAGTAAACTGGACAGACACAGACAACAACAACACATTTATTTTCTATAGCACGTTTTCATACAAATGATGTAACTCAAAGTGCTTTACAAGATGAAGAAAGAAAGGTTTATATAAAATAAAAATATAAAAATAAGATTAGGAAGACACACAGATACATACCATTTTACTCAAGTGGATATAGAGCCATGTATGTTTTTGGATGTGGTTGTAATTTTACTGAAAAAAATAAAAACATTAAAGAAAAACTCAAATGATAGAGCACAAAGTTCAGTACAAAAAGAAAAATGATGAAGAATATTGAAGTACCACGCTGGTGCTTACCAGTGCTGACTTAATAGATTCTTGCTGTTTACGTCACACTTTTAGGAGAACAGCTCGCTGTTTTTGCACTAATTTGAATTTATATGCAACTTGGGCAGGCTTGCCATTTTTAGAAGTTCCCCTGAAGCTGCTCATTTGAAGGATGGAATTGTTTTCTAACAACCGATATAGGCTCATCCCCAGACTGATGCAATTTAGTTAACGCTGTTACATTACCCTCTCTTTAAAGTCTTTGTCCCCCACTAACCACTTTCAGATTCTTGCAACAACGAACAAGCTCTTCAAAATGGTGGGGTGGTCTTCGATTCCACTATGGTTGTCTCAGACACTTCACTGCCAGTTAGCACAGCAGGCACGTCGAGTGCCCATGCTGTCATTGGAGTGGAGCAGACATATTTAAATGCATTTCTAGGTAGGTGATCTGTCCATTATATGTGGGTGGGTGATTCTCTCCTTGTGTATGTATCTACTAACTGTGTTCCTTTACTAAGGTGATTCCTGCAAATGTTGTTTCAGATCAGATCTCAGCTTTGAGACTATCCTTCAATGGCTGCTCTGTAAACACCTCTATGATCTGCCTTTGGAGTCTTTACCACTGGTCGTGTGTCACATTGGTCATCTGTGGGTAGTAACAAGCACATTTTTCCCCATTCATTGAGTCCATAGTTTCTGTTGGTGACTGCACGCCCAGGCCAATGAACCTTAGAAGATGTAGAAGTGGTGGTGGAGCGTGTAAATGGCAGTGCTCTCCCAGCTGTCTTACTCCCAGCACTGATGCTGCAAAATGGCATTCCAGATACCAAATCTCAGCCTCAAGACACTCCAGCAAACTTCTCAGAAGAGCCAAGCAAGTCCATTTTGGGTCTCCACAGTAATCGGCATGTTGCTAAGTGTACTGTAGGTCTTTTCCACATTCCCACTCCTGACAACAATGTAGTGTTGGGGTCACTGTGGTGCTTACTGGTGCCGAGTGCCAATGGAATCCTTGCTTTTTTTTAGGTAGCTCGCTATCCTTAAAGGAGCCGTTAGCTGTTTTCTGCACCAGCTGGGAATTCATTACGACAGTGGCAGGTTTACCATTTTTCTAGGGTTCCCTGCAGCTGCCTCTGAAGTTGCTCCTTTACATGATAGAATGCCAGCACACAGTGTTGGCAGCTCATTCCCATGCTGATGCAACGTGTTAGCACACCATTACACATATGATATCAATCATTTTTTCAGTACAGTTTAATAACAGCTGTCTCACAAGGTTAAGAGATTTGGTTTGAATTCCAGCCCAGTATAGAAGGGGGATCCGCAAAGTGCCCTGGAGGAGTGGCTGTTTGAAGGCCAGCTTGTGATGCTGCCAATCTGTACATCCTGAGGTCCATTAGTTAGGAAATCTAAATCCAATTGCAGAGAGTGATGCTAACCTGCTTGCAGTTTTTTAGTTACTTGATGAGTTACTCGTTTGTTGTAAGGTTGAACATTAGAACACTCTGGACGAGAACAGGCCATTCAGCCCAACAAAGCTTGCCAGTCCTATCCACGAATTTCTTCCAAAAAAACATCAAGTTGAGGTTGCTGGAACCTATCCTAGTAGCATCAGACCCATGGCAGGAAAGAGCCCTGGACAGGAAACATTTGATTTTACATAGGCTTGTTCAGAATGTTGAAGAAAATCAGAACATTCACAGAAACACCTACACAAGTGAATGCAGGGTAGACACCATTGCTGAATATGATGACAGGTCATTGGGGGACCAGGAAACGTGTGAACTCACATCGAGTCTTTGAACGTCTGTGGGAAATTCAAGTCTCCAGAGGAAACCTCCATAAATGGAGAGAATGTGAAGAGGCACCTCAGTTGAGAACTGAACTGGGGTTCAAGCAAGTTAATGGCAACCCCAATTATTATGATTTTAATTATGTCACTTGTTTTGTACAAACTGCTGAAAGTTTTTCTACTTTACCTCAGATGTGAACAAACATCGGCCTTAGGCAGTCCTCGAGGCCACATACAAATTATGTCCAATTTACATAAATGAGCAAAAGTAAGACCAAAAAAAATGTAGATTATAATGTATAATTGTTACAGCATTCTGAATACTCGTCTGTTTGATTTCTAAATAAGAGAATCCAATAACAAAAAGTAAAAGTAAAGTGAAAGACACTGGATGATTATTGGTGTTAGGTGTAGAAAAAAATGGCATTTCACAATATATGTGTAGCCCAGAGGGTATAACAATATTATAGATGTGCTACAAGAAACTATAAGTAAATAAAGAACTATGCACTTTAAAATAAAGTTTGTAACCTTTGTGGCCTTTCCACCTCTTCACGATCAAGATCAAAATTAGCTTACTTTTTTCTGCAAAAAATAAATAAATAAAAATAGAATAAATTGACTGCTTCATGGACTAAACCTCCCCCAGCAGCATTCTCAATTCCTAAAGTTTTCTTTTCATACAATATGTATACCTTCTGATACATTTCAGACTGGGGGCTCATGCCTTGACTAAAAAAAATCCATCTTGTTAATTCTGCAATGCCTGTGGACCTCTGAGGACGTTAATACGCTGATTTATTCCCCTTTAAAATTACTGGTGTAAATCTATAGATTTCCAATACATATACAGAGAGTGTCATCTGATTACCACAGAAATGTTTCATGTACATAAATATCTTTCTGGCTCCTTTATGGTGTTCTTTTTTTTTTACCAGAAGGCTTTAGTATTGTCCTCTTGCCTGAGGAAAATAAAGTCGGAACAATTAAAAAAATTGGCATGTGCCCCTTCCTTTTTTTGATTTGCACTGCCAGAACAAAACTCTTCAGCAGTGTGTTTTGCTATTTCAGGCCAATATTCCTTAAGGCTTTTATGTAATAGCGAATGTACAAATAAGTAGTACACTAAGTTCAGTGTCAGCAGTGCAAGATATGTTGCCTGAATTGTAATTTCTGCATGATTCCGAATACATTTTTTTGCAAATACATCAGGCAGTGTAGTGGTTTAGTTGACACTGTGGGGTCTCAAATACTGAAATCTTCTTATAGTTAAAAGGATATACTGCAGGGGTCAAGGTCACTTGATGATGATAAACATTTATGCTAAAATTATGTGGAGCATGTGAAGCAAATAGGGTTGGTGTCCACTTAGGGAAAAATGTGTATGTGTTTATCATCATCTTATTACGAGCAATAAATGTTGTCAACTGAAGAGTTTAATCACTGTAGCTGCGTTTTTCCAAAGTTACCAAAGTTCAGCAGCTCTGAACTTATACCAAATGGGATTCAACAAAAGCCTGATGCGAAGAAATGATTCCACAGACAAAATATCTTCATTTTTAAAAGTTTAGTTAAAATTCAAAGTAAAACAGTTCACACAAAAAATAATATTAAAATAGCAAAAAAAAAGGAAAATTCTTATTAAGAAAAGTTCTATTCAAAGCTTAAATCTTGTTACATCTCAAATCGTTACTATTTGCTTAACATTTCTGAACCATTTCAAAACGGTCAGAAAACTGTATGCTTATCCCATCTCTGAGTAGAAAATGGGTCTTTTAAGTCCCTGTGTATTGGCACCTGTTCTAAACACAACTGAACTTATTATTACTAAACCACAGTTAATTTATGCATGGCGGACTCACCGAGGCGCAAGCGCACTGTGGCGCGTCACCCCAGAGTCAAACGCAGCAGCTTCCCAGAGTCAGTAGGTGCCGCCCAAACAACATGGATAAAAACAATGAACGAAGGCGCCCACACAAAGAAACCGCTTTAGTTCAAATGGGGTTATTGAATTAAATGGCAACTTTACCATGCCTACGACCTGTGAACTAAACCTGAGGTAAAGCGTGCATGCCAGGGTGTACAGCCGCCTGGACGCGACTGCCCACACCACTGCATATACGATGACATAGCCATAAAAAAACAAAAATGAGACTGCATGAAGAAAAACAATAACAGAAACGCGTTGAAATGAACTGTCCCAGGACAAACCCACCCTCCATGATATTTCATCATGCAGCGGCTTCCCACCGAGGCGCATACATACTGCGCCATGGCACACGCCCCAGAGTCAAACGCAGCGGCTTCCCAGAGTCAGTAGGTGGCGCCCAAACAACACAGCCTGTACACTGCACTTGCTCTAATCCACTGTGCCAGTAATATAGATCACATAACAATCACAGACTCAAACCCAGCGGCTTCCCCGACTCAGTGGCTGGCACACGAACACCACAACCTGTAAACTAAACTTGCTGTGCTCCACTCTGCCAGCAGTCGGTGTCAGCAAAGGCAACGGAATCACGTCTCCACAAAACGAAACCGCTTTAGTACAGATATGCTTATTTAATTAAATGACATTTCCCCAGACGCACCCACCCTCCATGATATGTCATCCATCCAAATATCGGACGGAACAGAAACTGATTGCCATTCTTGGATTTACGATTCTCTAGAGAATCGCGGGCTTACTTGTTATCACACTGTTTCTCAGTTATAGCAAGAAGGTTCTATCTCTTAGTAACATATAGGGGGAAAGGACTATACCATTGTCTATGACTATGGAAGAAATTATATTCTATTCAAATTAAGCAAACATTAATATGAGTTTAACTCAAAACTTTAACTTTCTAAGATTGCCTCTCAGAATCACTAAATGCAATAAAAACAATATGTCAGATTTCAGAACCGCTGGTGTAGAAAGACCATGATTGAGAGTCCCATGCAATACTGAAATCACATTTTAGTAATGCATGAGATGTCCTACAGTCAGGAAGTCTGCAGTGGGCGCAGGTTTCCATTCCATTAATGAAACGTTATTTAATTACCGTATATACTCACGTATAAGTCGGATCTTGAAACCCGAAAAATCAATCATAAAATCAGACCCCGACTTATATGCCCGTTCAAAAATACGACACTTAATTTTTTATTTTTACATTTTCTTGCCTCCTCCAATCCCGCATTAGTTTCTCAGATGCATTGAATTTTGTTGCAGCAGAGCAGTTACCAATTTCTTTCGCTACTTCAACGACATTTAATTTAAAACCAGCTTCATATTTTCTTCTGATGGAATGCTCCATAGTAGATAAGGGACGCTCTTACAATAAAGGTGTATGAGATACAAAAAACACTAAACAGTGCAAACGTTGCTTCTGAATAGTTCGGGTATTACCGTGTGGTCACTTAGGCACAATACATAGAAAAAAAAGACAGTGTGCTCCGTGGTTTCTCTCTCAGGTGGGCGTTAGCATATCATAATCTCTTGGACTGATAGCATGAGTTTTCCACATTCGACTTATATGACCGACAATATAAAATATCGGAAATTATACGGTAAAATCAAGCCCCAACTTATCCACGGGAGAACTTAAATGCGAGTATATACGGTAAGTTGTGTAACTGGTGTTGGGCTGGCATTCCGACTGGGCCAGGATATGTGTTGTTATGTGAGATTTTGCATATAACTTGATAAATATTTTGTATGTCTTTATTTGTAACTTAGGCAAAGCAATGTAATATTAGTGTTAAATTATAGATAATAACAGCAATGGTTTGATGGTTTAAGAACCCGTTCCCCCTTTTACGACTGAGTCTCTTTGAATTTTACGATAGGGTTGGGGGGGGGAGGGCCTCAAACCAGTTTGGCAAGTTTTTCTCTGCTAAAGTCTCAGGAAAGCCAGGCTGCCTAACTGCCAAGGTTTACCTTAACATATGGTTTGGGGGGCAGGTATGAGGGTGTTCTATTCCTCCATTAGTCTGAAGTATGGCGGTTTAGGACTGGCTTGTATCAGAAGCTTTTAAGTACCATGACGTTCTATTGGCTCTAGGGGTTGGACAGAAAATCTATAAATTTGCTTGCTTACCTCACACTCTCTCTCTTACCAAACTGATGCATGAACTGAAAAGGACAACACAATGAAGAGCACAGCTCGGCAGCCATATTGAGACAGGCATGTGGCCTGTTCTGAAGAAAGATGACCACAAATGATGCCTTAACTAGAGACATTTTTAAGTAACTAACAAGTCTGTGTGCCGCCTGAAACTACACATCAGCATTTATCAGGTTGTATGGTTCCCAATATTCAACTGTACTTTGAATATTGTTATTATTTATGAATATTACTAATAATACAGTTTAAATTGTAACTTAACTCCTGCTTGTGTTTTACTACACCTAATTGCCTGAGGTTATAGATGTAGAAGGGAAGGTGGGGAGAAGTTATATACTATAATACCTTATAAACCATGGTAAATCTGTGAGATCTGATGCATTCTAACAAAAGCTACATATTAATAATACAAAAGGGGAAAGTAGATTAAAATATTACTCTACCAAGACAAAACAGTGTGGTTCATTACCCAGTCGGGAGGCCTGCTCTGAGTCTTGTGTGTTCTTTTAGCTTACCAATACAGTGCAGTTGATCTCTGGTGGTTACTATGAATGCTGGCAGCCAACATACAGTAAGTAGTTGAGGTTTGAAAGAGGTGAGTTGTGGTAGGTGAGTTTAGGTTAATCCTGGTGTATTATTATCACTGCTTGATGCCATCTTCATGACATTCTTTGCTGTGTATTTCTGGAAGTATTTTTGATGCTGCTGGTGCCTCCTTCTTGTCTTTTTCATTTGTGGTTATCCATTATTTTTTAAGTATAATCTTCTAAATATTTTGATTACTTTTATTTTATTTTAATGTGTTTAAAATGGCATCACACTTGCGTGTCTGTGGATCACCCTCCTGACTCATCTTGGGTAAGCACTCTCACCTCAGGAAGAGAAGGGGGCACTTTTGCCGACGATATTATCTCTATATTCTATTCCCACAGCCAGGAGAAGATGCCCAGTGAGAGAAATTGACTCCGCCCCTTCTGCTCAGTATAAAGGCAAGACGCTCACAGAAGATGGCGTCTCATTCTGGATCAACGTTTGGGAGAGACAGAGCTCCAAACCTGACGTGATTGCTACGGATTCCCAACAGTGAGAACTTTATGTTTTGTTATAGTGCCATTGTATGCTGTTTTTGCTTAAAACTTCAAATTATTTAACGGGGTGACCTGCCTGGTGCCACAACCTTTCTCAGGTCCAGTTGTCGTACCTCGCATAACCACAATGGTTACATTTATTTTATTTATTTCATTTAGTACCTATGTCCACTGCTGATGCAGATATGTAGCATTTTATGAAAAAATGGATTTGTTGCATTTTGACCAAAAATTTTGGAAAAATTATTTTTATTTTATATTTATCTTTGAAAACAGAATGTTTCAGTATAAATTTCATAAACATGTGAAATTGTAGTTCGACAATATTCTCTATTATAATTAAGGCTACTATCTAGTTAACTAAAAAGGACATACAGTATACATTACGTAGTATTTTGGAGTGAAGTTTTCAAATTAAATACCATTACACTACCAATGTAAAAGCATTAAAGAAAGCTTTATTCTAAAGTGATATTTTCAAGCACAATATGTCATGTAATGGGATCATTTTTACTTCTCAAAAATATAAAGATAGAATAAAAGAATTGACACTGTACTGCACTCTGCTCAAATTCTTGCATATTTTCACCATTCGCCTTTTTCAGTGAGAAATACTTTTCTTATGCTGCAATGCAATGCTACTTGTAACTCTGAATGCAAATGATAATTTAACGGCGAATGCTCATAATCGAAATCAAATGTTCCTCCTGGAGATGTGCTAAAGATTACAATAAGTCAGAAGTGGCAGCTTTTGATCAGTCCCAGATAACAGTCTAAATGCCGTATCAAATTACATCCCAGCAGGAACTACAGAGTACACAGCAATTGCTTGATTTTATTTTACTTATTTTGGGGACAGCCAGATGAGTATGGTAAGTTTTTTTTTCAAATAAGAAGAAGAAGAAGGAGCAGTGAAAAAGAAATTAAAATACACATTTAAATAGTTTTATTACAATACATAGTGGCCAGGTTAGAAAAAAAAAAAAGAAAGTGCTGATGCCTTTTCATTTTGAAATTGTATCTGATATTGCCAGTAACATACATAATTTAATCGTAATCTTTTTCTTTATATTTATAGTGAGTAGAAAGCATTTTGTCTAAGATTACAGTACACTACTACACAAAATGCAGTCTTATAGCACATATTTAGTGTGCAAAAGAAAACTCTAATGTTGATTTTATAAATAAAAGATTTAAAAAAAGAAGAGCGATTAACATGTAATATCAGCTGTTCACCAATGGAAACAATTGACTTTGTTTCAGACATATGAAAAAGTAAGTACACCCCATTAAATATTTTTTCTTTTATAACATACTAGGGGGGCAAGTCCCCCTGGTGTCTTTGGCGCCCAACCCCCAGTTGCGGCCAGTCTGACGCTCATGTTGTGAAGATTAGGCTGAACGCACCCTAAGGAGACGCCGTTGCTCCTCCAAAAACCCTCTCTTAAATGGTGATACAATGGAAAACACATACAGTTTATTTTTACCTTCTTTTTGCTCGATCAGCTGCTGGCTTGCTGCTGCTATCACAATGCCGCGTGATCTGCATCTCACACCGCGCTTTGAACATTTAAAAGCCTGTACAGCAGCTGTCCTACTCTTTGTCTTTTATTTCCGGCCCCAGACGTGATTATAAATCCTCTTGGCACAAAGTCTCGTCTTGCGGGACGTGATTTCTTGATATTTTAGTTTATAATTTTAAAACGGAATAAGTATCTGAAAATCTAACAACATCACATTAAAGTTTGATAAATTCTGAGAGAGATGATACCAAACATATATATGTAGGTTTTAAAATAAGCCCGATATAAAGCGTGACAAAAACACGTGACATAAAAACGTGACATAAAATCGTTGCACTTTCAGGCTTAGGAATTTATATATTGAGAGTAGATGTTGACATTTCCAAGTTCGATCTTCATTTAAACAGTATCTTTAGATAAAGGTGATGCAATTGAAAAAAAAAAATTTCAATAATTTATTCAATGAAAAATGAGCAGATATGCCATTCCCATCAATGAAAAAATTAAATCCACTTTTGGCTCTAATAGCTCTAATAGCTGTTATTGCCTCCACAAATCGGCCTTTCCGCTAAATGTCTACCCGTCTCAGGTGATCCAGGAGATGTTAGCAGTCAGTGCAAGTTGAGCCACTGAAATTCCTGTGGTGTTAGTGAGGGAAAAAATTAAAACGGGACTGGAGATTTGGTATGGATTACAGAAAACTAAACGCAACAACGCATTTTTTTAAGTTTTTGTATTGATTTAAATAATTAAAAAATGTAAAATTTTATAACTGTCTACCAGTCTCTGACATCGACTGGCAGAAAGTTTTTCCCACTCCTCCATGCAGAATTCTTCAGCTGTGTGATGTTTGAGGGATGTCTTGCACACGCAAGCCTATTTCAAACGCCCCAACCCCATGCTATCTCAAGTTCGGACATTGAATTGGCCATTCCAGAACCTTCCATTTCTTTCTTTTCTGTGATTTCTTGGTAGATTTACTGGTATGCGTATGGTCATTGTCCATTGTCAGTGGACCTTCAATCATCTGACATTATCCTCAAGCACCCTCTGGTATAATGAAAAAATGTTAGTGGATTCTATGATGGCGAGCCTGCTGAAGATGTGATGCAGCAAAGCAGCGCCAAACCATAACACTTCTTACCACCAGGCTTTACAGCTGGTATCCGATTCTCGGGGTCAAATACTGTCTTTGGTTTTCTACAAACATGGCTTCTAGTACTGAGGCCAAGTAACTCTATCTTTGCTTTGTCTGTCCAGAGCTCATTGTTCCAGAAGTCCTGGTCATTCTCTAGGTGTCAAGTGGTAAACTTTAAGATTGCTACTTGATGGATTCAGCATGCACCGGTGTGTTGCCTGCATGGAGTCTGCATGCTCTGCCTGTGTCGTGAGAAACAAGCAGATTTGGTTTATTGGCAATTCCAAATACCTCTTGTGGGTGTATGAGTGAATGCACCAAGCGATGGGTCCAATCTGCCTTACCCTGCAACCCTGAAAGGGATTATGCATGTCTGAGTATGTAATGTTATATTAATGGTCAGATGGTTTTACACCCAAGATGGCCGGCATGGACAACATGACAATAAGAAGTCACAGTGAAGTGCTGTGCTTAATTTTTAATCATACAGCAACCTGAAAAGATTAAATGTATGCCAATTAAAATAACCTAAATTAAACAGGCCCAGGATTGATGCTTCATGGTGGCTAGGCAATGAGTGACAGTCTCTTGAGGTACATTGAAAATAAAGAAATCAAACCCAAGATCTTCGTTCTGCTTGTCAGTGCCTCGCCGACTTGACATGTAGACACACATCCAGTATACTGAAACCCCCCTTTGAAACCACACCGATATATCACTGTGACTATTGTCAATTTTTTACTTAGTATGGTATTTAAAAAGAGCAATTTTTGAAGAAAGCTGTCCAGGTTTCGTAATTAAATTGACCCTTATAGTGAGTTTTGCGGTTATCAAATAATTTAATTGTAAGATAATAACACAACCTAAAGAAACTTGACCCCAATTGCTCCACCACCTCCAGCCTCTGTAGACTTTTTAACGCAGGGCTAATTATGTCCCTTTTCTTGCGTTTGTTTATTAATTTAATTTAGCTAATGTGATTGTTTTAATTTGTTTTTGCAGTTCAAAGAGTCCTAACAAATGCTGTCTTCTTTGCAACCTACTGACTTGTTTAATTATTTACAGAAAAAAACATTTTATTTTGATTTCTTTTGGCCTTTTTCTTCTTAAATGAATATTCAACACTCTTCTGCATGAATACATTTGATAGCTATCCCTTTAAATTGTAATTGAAAACTTCTGGCCTCTAAATCCGTATCACCCGCCTTAGGCAGTTTTCTGCGAAAATAATGTATTTAATCATTTTTACCCTGGCTGCATTTTTCTTACAGAATTGTCTTAACATATACAAATTCTTTTTAACGTAATATATTTGTTGACATTCATTGCTTATTTTATTTCTGCTATTGCATGTAAGTCATACATTGTGTAATGTCTATTTATATTTTACACTGCTTGTTTAATTATTCATTCTTTTACCAACAGGTTGCCTATTGTGACCCTTCTACAGGTCGCACTAATCATAACCAACAGTTGAGCCGGAATGTGCTGGAATTGTGTACCGCTGCTGGCGAAATGTTGCATGTTGGGCAGACATTCAAGCAAGAATTTCACTGAACGCCTGTGCTCATGACAATATCTCCACTACTTCTACCTTCATTTACTTTTCATTATTAAAGTAAGTGTGACTAAGCAGTATATTTTGAGCATTTCAACTTAAGTTACCCTGTTCATAGGTTGCTGCGTTCACTCACTAAACAAATTATTAGGACCACTCTGTTAACACTAAGTAGGGCCTTCCTTTACTCCCAAAACAGTCTCAGTTCTTTGTGACATGGATTCCACAAGATGCTGGAAACGATCCTTTGTTGTTCTGTTCCTTGTTAGCCTAACTGCCGTACATACTTTCTGCAGATTTGTCAGTTGCACGTTCATGCTATGACTCTCCATTTTTACTTCATCCCAAAGGTGTTCTATTGGATTCAGATTCAGTGACAGGGAAGGACACTGAAGAACACTGAAGTCATGTGACTAGTTTGAGATGACTTGGTGCATTGTCATGCTGGAAGTAGCCTTACACATTTGGTAGATTTTGGTTACGAAGGAATACATGTGGGCAGCAACAAAACTCAAATAGGCCATAACATTCAATCGATGATTGGTTGGTATTAGCAGGCCTAAAGTCTGCCAGGAAAACACTCCCCACCCCATTACACCATCACCACCAGCCTGGACCGTTGACACAAGGTAGGTTGGGTAATGGATTCATGTTGTTGGTGCCTCAGTAGAAATTGAACTTTAGCACACTAGGCTACATTTTTTCAGTCTTCAGTTGCTCAGTTTTGGTTAACCCGTTCCAAGTGCAGTCTTGGCATTTTCTTCTTGGCTGACAGATTGAAGCAGTCTGGCCATTCTCCTCTGACCTTTCCCATCAACAAGATGTTTCCAGCCACAGAACTGCCATTCACTAGATGTTTTTTTTTATTGTTTTTCACACCATTTTGAGTAAACTCTAGAGACTATTGTACCTGAAAATCCCAGGATATCAGCCCTTACAGAAATACTCAAACCAAACTAGTGTTTGATGTGAACATTAACTGAAGCTCCTGATCTGTAGCTGCCTGACTTTGTGCATTGCACTGCTGCCACACAGATAGATAGATAGATAGATAGATAGATAGATAGATAGATAGATAGATAGATAGATAGATAGATAGATAGATAGATAGAACAAAGAAAAGATAGATAGATAGATAGATAGATAGATAGATAGATAGATAGATAGATAGATAGATAGATAGATAGATAGATAGATAGATAGATAGATAGATAGATAGATAGATAGATAGATAGATAGATAGATAGATAGTGTCAAAAGCGGCTGGGGGACCTGGAAGGAACGGGAGATGGCGTATTCGTCCTCCGGGCCACGAGGGGGCAAGTGCCCTGGATCTGGAGAGGACCACGGGGGAGGAGCAAGGAGGCTCAAGCCCATTGGGGCCCGTGGCCACCTCCAGGGGGCGCCTTGAGTGTCAGAGAGCCCAGGAAACATCTACTTCCGCCACATCTGGGAACATGGAGGATGATCCTTCCGGGGACGCCAGGAGTGCTTCCAGGTGCTCTCCTGACACTTTCGTCACACCAGGAAGTGTCGTCAGACAGAGCACCTGGAGCCCATCTGGGTCATTACAAAAGGGGCCACCTCCCTACAAATAGGGAGGCTCCCGTGGAGAGAGGGAAGGCGGCCCACGGACAGTGAGAAAGAAGCCCGGAGTAGGGGTGAGAGGTGCTGGGAGCACAGTGTGCTGTGTGGGACTGTGTTGTGTAAAGACGTGGTCTCTGGCTGGTGGTGTCCGGGCATAGCTCACGATAGATAGATAGATAGATAGATAGATAGATAGATAGATAGATAGATAGATAGATAGATAGATAGATAGATAGATAGATAGATAGATAGATAGATAGATAGATAGATAGATCACTTTTCCCCATCCTCCATTCTGCTGAATGGCATAGAACCATCAGCACTCAATTCAGACACGGTTTTATCCACTTGTCTTATGACTGTTTATTAGCCTCTCATATGACAACTACATGAACGTTTCTTGTAAAGTATTGGTATTGTGCTATTAGTAGTGGTCTCCGAGAAGCCATTGTGTACATTTGATAATCCGATTGAAAGTGAAACAAGAAATTTTGATAATTTGTTTTATTGAGAGAAAGTCATACACTGCCTAATAGATGGAAAGACTAAATGGTCTAAACCATTCAAATGTACCAAAATACCAAAAATTCTTAGCAGCAGAACAATCTTACCCTAAAGCCTGTTAAGAAACTACTAGCTAACATTGCAAGTGATTTCTTTTTCAAGTCCGGATGCTTTTCTGGGTTATAATGTCACAACGATCAACTTCCTGGTGTTACATGGCAGCAACAGCAGTGTGTTAACTAGGTATAAATTAGCTGCCAGAATCAAGGCAAATCCACCATCAGCAGTGGCAATCATGATAATATAAAACGGCGACCAAAAATATAGAAAAGTCATAAAATGAATATTAAAACACAAAATAAATCATAAAGATAATTTCAAAAAAAGTCCGTAAACTAAAAAATAATGTATACAGAACATTGCAAATCATAACAGCTGTTCATATTGCATTGACAACTTGTCAATACACCGTTTTAAGTAACTGCAAAGAAGTGAAATATTATTACACTGAAAGGTTAGCGATAATCCATTACAAATGAATAAAGTTAGGACATAAGGTGAATTCTCCAAACAAAATGCAAAATGACATATTGCACAAGTGGGGTCTTCAACACAAAAGTTGCTGTCTTTGCAGATACCTGTCTACTTAAACATATGACGAGACATTTCTCTTCATTGCTCTGTGTGAGTTCTACACATTGTCTTATTTCAGAGTTGACCATGTAGAATATCAGTGGCAGATAATAATAATAACTTTATTTATATAGCGCCTTATCATACATTTACATACAACTCAAGGTGCTTTCCACAGATTAATTAAGAAAAACAAAGAAAGATGACATTTACTCAGTATTATTATTAATTAATACTATGATAATTTCTAATACATTTAAGTATACTAAATACAAAATAAGTAGACAATAGACACAATGGGCACAAACAGGCAACTGTTTTTAAGTTATAAAATCTAATTGATGGGCATAGGTTTCTCTAGCCCAAAATATTATTTGGTAGGGTCGATATGCAATCTGTCAGTCTCAGAGTATCCAGTTTAGCCCTAAAGTGGGTCCTGTTGAAAGGCAAATTAAATTAAAATGTCCAAGTAATGTCCAGCTAATAGCAATGAGGTTAGAATATTAGAAAATCTATTGACCTGAATAGGTCAAAAAAGCCCAAAAAAGCTCCCCAATCCTATACACCTAATTCCTCCAAAACAAAATCAAGTTGAGTTCTGAATGTCCCTAAACAACAACAACAACAACATTTATTTCTATAGCACATTTTCATACAAATAATGTAGCTCAAAGTGCTTTACATGATGAAGAAAAAATAAAAGACCAAGTAAGAATTAAAATAAGACAACATTAATTAACATAGAGTAAGAGTAAGGTCCGATGGCCAGGGGGGGAAGAAAAAACAAAAAAAATTCCAGACGGCTGGTGTGAAAAAAATAAAATCTGCAGGGGTTCCAGAGCATGAGACCCCCTAGTCCCCTCTGGGTATTCTACCTAACACAAATGAAACAGTCATTTTAGGGTTTAGGGTTCCCACTGGAAGGACTTGATGATGATAGTCATGCAGACTTCTGGCTTTTAATCCATCAATGTAGGAACATCATGATGCTTTGATTAGGTGTTGGTGGCGCAGGTCTTACTGTCCTCCACACTACTTAGTAACTCATTCCATATGCCTAGAGTTTCCTGTGTGAAGTGATTCTCATATCAACCAGATGCTGAAAATGTCAGAGGTGCTTTTTCCAGTTGTAGGTGCCATGGAGGAAGGACAGGATGAAGGATGATTGCTTGCCCAGACAGGAGGCCATAATGAATGGACTGAGTGAGTGTACAGGCATACTGGGAGCAGTTCATTCCCTCACACACCAAGTGGCAGTTTTTCTTAGTACTGAACCTGATTAGCACACCACCCGCAGGGTGGCATGTGATTTGGAGTCTGGAAACGCAACCCTGTCAGAACTTTTGGGTACAGCCAGAGGGCACTGCCAGGAGGGGAGTGCCCTGGTTTCCGTATGACCCAGAAGTGCTCCAAACAACCTGGCCATGACACTGGAAGGAGCTCCTAAGTCGAAGTCAAAAGGAAACCCGCAGCCTCACTTGACTGAGTCAGAGTCGGGAGGCAGAAGGCAACACTCTACTGGAGGAGGAAGGAGAAAACTTGTATTTGTGAATTGTGGCTGGTGTGTCTATAAGAAAGGGGTTGGAGGCAAATACATATCTCTTATTTGAATTAGATTTGTGTATGGGTTTGGGGCTCAGTGGTACCCCTTTTGAGTTACACAGTCTATACGTGAAAGCACACTACTGCTAACATACACTAAGAATATCATTATTAGTCGAATATTTATCTTGGCCTTTGAGGGAAATTTCTAAATATCCTTTGTCAGGACTACTGACAATCGGTTCACTTAATGGATGGCAGATAAGCATTTAACTAAATTTAACTAAATGACCTAGCTATGCTCTCATAACTCTTCACATCATATCAAGAGTCATGTTTTTTGTAGCCTTTCAGAGTACAAAAAATTGTACCGTACCACTCATCAGTGAATTCCAAATTCAACTTTTTATATTGTTTTAATGCTTCCGGGTCCACTTCCACTTATTTGAAGATGTTGTTCCTTGACATTTATTCTGGAATTAATTCTTAACTCAACTCAAAATATGGTGGGTTATCCTGCTTTTGTTCCTATGGGACTCAGGAACTCTTCAAGGCCCAGTTTTAAGTTTAAAGGTTTCCACTAGCAAGGTTACACTTTCAGGTTATTCATCACTGGGCTTACAAGGTCATACTAAATTTGCAAAATCCAGTTGTTCTTTCATTATTTTTTTAGCTTGTCTGAGGATATAATTTATACACCTTAATGTAATTTAATTTACTGGATGATTATTGAGACATAATTTACGCTACTTCACATGTCAGCATGATGGTAATTTTGATAGTGAGACTGAAACTAGCAGCATAATGTGCTGTCTTTCCTGGAATGTACAGTACAATCCAAAGGATGCACCTGGTCCCGTTGTGTTGAATATTAATTCATGAATTGATCCTGAAAGAGACCACTTATTCTAATTGGAGAATGAGCTACAATTCTCACTATTTCAGATCCAGGATAACTTAAGATTGTCTCTCATATAACTCTCATGAAAGCTGAAAATCCTACGGAGATCACTACAGAATTTGTTTTCATCCCTTCTAGTTTGCAAACAGTTAGGCCAGGGGTGTCCAAACTTTTTTTCACTGGGGGCCACATACAGAAAAATATACGAAGGGCTTGGCCACCCACTAGAGGTGAGGTATATTGCCTTACCTCTTGTGTATTAAGCTAGCAAAATTAATCAAATATAGGTAAATTATGCTTCATAATTGAATATGCGTAAAGAAAAAAACAGCATCACAGCTTTCCGTGAATGGGTTTTCATTAATTGTATTTCCAAGTGCTCTCATCACATGCAATCAAGTAATAATCGAAAGCACAAGCTTTATCTAACACTTGATGTTTTAAGTTAACTGACAAATCTTCAATTCGCCGCACAACTGCGCTTCTGGACAAGCGAACGTTGTTGAATTCCTGCATTTTCTCTGGGTGACTTTAGTGAGGCGCTGTTTTATGAAGTCACCATCTGAGAAAGGTTTCCCGTGTCGGGCAGTGAGTTGCGCTACTTCGTAACTGGCTAATGTAACATTTTCTTGTGTTTTGTTAGCACGGAAAAAAATCCTGTTATTGAGCTAGCAGACTTGATGCCATTTGTTGAACTTTCTGTTCTCGCTCGGCACCAGTGTAGGACGTGTAGGTCGGATGTTTGGTTTCGGACTGTCGACACACATTATCCTCTTTCATCACTGCAATAGTTTCATTGCAAATCAAATAGACACACTTGCCTTTGACTTCTAGGATGAATTATTAATTTTCCCATCATGTCTGAAATTTTCTGCACTCACTTGCTATTGTGCGTTTCACTGGTTCTGCCATTTTTGGTCAACTGTAGCCAAATTGTTCTTTGGTTGCACTTGTTTGTGAAGACGCAGACTTGATCAAGACAGTAGCTCCGACTTGCGTTAAACCTAAGAAGTACAATACAGTTAAGAATAAGTTTCATGTGTGGGCCATATTTCATTATATTTTTTTAATTTGTTGCGGGCCAAATAATAATGGACCACGGGCCGCAGTTGGCCCGTGGGGTGTAGTTTGGACACCCCTGAGTTAGGCTTACAGATTCTCCTAGGTGTTCTTAATTTTCTATTTTTTCTCAGGTTTTCTTAATGCATTTAATATTTAGCTATAATTCTTTTTGTATTGACACTCTGCTGAAGAGGTGATCCTTAAAACGTGTTGGTAGATATTTGAAAGAACTATGTTCAAAATGAATTTCATTAGAACCGTAAACAATGAAGGACAATTCCGTACTGTAAAATTTTCTCCAGTTTATTCATTGACTGCATCATTTTGACTAGTGCATCTTCCTTTCATCAAATTTCCTACAACAATTTTGTTATCATGCTCCTAGATCATTGGTATTATTTTCTTTTTGTTTATACAACTTTGTACTTTGTTCTAGGTTTATACTTTTGGATTCCAATAAATGTTCATTCATTTTCAACCGCTTATGCGAGGGCAACAGTTCCGCATGTACTTTTCCCCAACTATGCCTGTCAACCTACTGTGGGCTCCCAAGATGTTTCCAGGCCATCTTGGGGATATTATCCTCCATGTGAGCCCGCAGTTTCCTCATAGGGAGATGTCCATAAGTCATGCCTGAGCCACCTCAGTTGGCTACTCTCGATGCGGAGGGTCAGAGGCTCTAGTCTGAGCCTCTCCTGGATGTCTATGCACCCTATCTCTAAGGGATGAGACTTAGTTTTTCTTCATTTTTTTCTCTAATTATTTGTTTTCCAATATAAAATTGTATTTCCTTTTTTCCAATTAATGTCCTGGTCTTTAAAGTATTTTTGATCTCTTTTCATAGATACAGTGGATTCAGAAAGTATTCAGATTTCTTCTCTTTCTGCACACTTTATTCCACATGCAATAGATACACGTGTGCAGTACTGTGCGGTACTGGTACTGTACATCAGAGAACATTTTTAATCTGCTATTTCTGTGAAACAAAACAGTTGTTTCACTTCAATGGCACATTTTTTTCAAATGTTATTATAGTTCAGATATTGCAAGACACAATAGAAAGAGTGAACATTTTTTATTATCAAGTACAAAGCAAACATGAAGGCTGAGGGAGAAGGAGGGAGCAATGCTGCATAGCTTGTGAAAAACAACTAATGCCAAATTTGTAATGATAACCTTTTAGAATAATTTGTGTTAAGTCCAAGATTATATCAGTCTCACATAACACTGGCCAACACACATTTTGATGCCCCAAATTCTAGACCCGTTTCTGGGTATATTTGACCTGCTGCTTCCAAAAATGGCCCCAGTTTTCCTCCATCAGCTCTAGTGTTTGAGATACAGAACATTTGCCATATACTACTCTTCACTCGGCTCGTCCATAAAAAAAATCAGGATATTTTAACGTAGTGTTTAAATTAATATCTTTTAAGCATGAAGGAAACATATTAAATATTAAAAGAAAAGTGTACTACCTGAAAATCTACTTATTTCATACCAAAAGCACAAATTTATGATACAAACTTTCCAATCATTCGACACACAAGAAGCTCGTTTTGTAAGACTTCTAAGAGTGGCATATGCCAGGACAATCCTGCATAAGATTCAAATAATAGTCTGCCATCATGTGTGCATCCCATCTTCCTTGGTATCTAGCTTCCATTGTTTTTATGTCTTGGTGAAATCTTTCACTTTGCTCTTTGCTTAAGTCACCAAGGTTCTCTAGAAAGGGATTTAAGTGACTGTGCAGATAATGGACATTAACACATATGTTACAACCAAGCCTGTTGAAATGAAAGAGCGTACTTGTCTAATTGTGTGTAGTTGTCTGCCTTCTTGTTGCCATGAAATTTTTTCACAACAAGAACAAATGAAGACCAGGTATATGATTCGACTTCATTCATTGATGCTATGAAATGTGGGTCATTTATAAGTCATTTGATCTGTGGACAATCGAAAACTCCTGCCTTCAGTTTTTCCACGGTAAGTCCAGGTAACTTATGCGTTATGTATTCAATACACGAACCGTCTTTATTCAAAGCCTTTACAAATTGTTTCATCAGGCCTAGCTTTATATGTAGTGGTGGCAGTAGGATTCTGTCTCGTGCTACCAAAGGTTCATTGATTACATTTTGTCCTCCAACCACCATATATTCCCTCAGAGGCCAATCTTTTCTTGCCCAATGTTCATGTTTGGCTCTACTATCCCAAAGGCATAAAAACCAAGGATACTTTGTGTAGCCACTTTGTTGACCAAGAAGAAAATTAACCATCTTCTAGTCTACACAAAATCCCTATTGATGTTCTTGGTAATTTATCTTTACCAAGACTAAAGAGATGGCCTTGTACTAAAATTTAATAAATTCAATCATACAGTCATATGAAAATGTTTGGGAACCTCTCTCAGCCTGCATAATAATTTACTCTACTTTCAACAAAAAAGATAACAGTGGTATGTCTTTCATTCCTAGGAACATCTGAGTATTGGGGTGTTTTCCGAACACAGATTTTTAGTGAAGCAGTATTTAGATGTATGAAATTAAATCAAATGTGAAAAACTGGCTGTGCAAAAATGTGTGTCCCCTTGTAATTTTGCTGATTTAAATGTATGTAACTGCTCAATACTAATTACTTGCAACACCTAAGCCTTGAAATTCATAGACAGGTGTGTCCAATCATGAGATATAAAGGTATTTAAGGTGGTCAATTGCAAGTTGTGCTTCCCTTTGACTCTCCTCTGAAGAGTGACAGCATGGGATCCTGAAAGCAACTCTCAAAAGATCTGAAAACAAAGATTGTTCCGTATCATGGTTTAGGGGAAGGCTACAAAAAGCTATCTCAGAGGTTTAAACTGTCAGTTTCAACTGTAAGGAATGGAATCAGGAAATGGAAGGCCACAGGCACAGTTGCTGTTAAACCCAGCAGGTCTGGCAGGCCAAGAAAAATACAGGAGAGGCATATGCGCAGGATTGTGAGAATGGTTAGAGACAACCCACAGATTACCTCCAAAGACCTGCAAGAACACCTTGCTGCAGATGGTGTATCTGTACATCATTCTATAATTTGCACAAAGAAAAATCTGTCTGGCAGGGTGATGACACAGAAGCCCTTTCTGCACTCACACCACAAACAAAGTCGCTTGTTGTATGCAAATACTCATTTTGACAAGCCAGATTCATTTTGGAACAAAGTGCTTTGGACTGATGAGACAAAAATTGAGTTATTTTGTCATAGCAAAAAGCGCTTTGCATGGCGGAAGAAGAACATCACATTCCAAGAAAAACACCCGCTACCTACTGTCAAATTTGGTGGAAGTTCTATCATGCTGTGGGGCTGTGTGGCTAGTTCAGGGACTGGGGCCCTTGTTAAAGTCGAGGGTCAGATGAATTCAACCCAATATCAACAAATTCTTCAGGATACTGTTCAAGCATCAGTCACAAAGTTGAAGTTACGCAGGGGTTGGATATTCCAACAAGACAATGACCCAAAACACAGTTCGAAATCTACAAAGACATTCATGCAGAGGGAGAAGTACAATGTTCTGCAATGGCCGTCACAGTCCCCTGACTTGAATATCATTGAAAATCAATGGGATGATTTGGAGCAGGCTGTCCATGCTCGGCATCCATCAAATTGAACTGAACTGGAGAGATTTTGTACGGAAGAATGGTCAAATATACCTCCATCCAGAATCCAGACACTCATCAAAGGCTATAGGAGCCGTCTAGAGCAGGGGTGGGCAGATTCAGTCCTGGAGGGCCGCAGTGGTTGCAGGTTTTTGTTCCAACCCAGTTGCTTAATTAAAAACCAATCCTTGTCAATTATTTAATTGCATGGCTTGTTAGTGCTTTAACTCTGCCATGTCAGGTCATTTTCATATCCTAGATTTATTTTCCTTTCTAAGGATATCGTCCAAATGATTTGAAGTCTAAAACAGATGAGTAATTCTCAGTGCTTCATTTTTTTCTCTTCACTTTCCTTCCAAGTATTTAATTAAACCAAATAGTGCGTGATAAATACACACAGATGTAAATGAAAACAAGCTAAATGGAGAAATGCTGGTCTCTTTTGTCATTTGCATGGTATTGCTAATGAGGAGCAATTAAAAACCAAGAATACAGCTGTTTAAGACTAAAATAAGCAATAAGGGTTCAAAATCTTAATGCGCGAGACAACTAAAGTGAAGCTGAAGTGTTACTTGAGCAGTAAGGGCTTCTTATTAAGCAATTGGGTTGGAGCAAAAACCTGCAGCCACTGCGGCCCTCCAGGACTGAATCTGCCCACCCCTGGTCTAGAGGCTGTTATATTTGCAAAAGGAGGCTCAACTAAGTATTGATGTCATATCTCTGTTGGGGTGCCCAAATTTATGCACCTGTCTAATTTTGTTATGATGTAAATTGCATTTTTTCTGTTAATCCAATAAACTTAATGTCACTGCTGAAATACTACCGTTTCCATAAGGCATGTCATATATTAAAAGGAAGTTGCTACTTTGAAAGCTCAGCCAATGATAAACAAAAATCCAAAGAATTAAGAGGGGTTCCCAAACTTTTTCATATGTCTGTATCTAAGAAACTAGAGCTGATGCGGTCTATCCAATGCAATTTTCTGAATCAGTGCCCCAAATAGCCCCAAGAACAGGCCTAAAAACCAAGACACCAAGAATTTTTTTTTTTGTTGTTGAACCGTTGATACATAACATAAATTTCAAGGCAGTCAGATCTGGTGAGGTAGTGCCAAATGAGCGAAGCAAGCCCTTGCAGGATCAACTGTAAGAACTCAAATCAGTAGCTACAGTAGCTTCTCTTTTCCCAGGTAGAATTTTAACCGCATTTTTCTTATTTATAAATTTAAGTCACTGTTACAGCCTTAGCAAACCGCAGCACATTCAGCATATACAAGTATACATATTGTGACCGATGCTGCTTCAAAAACCCCCTCTTAAACAGTTTTTCAATGGAAAAGAAACACACTCCTTCAGTACGTCTTTGCAGGATCAGCTGCCGGCTTGCCGCATGACTTGCTCCTCACACGGGGCTATGAACATTTAAAAATCGAGCCGTGGCCATCCAGAGATCTCTCACTCTCTTGTCCTTCTTCCAACAGACTCCCTCCTCTCCGGCTGTTGCTGCTGGCCCGCTGGACCCCCTTGATGAAGAAGACTTTGTGTTCTTTTGAGACAGGAGTCGGGGGCCGGTGCATCCGGTTTAACGGCTGTTCCCTGTGAGGCCAGCTCGCCTCTGTAAGAGACTTGTGTTTGTATCTGGTCGAACAGCAATAAAGTTTCTACTCCTTAACTCTCCTGTGCAACTCTATGACCGAAACTTGACAATATATTTAATTTTCCGTGCCACGCGAGTCTTGACATTAAGCTTCAGGAGTTTGTCGGTGAGCTCTAATCACCACAGTATCATATCAGATTTTCAGAAGTCCCCATTTTAAAGTAAGATTTAGTCAAATGCTGCTCCCTATTTTGTAGAGTGAATCACAAACATATTCCTGATTCATGCTTAATTTCTGCCAAAGCTTTTTGGTTCCCAAATCAGACGTTTTAGTTTCTGACAATGCCTCTTAATTTTTGGATCTTGTTCGTAAATTTCAATTCTTGCCTGGCCCGCTGTGTCTCATCCAGCAGGGAACTCCTGTCAAGATATTTTGGTTTTGGATGCTATTATTCCTGTGTCTTGTCCTTGGAGATTCCCCAGTTTAGACACTTTTATTCCAGCGTCCTGTCTGGATTGAACTGAGCCTCAGTGTTTCAGTTTTGAATCCTGCCGCTAATTATACCACATCTGTTCCTACTTAAGAAATAAAAAAATATATATATTTTTTGGTTGATTCTTTCCTATCCAATATTGTTTCCTGACCTACTTTCAGTTCGAAAATTAATATCCTTTGTGCAGTTCCCCTTCATAAATTGCAAAATCCTCTGACAGTACTGTTTTGAGTAATGACTGTTATATTTCTTCAGAGTGTTAGTTCAGATCTTCTTCTGCCCACTTCCATTCCTGCACTCTCTCTTCTAGTTGTTCCATGCATGGAGCTGAGATATTATCTGGAAGACACCACTAGAGATGTAAGACTTTGATTCTGTGCCTGTAACCGCACATATTTCTAAATGAATGCCTACGACTTGATAATTAACTTTTCAGAAATCATATGAATAATCTGAACCAAAGATTTTATTTTAAAGCAGGCAAAAGCTGCCAACAAATTAATGAACATTCGAGCTGTTGCAGATATTTAAATAATATGATTCTGTTACACCATTACTTAAAAGTATAAACTATATGGTCCAGTTGTTATTAATTGTAAAACTGTATAAACAAGCACAAGACCATTTAGCACACCATTAACAGAAGTAGTTTTACTGGTCATTTGCTGGTGGTGTAATTATGACATTTGAAAGGAAACTGAGTGTGTAACCACTGTGGCGAGCGGCTGGGGGTGGTACCCAGCTGGGATGCCCGGAAGGACCGGAGGAGGGATTATGCCTCCTCTAGACCACGAGGGGGTGACCGCCCTAGTGGATATGTGGACCACGGGGAAGGAGCATAGAAGCTCAACCCTATAGGGGCCAGGGGGTGCCCCAAAGCCTGAAGAGTCCTGGCCCTCAGCAGTTCCGTCACACCTGGAAGTGCTGGGGGAAAGAAGACCAGGGACACCAGGGAGTGCTTCCGGGTGTACAGCTGGCACTTTCGCCACACCAGGGAGTGTCGGCAGGCGCTCATTGGGAGGCACCTGGAGCACATCCGGGTGGATATAAAAGGGGCCACCTCCCTCCATTCGATGGCTGGAGTCGGGAGGAAAAAGACAAGAGCTCGGGAGGAGAGGAGTGGAGGCAGACCTGAAGAGAGAAAGGCGTATTGAGAGGCCTGGACTTTGGGGGTGAAAGTGGGTTGTGTGTGCACTTTATTGTAAATAATATTGTGTAAATAAACATGTGACACAGAAAGTCTTCAGTAACACATGTTTATTACAACCCGCAACCCCCAAGACAACATACAGTGCACAATCACCTAAACACAGTCTCTTAGGACTCCTCTCTGCTTCTACGGGCACCTTCAACTCCACATTGACAAGCTCCGTCCTTCTCCCACCCGACTCCGACTCCCTGATTGGAGTGAGGCGGACCCTTTTATTCAGTCCCCGGATGTGTTGCAGGTGGCCCTTGATTAACATCCAAGTGTGGTGGAAGTGCTGCATATTCAAGTCCACGGGCTATCCAGGCACCCCCTGGAGGTGGCCACGGTGGAGCATAGGGTTGGATCCCCCATCTCAGTGGCCCCTGTACAACCCAGGGGCACTGCCCCCTTGTGGCCCAGGGAAAACACTGCCCTTCTTCTGGTACTCCTGTAGTTCCAGCATCCCGGTGGGGCAAGGTCCCTGGACATCTGTCACACCACATAAACACAGGATTTACTGCAATTTTGTTCTAACATTCAGAGAGGAAGTGAGAAATAATTACTTTGTTCTACTGAGAGGTATTGCTTTAAGCCATACTTTGATCCCACCACCGGAAATACTACTGAAATAATGGCCAAAGGCAGTGATTAGGGCAAAACACAAGGGCGACTAATCAGGGAAAAGGAACAATTACCTTATAGCACACATACCGTAGAACTGCTAACAGTTAAAAAAAGGTAAAAGCTGGGGACATGGTAAATTAAAGTTAAAAAAAAATGTAAAAAACCTAGATGCAGCAATGGTATGTAAAGCTTTTAAGAAAAAAACGTCTCCTCCTTTCATAACATCAAGCAAAATTACACCAGTGTCCAACAAGTCTCTGATGAGTAACTGTTAAGCCACGATAATTTGAAAACATCTAATTAATTCGGCACAGATGTAAAACAAGCAATATCGTATGTAGTACACCCAACACTTCCCAGAAGAAAAAGAAATATTAGCCCCACCAGAATCCCCCCTTTGTATTCTTTCAATTCTAACAGGGAAACCTGGGAAATCACAGACGATGCAGATGACAGGCAGCGCAGTGGAATATTTACTTCTTCATTTGATCAAAAGGCTGTTAAGTCTGGCCTCAGATTGTCAGTGTTGCTTTGAAGCAATTCTCCTTGCCTTAATCAATTAGAGGTGGATCTCTGATCTACTCATTGTGCTTTACGTGGGACATGAGCTCATCCTCTCGGTCAGTGCTTCGTTAAGGATCTCCAGTTTAGCATCTCCATAAGTGTAAAGGGAATTTAGAAATGATCCGGATTTCTTCACTTCCTGCAAACTTTATTGTGTTGTAGATTTAAATTTAAATGAATAAATGTGTCATTTTTTTTACATTCCCTCCTGTGTCACACTGGCTCCATCCTGTTCCTCCTCTTATCTCTCATCCTTTAAACCTCCGTGTTTTTCTTTTCTGTTTCTTTTTCTCTCTCTCTGTCCAGCTCTCTGCCATGCAGGCTCCTTTTTTATCCTGCTTGTTTGGGCACAGATGCGAGATGTGAACGAGGCACCTGACTGATCCGCTCATATTTGCACGTGTATGTGCGATCAGCGAAGTGCGCTCACACATACTCACACCCGAAGGGAAGTCTGCACTTCAGGTGACGCAAGCATTTATTTACAAACTGCACTGCGCCACAGACCATTCATCACACAAAGCTACACAGGAATGGCTTAAAAATTAAATTGTGAATGTATTGAAGTGGCCGCATCAGAGTCCAGATCTCAGTCTAGTTGAGAATGTGCAGCATGATCCCCATGTGGGCTGCATCAGGAGTGGGCAGGAGGAGGAGTATAGGAACCTCATCAAGGACTTTGATAAATGGTGTGACTCAAACCACCTACACCTGAACACCAGCAAAACCATGGAGCTGGTGGTGGATTTTAGGAGACCCAGACCTCTCATGGACCCCGTGATCGTCAGAGGTGACTGTGTGCAGAGGGTGCAGACCTATAAATACCTGGGAGTGCAGCTGGATGATAAAGAGGACAGAGCTGGCTATACTTCCTTAGAAGACTGGCGTCCTTCAACATCTGCAATAAGATGCTGCAGATGTTCTATCAGACGGTTGTGGCGAACGCCCTCTTCTATGTGGTGGTGTGCTGGGGAGGCAGCATAAAGAAGAGGGAAGCCTCACGCCTGGACAAACTGGTGAGGAAGGCAGGCTCTATTGTAGGCACGGAGCTGGACAATTTGACATCCGTGGTGGAGCGACGGGCACTGAGCAGGCTCCTATCAATCATGGAGAATTCACTGCATCCACTGAACATGATCATCTCCAGACAGAGGAGCAGCTTCAGCAACAGACTGCTGTCAATGTCCTGCTCCACTGACAGACTGAGGAGATTGTTCCTACCCCAAACTATGCGACTCTTCAATTCCACCCTGGGGGGGTAAACGTTAACATTATTCAGAGTTATTGTCTGTTTTTACCTGCATTTTTATTACTCTTTAATTTAATATTGTTTTTTGTATCAGTATGCTGCTGCTGGAGTATGTGAATTTCCCCTTGGGATTAATAAAGTATCTATCTATCTATCTATCTATCTATCTATCTATCTATCTATCTATCTATCTATCTATCTATCTATCTATCTATCTATCTATCTATCTATCTATCTATCTATACATCCTTTCTTTGTTCCATCCATCTATGTCTCCTTTCATCTATCTATCTATCTATCTATCTATCTATCTATCTATCTATCTATCTATCTATCTATCTATCTATCTATCTATCTATCTATCTATCTATCTATCTATCTATCTATCTATCTATCTATCTATCTATCTATCTATACATCCTTTCTTTGTTCCATCCATCTATGTCTCCTTTCATCTATCTATCTATCTATCTATCTATCTATCTATCTATCTATCTATCTATCTATCTATCTATCTATCTATCTATCTATCTATCTATCTATCTATCTATCTATCTATCTATCTATCTATCTATCTATCTATCTATCTATCTATCTATGACACCCGCCAGAGCTAAAGCAGCTTTGCAAAGAGGAATGCGGAAAAATGGCAATGTCTAGATGTTGTAAGCTGACCAACAGATGGAAAGAGACAGACCTGTGTACACGGACTCAAGGCTGACTAAATATTGACTTGAAGGGGCTGAGTACTTATGTATGAGTCGGTTATGTTGTGCTTTATATTTTGAATTAATTTAAACCACATTGCTATTTTTACTTGGAAATTAAAGATTTATTTTCTGTTGATCAGCATCAAAAAAAGCCAAATGTAATTCAATTGTGTACAACAGTAAAATGTAAGAACATCCTAGGAGGTGGATGCTTTTTAGAGACACCATGTAGAAAGTGTCTTGTTTTTGTAACGGCTTTTTTTGTTTGTCTTGCTTTCTTTGTCTCTATGTTATCATCCCTTATGTCTGTGCTGTAAATCTGATCATTCAGATTACAGGCCACTGGTATAACGGTGGAGCTTACCAAGTGCATGATATGATTTCATTTAGAGATTTGAATGAAAATTCAGTCTTGGTTTGCCTTAACTGGAACATTTTCCACTTCTCAGGTATTCTCTCTATGGCCTCTGAAAGTAGATGTTGGGCTTAGGCTGTGCCAATTCATATATTAATTCTAATGTAAAAAAAAAATTTAAAAATGCGCCATCTACAAAACCTTTGTTCAGTTCTTTTCAGTACAGTCCATCTACTGTAGAAATAAATAAATCACATTTTTTTGTTTCTAATTCCCCAAGCCTTATCAGTCTTAACTGATATATTTTCCTGTAGCTTTTCTAAAAGTATCTTTGTCAGAACGTACAGTCACTGTCATTCATGTGTTAGAGGTAAAGGAGCAATTTATGTGAAATTTCATTTATTTGAGATGTAGGCAGCTGCCAAATCATCAGCCTTACAAGGCACTATATTAAGAAAAAATTTGCAGTTTCTAATGTAAAAACCCCAACACTTACTTCTGAGCAGTCTGTCATGCTCCTGACTTTTGACAGACTGGCCATTGAGCTGCAAGACAATAAGTGGAGAAATCAATGATGCCCCCACCTCCAACCCCCGTTTCAAGATGGCAGTGACCGATGCTTTATCTGCAGGGTATGTTTAAGAATTGTTTACTGAGACACAAAGGCATTTCATAACCCTTCAGAGCTGCACTTAGGCGTGGCTGTCACAAATTACAACAGCTCAGGCCTGTCTGTCAAGCAGTAAAAGTGCCATTGAATCTGCCTGCATTGCATGAGAAATTAATTGTCCTTTAAGAATATTTGGTCATCTTTTGTTTTATTGTGTAGCTGCCACTGTTTTCTTTGGTTTAGTAGTGAATGGCAGTTTTGTTAAATGAAATCATAAATATTGGATTGTGCAATTTTAGAAAAAAATGTTTTCAAGTGTTTTATTAAGAACTTGCTGAAATACCCAGCGCTGCCCTGGCGGAAAATAAAGTGTTTAAACACAACTTTAAAAATAAAAATAAATTGACAAACAATGAAGACTCACTAATGTGCTTGTCTTGCGGTCTTGTATGTATGTTATCATCCAGTTGGCGTTTGGAACTGGCCAACTTTATTTAATTTCAAAAGCAACAGGCGGTGGTGGTGGTGCTCAAACGTAAAGAATCCTGGCAGTCACTTCCAGTTCGCCCTCTGGTGGTCGTTCCAAGTGTCAACTGGATGATCACATGCATACAAGTCTGTAAGATCACCCACCACCCTACCCAGAAGAGGGTGGGTTAGGGTTGGTTTCACCCTACCGTATTCTTAGTCGACCAATGAGAAACATGTGTACCAAGTTTCATGAAAATCGCTCCAGCCATTCGGAAATGATGCTGGAACATCCATACATACACACACACACATACATTGACTTTTATATCCATCCATCCATCCATTATCCAACCCGCTATATCCTAACCACAGGGTCACAACAATCCCAGCCAACACAGGGCGCAAGGCAGGAAACAAACTCCGGGCAGGGCGCCAGCCTACCACAGGGCACACGCACACACACCAAGCACACACTAGGGACAATTTAGGATCACCAATGCACCTAACCTGCATGTCTTTGGACTGTGGGAGGAAACCGGAGTACCCGGAGGAAACCCACTCAGACACGGGGAGAACATGCAAACTCCATGCAGGGAGGATCCGGGAGGCGAACCCAGGTCCCCAGGTCTCCCAACTGTGAGGCCGCCCTGACTTTTATATATATAGATTAATTAAATGTATAATTCTGCGATGGCCTGGCATCCTCTCCAGGGTTTGTTCCTGCTTTATGCTAGCTGGGATTGGCTCCAGCACCCCCTGCAACCCTAAAAGTGTTAGAATGACCGACTAACTAAATGTACTACTAAGTTTGTGGTAATGTATTTCATAAGTATTATTGTATACATGCATCCATCTGTATTACAGTACCTGTCTAATTTCTATGTTAGCTTAGTCCAATGCAGGGTTATGGAAGGGACAGGGTCTGCAATGCCAAAGCAGTAACCAGTACGGGACAGGGTGGCAGTCCATAACAGTGCCAACTCACAAAACACTGGGCCAGTTTAGAATTGCCAGCCTTCCCAAAATCCACGTCTTTGACGTGTGGTGGGGAAATCAGATTACCCTGACAAAACCTGGGGAAATCAGAAACAACATGCAAATTCCATACAGGTAGGATTTGAACTAAGGTCTCTGGAACTGTGAAACAGAAACAGTAATCTTTACATAACCCGTGTTTTATAACAAAATTATTGAACACCTTCCTCAAAGTAAAACTCTTGTTTCATTGTATGGCAACACAGTCATTTACAGCTTTTCAGATTTAAATTATGCCATGATTTTAGGAAAGCAATAAGTTCAGTTGTAGAGTAGGCTACTCTGCCACATTACTACACACCTGTGCCCCGTCTGCCCACACTTGGCCGCACTCAAGTTCTAAAAACGTATCCTGCCACAGACTTCTCTTTGTTACAGCACCTCCTCTCAGTTCGGAGTGGTATCACTTACCTTACTTAAGTCCTGAAAGTGATCTCTAGACGCATATCCGTGACAGTGGAAAAAATGGTGTTTTATTGTGTATGGTCCAATGGTGACCCTATTTTCCCCTTTTATAGTCTTTATTGTGTAGACCTTAATAAAATGTCCAAAATCCCATGCACAACTAACTCTTTGTGATTGGGTACTTTACCACTGCTCTCCTTGCTTCCCTTCTACATCTGTAGCTTCAGGCAATTAGGCAGGCATTAATTTACACATTTAATTGTGAATTATTGATATAAATGCCCAAAAATATTAAGGAAGCAGAATACAATGTGAATATTGGCAAACCATATCCTTACAGCCTAAGCAGCAGGGCCTCTTACAATCACAGGCAGCTCTCGGCTTGTTTTCAGTCTAACTTGCTTTGCTACCACATGGCCTATGAATGGAGTATTGAAACACGCCACATGCTGAGATAGAGTTGTCTTCATTATGGTGCCAAGTTCTCTTCACAGATGAGAGCAGGACCGGTATCAGCTCTTCATGGCCAGATGGTGAGAGAGAGAGAGAGAGAGAGCGAGAGATAATGGCAAGGTGACCAACATAATACCATTCTTAGCAAAGAACACAAACCAGTGGAGTGTCTTAGTACAGAATGGTCTCCGGTTCAAAACCAATCATAAACAGTCATGCTTTAAACCAATAGAATTAATGAAACTGTTCCCTCCTGGGCTATCTACCAGTGAAAGCGCTCAGGTACAACTCATCTCCCTGTTGCTTTGTTTGGTGAGTTTATGGCCTTCCTGTGGTGCATGGCTCAGAGGCTCAAAGTCCAAACACAGTCACCCTTGCCAAGCTGGTCTGATGGTCCATCCTCTTCACCATAAATTTCACATCCTGAGACAGTCACAAAGACTGGGGTGGGGGGGGTGGTAACAGGGGGGTTAGTTAGGTAAATATCAAAGCACTGCTGTTCTCATCAATGAAGTAAAACAAACATGCCTCCTGAAATATTACATTTACTTTATCTAGCTTACAAATAAAGACATTCAAAATATTTATCAATTTATATGCTAGAAATCACTCCGCCACAAATAAACAGTAGTCCAAATAAATCTTAATATTACTTTTAATTCTTACATTCAAAGTAATTATCCAAATTCCTCTAGAATTGTGCAAGCACTGCTGACAGAAAACAAGGTACCTGTAATTTACTGGATTAGATTTATGTTTTATACTTTGATGAGAACATCCCAGTTCTGTCTCATTTGACCACTGCTATAAGTCATGTGCTGGTGAATGCTTTGGAGAGTTATTTATTTATTTTAACGTATTTCACATACAGAGAGTGCATAGGGCATTATCTCCCCCAAATCCCCAGATGGCAGGCTCTCTGAGTTGCAGTGGTGCCCTGGAATTCCACAGGGCATCATGGGACTTGGAGTTTAGCCGACTCAGCCCTATTGAGTTCTGTGGGCGCTGCCAGGGGGTGTTGCATGGACTGGGGAGCCCGATTTCATGGGGCATCTGCCTCACCCAGAAGTGCTTTTGGACCACGCTTACGGGACATCGGAAGTACTTCCAGTTGTTACACAAAAGGAGCCAGCTGCCTCAATTCTGAGAGCCAGAGTCAGGAGGAAGGAGAACGAAGCTTGCATGGAGAAGTGGAGGCAGTGAACAGGACAGAGAGAAAAGAAGAAAACAGAGAAGAAGAGAAGGCTTTTGGGGAGCATTACTGTGCTTATCTTTACTTGTGGTTGTGGCATTGAAAACACTTAAAGGAAGAGTTTCCCACGAATAAAAACTCTTTGTGCTTTTACACTTGAGTATGAGCCTGCTTGTGTTGGGCGTTTGGGTAGCTAGAGCACCCCCGATGTCCACTATATATCTCTACATATATATAAAATCCAACGTCTGCCTGTCTGTATGTCTGTCCGCTTTTCATGAGAGAACTACTTAATTTTTTCTATAATTTGCTTGAACATTCTGGTTGATTTTGCAACTTCTGTCATCGTGCTTAGTATCATAGTTCACTTACAGGAGTGATTTATTCGTGCTAATCCGAGGGAAGGGTGAATCATGACATCAGGATTGGAGAGCTGGGCAGGGCCCTTCTCACTCATACGTCAGCCTTTGTTCAAATTGGTCTACCTGTCACCACGTGTTGGAGCATACCTTGCCTCTGCTTTTGTAGCGATACCTGTTTGTTTATTGATTTTTAAAGTTTGTCCTGTTTCACTACTACGTGGGCAGAGCCATGGGGGACAGCTGGTATAGACAGGTATATATATATATATATATATATATATATATATATATATATATATATATATATATTCATAGCATTCGTAGTCTGAAACACAATCTGATTGTATGGGTGGTTACCTACCAGGTAACGCATGTGGTTAGTCTGAAAGTCGGCAAACGTCCACCACGACCTCTCAGTCTCAAGAAGCAGATCATAGAATGTTATATAGTTTTACTGTCAAATGATTCAGAGTACGTGACACGTGTTTCGCCCTTGTTTGGACTCATCAGGCGTACACACTCCACTGCATCCCCTGTGTTTCAGACTACGTATGCTATGAATACAATTACTCCGATCTCCAGGCTGTCAAATAAACGAACCACACGCATTGGCGCAACGTAAAGGGGCTTTCCCACTGACATCCGAGGTTCAGTTCCCGCTTGGGGATGCAGTAGAGTGTGTACGGCTGATGAGCCCAAACAGGGGCGAAACACGTGTCGCGTACACTTTGCATTATTTGACAGTAAAACTATATATATATATATATATATATATATATATATATATATATATATATATATATATATATATATATATATATGTGTGTGTGTGTGCGTGTGTTATACTACTGTTATAGCATCAAAATTCTGCTTGCGAGTTTTCAGTGGATTTACACTTTTTAAGGATTTCTGATCATGATTTAACTACTTTTGGAGAGATGTCTGTTTGTTTGTGAAGGTGGAAGTCTGGATTTGATGATTCAAAAAGGAATCACTTAGTCTGAATGAAACATGGCTCAGTTATTAGCAACAGACCAAAATTGCTCCAGTGCATTCAACTAGGTATAAATAAATTGGGATGAATCAAAGTTTTGACTTTTGAGTTTTCAGCAGATTTAGAAATTTTAGACATCTGTGAACTGCCTTTGGGGTGATGTCTGTCAGTACATCAGAATGTCAAGTTTAAGTTCAATTTTATGTTACAGCAAGGTCTGTAGAATAATAATTCAAAAAAGGACTACTTAATCCAAATGAAAGCTGGCACAGTTATTAGTGTTATAAATGCATTAACAGATTTACAATCATTACAAAGAGTATGTTATTGTGCCAACTGTCGCATAATTGGTGAAGAATAATATACATTTTTTTTCAACAAGGTATAATTCTTCCATTTCACTTCAGATAATAAAATAATGACCTGCAATATTTCACTGCTAAAATTACATTTTTATGTTGAGAAATTCACATGCAGGACAGATCAGATTTTTTTTTTCCTGTTGCCACTCTGCTATTACAGACCACCTCAAAACACAAATCAGATTTAACTGCACCATGAACATCTTCCACGTCTCAGCCATGCAACTATTGATCATATACAGTATTAGTCCTTTCTGGTTTCTGCCTTACATACTTTGAGGGGGCCATTCCGGTCATCGTTTTACAAAAGCATTCTGTGGAACAATTCCAGAGAGGAACAATTAGGAGTATTCCAAGACTTAGACAGCTTGTGGTGATCCAATGGGCTAACATTTCTTGAGATTCGCAGGGACATAAGCTTTGTGTTCAACATACTCATAGAACTAAACAAAGTATAACAGTCAGACTTCTTCTAGCTCAGTGCTACCACCATAGCAGTTAAAAAGTTCATTGAAGAACAAAAACATCAATCACTTCATTAAACACATTGGAGCCAGAGAGTGGAAGAACCTGACCAGTAATTAACCACTGGTGAACAAATTAAACCACATCAACACAGAGGTCTCCTCTGTTTCAGCTCGCATGTGCAATTCATTTAAATATTTTACACATCAGTAAAATAAATAAACAAACACTGCTGACAAATTAAATTAGCATACTTTCAGTTGTCAACACAAAGTGCAACAAATATCTTCATGGTGATTATAAAAATTATAAAGAGCAGCATGAATAAGTTCCAAGATGAAATTCTATGAGGAGGCAACAAAAGGATACGATCAAAGTGGAGCATATGATATTATTTATCTCGGCATTCAGAAAGCATTTGATAAGGTGCCACATGAAAGGCTGGGCATCAAATTAAAAGAAGTGGGAGTTCAGGGTGATGTTTTTAGATGGTGCAGAATTGGCTCAGACACAGGAAGCAGAGGGTGATGGTGTGAGGAACCTCAACAGAACTGGCAGATGTTGAGAGTGGTGTCCCACAGGGGTCAGTGCTATTGTCGCTGCTATTTTTAATATATATAAATGATTTAGATAGGAATATAAGTAACAAGTTGGTTAAGTTTGCAGATGATACCAAGATCGGTGGATTAGCAGATAATTTGGAATCCGTTATATCATTACAGAAGGACTTGGATAGTATACAGGCTTGGGCGGATTTGTGGCAGAAGAAATTTAATGTCAGTAAATGTAAAGTATTACACATAGGAAGTAAAAATATTAGGTTTGAATACACAGTAGGTGGTCGGAAAATCGATAGTCCACCTTATGAGAAGGATTTAGGAGTCATAGTGGACTCAAAGTTATCGACTTCCCAACAGAGTTCAGAAGCCATTAAGAAGGGTAACAGAATGTCAGGTTATATAACACCCTGATGTGTGGCGTACAAGTCCAAGGAGGTTCTGCTCAACCTCATCTAGAGTACTGTGTGCAGTTTTGGTCTCCAGGCTACAAAAAGGACATAGCACCAGTAGAAAAGGTCCAGAGAAGAGCGACTAGGCTGATTCCAGGGATACAGGGGTTGAGTTATGAGGAAAGATTAAAAGAGCGGAGCCTTTACAGTTTAAGCAAAAGAAGATTAAGAGATGACATGATTGAAGTGTTTAAAATTATGAAGGGAATTAGTCCAGTGGATTGAGACTGTTATTTTAAAATGAGTTCATCAAGAACACAGGGACACAGTTGGAAACTTGTTAAGGGGAAATTTCACACAAACATTAGGAAGTTTTTCTTTACACAAATAAGGATAGACACTTGGAATAAGCTACTAATAGTGTGGTAAACAGTAAGACTTTAGGGACTTTCAAAACTCGACTTGATGTTTTTTTGGAAGAAATAAGTGGATAGGACTGGCGAGCTTTGTTGGGCTGAATGGCATGTTCTAATGTTCTAACACACAAATCCCAGCCCTAGTCATCATTCATCCATTCCTTTATTTATTTTCATATCTTCTTAATGTATTTATGGGTTGTGAGGGCAAGATCTAAAAATACCGAGTATATAACAAAACCAATTCTGGACATTAAATAAACTCTGATGAGAACAGACCATTCATCCCAACAAGCACATCCATCCTGTGCATCTAGATTGTCCAAAATAACATCATTTGAAGGCCCAACTCTCCACCACAATACGTGTCTATGGTTCTTTACATGAAGAAAAACATTTTACCATTTGTGCAAAATCTGCCCTTAACAAGTTTCCAATCATGTCCCTGTGTTCTTGTTGTAGAATTTATTTTAAAGTAACAACTGGGATCCACTGTACTAATTCCTTTCATAATTTTAAACATTTCCATCATGGCCACTCTTAATCTCTGTTTGCTTAAACTAAAAAGGCTCAAATCCTTCAGCCTCTCTTCATAGCTCATACCTCTCAGTCCCGGTGATCGACCTACTTGCTCTTCTCTGGACTTTCTCTAGTGCTGCTATGTCTTTTTTTGTAATATGGAGACCGAAACTGAACACAGTACTCTAGGGTGAGGTCTTACGAGTGAGTTATACACCGTAACTTAAGCATAACCTCATAGTGACATATCACCTAATACCTGTGAGCACGGGTCCGAACACCATCAGACAGACACCAACACTTGATAAAACACACAGGTTTATTGAACCAAAAGTCCTGCACAGCACACAGTGCTCCCGCACCAAACACCCTTAACACGGGCCTTCTTCTCAGACTCCACGGGCCGCCTTTCCTCTCCTTTTTCTCTAGCTCTCTGATTGGAGTGAGGCAGCCCCTTTTATTCCAACCCGGATGTGCTCCAGGTGCCTGATGATGCTGTTCTGGCAGCACCTCCTGGTGTGACGGAAGTGCTGCCCTTGCACCCGGAAGCACTCCAGGTGTCGCTGGAAGGATCTTCCCCCACCTTCCCAGGTGTGGCGGAAGTGCAGAGCTCCCAGGCTTTAGGAGACTTGGGGCGCCCCCAGGTGGTAGCCACGGGCCCCCACGGGTTTGTGCCTCCTTGCTCCATTCCCGTGGTCCCCACCTTATTCAGGGTGGTTGCCCCCTCGCATCCTGGGGGACGTACTAACTGCCTACCCATCCTTCCAGGCATCCCGGCTGGGTCTGGCCCCCAGCTTCCTGTGACACACCCTATTAGCTTTCTTGACCACGGACATATCAACATTTACTCATGCATACAGGGACAATTTAGAGTTACTATAAAACGTAAAATGCGGAGGTGAGCGTAAACCTGGACAAAATCCACATGAGGAGAACATGCAAACTCCATACACTTGTAATTCAAACACAAGACTCTGGAAGTGTGGAATAACAATGCTGAAAACTGCACCACTGTGTCTGTTATTAATGTGATAATCCCAAGCTGGTCCCCATTGAGTGAGTTTGAGTTTGCGTATGCCTGTGACATAAAATGCACTGACATCTGTCTAGAACTGTCTTCTTTCTTGTTCCTAATACTGCTGAGTTATCCTCTGATCTTTGCAATCATGCTGGTGTGAAAATGGATGCATACAGTGCAGTCCTACACACCTAACATTTTAGCAACACCTGTACACCTGCTTATCTGTGCAATTACCTAATTGACCAATCATCTGGTGGCAATGCAGTGCCTACGGTCATGCAGATACTGGTCTGGAGCTCCTGTTAATGTTCATTTGAAACACCAGAATGGGCAAAAAATGTGATCTCAGTGATTTCAACAGTGGCGTTCTTGTTGGTGCCAGACAGGCTGGCTTGAGTATTTCTGTAAGTGCCAGTCTCCTGGAATTTTCATGCATAACAGTCTCTGGAGTTTACTCAGATGAAAAAAAAAAAAGCATCAGGTGAGCAGCAGTTCTGTGGACAAAAACGCCTCAGAGAAGACAAGCCTACCTGATTTGAGCTGACAGAAAGGCTACAATAACCACTCTGTACAACAGTAATGTGCAGGAAAATCATCTCAAGATGCACAAGACAAGGAACATTGAGGTGGATGGCCTACGACAGCAGAACGCCACGTTGGGTTCCAGTCCAGCCAGCCAAAGACAGAAAGCGGAGGCTGCAGTGGGCACAGGTTGAACAAAACTGGACAGCTGAAGACTGGAAAAATGAATAGTGGTCTGATTATTTTCGATTTCTGCTGAGGCACATGTATGGTAGGGTCAAACAGCATGAATACATGAACCCAACATGCTTTGTGTCAACAATCCAGACTTGTGTGGTGGTGCTGGAATTACAGTATGTGGAGAATGTTTTCTTGGCACACTTTTTGGCCAGTTAATACCAATCAGTCATCGTTTGAATGCTGTGGCCTATCTGAGTATTGTAGCTGTCCACATGCATCCCTTCATGGCTACAATATACCCATCTTCATTGTTTACTTCCAGCATGATAATGCACCATTTCATAATGAAACGTTATCTCAGGGTGGTTTCATGAACATGACAGTGAGTTCAGAGCTCCTCAGTGACCTTCCCAGTCACTGGATCTGAATTCAACAGAACACCTTTGGGATGTGGTAGCACAAATGTGCAGCTGACAGATCTGGTGAAACTGTGTGATCTATTCATGTCACAGCAATGTTTCCAGCATCTTGTGGAATCCATGCTGCGAAGACTTAAGGCTGTTTTGTGGGTAAAAGTAAACCCTACCCAGTATTAATTGAGTGTTCCCAAAGTATATATTCAGTGCATTCTATTTTAATATATCATATTTCTTTCCATTATTTCACTTCCCAAATGTCCCTCCCCAAAGATGAACCAATCACATACTATACAACTTCATACTAAAGCCTCTCACTTCACTTTTCTTTGTGGGGATTGAATAAGAAAAACTGCAAACAAGACCGGAATAAGTACTGATGTAATCCATGCACACTGACATGTTGCACTTTTTCGCCTAGGTTTAGTTAGTTTAAAAATATACTTTATGGCACTTTTAAATATAATCCTTCTTCTATACAGCCGAGCACTGATGCATATTATCTGAGACACACAAAAAATGTGCGCCTGAACACTGCTGATAAGTAAAGAGGTGGAAGGGGGGGAGTCGGCAATAACATCATTCCTCACACTTTACTGACTTTAACGTACATCTTTACAAGAGTCGATGAAAAAGACAGTCTGAAATGATTAACAACAACTGTTTCTATCATTTTATGAAGTTTATGATTAAAAACTGTTTCCAGGCTCTAAACAGAGAAAGGTAGTTTGCCATATTTCAAATGGTGTAGTAAAAGTTTCAGAAAAAAATCAGATGCAGGCTTAAAATAACGATGCCGTCCTCTCTCTGTTTTATACATGTTAACTCTGATGATCCAGCGTCGTTGTTGATGTTCTTGAGAGCACTCATAAACGAAAGTCAACCCTAGTTTATATAATTGTATTTCAAAAATAAAAAATCACTTTAACATTTCTGGCTAATTTAACAATGTCCACATTACTGCACCAAACCATTGTACGTGCTTCTGAATGCTCCCAATTATTAACGACCCCAAGTGAAAATGATAATGGCAACAGAGAAAATGCATTCATCCATTGTTGGAATCTGCTCATTTACAGTATGAGGAGTCTAGGCCTACAGTCATATCCAAAAGTAAGTACACCTCAAGGAAATGCTTGACGTTTTAAACATATTTGAATATCGAGACAGCTTAGCTATTAGCTAAACAAACGAGCGTGATGGACTGAATGGACTCCTCTCATTTGTCAAGTTTCTTATTTTCAAATATTCTAATAGGCAAACGTTAGATCTTCAAGCAGTGCCTACAGGTATGGGTGGTATACTTGACGAAATGGTACATAAAGTTGACGTGGCGTATTCATTCTCATGATCCTAATTAACAAAAATGTAGAATTGTCACGTGGAAAAAGCAAGTCCACCCCTACATTTATCACCACTTCAAATCCATAAATCAGATGTTTCCAGATTAGGTGCCAACGATCAGAAGCTCCTTAGGGAGTATGCAGGTGGCACCTGTCTTACTGGATATTTAGGGTCTGGACTATTGTAACATATTATACACTGGAGCTACCCAGAAATCCCTTTCTTGGCTATAACTGGTCCAAAACGCTGTGACTAGACTTCTGACAGGCACATGTAAGCGTGACTATATCTCTCCTGTTACAGCCTCCCTTCATTGGCTTCCAGTCCGTTACAGAGTTGATTTTAAGGTGCTACTGCTTGTTTTTAAGAGCATAAATGAGTCAGTGCCTTCCTGTCTCTCTACCTTTTTATACTTTTGTAATCCCACAGATCAGATGCCCAGAGTAGTGCTGAGAGTTCACCTAAACTTAACAGTGAATGTGCTTTTGCAACAGCCGCTCCTAGGCTTTGGAACAAACTACCTGCTTATGTCAGGTCAGCTCCAACTGGGAACATTTTTAACTCTTTTATCTTTGGCTTTAATTTGAATACTTTATTTAATATTTTACTGTGTTTTGTGTTTAAGTTTATCATGTCTTAGAATGTAGTTCTTCTTGCCATATTTACTGGTAAAATTTGGGAGTTGGTGGCAGGATTGGCACTCCAGCTACTGTAAAAAGCCTCACATTGTTCCATTCCATTTGAACTAGTATGGTGCTGAGGTGTCACCCATTGCACGGCTGTTCTCGCGTCCTAATTTGGGATCCTGAGATGGTTGGTCGTGTGGTGGCTCTACTCTACCTCTACTACCTTATTTATTCTAGCGTACAGCACTTTGGTCAATGCTGGTTGTTTTAAATGTACTTTATAAATTAATTAAACTAAATTAATCTCTTTGCTATTGATGTGTGTGGTGCCATCATGCCAAGATCCAAAGAGCTCTCTAAGAAAGAAGCTTGTGATGCCTATGAATTTGGCAAGGGATTTCAAAAGATCCCTAAATTGATCTGAAATCAATCAAGTGCTGCTAATTTGTCAAGGAGTGACCAGCCCAGCAAACTCATCCCAAGTGCTGACCATTTCATACTAAAATAAATTTCCAAGAACTTTGGCATTTTATTGTGGAATCTACTGGTAACATTCAGAAGGAGATTGCACAAATTTAATTTGCAAGCAAGGTGTGGCCAGGAAAAAGCCATTGCTACCCAAAGAGAGCATTAAAACAAGGCTGCAATTTGCCATTGAACACATAAACAAAGACCAGGCCTTCTGGAACAATGTGCTCTGGACAGATGAATTAAAGATAGAGTTGTTAGGCCGCAGTAACAATAGACATGTCAGGGCCTAGGCAGCTTGCAGTCAATGAGTCAACTATGAACAAAGTGTGCTTGAGGAGAATGTGAGGCTATGTGTCCAAAAAGTTGAAATGAACATTTCAGCATGATAATGATGCGAAAGCACACTACCAAATCCACCAAGGAATTGATCAGAAAGAAGAAATGGATGGTTATGGACTGACTAAGTCAAAGCTTGTTTTTGAATGCCATTGAGATGTTGTGGGGGGTGGGGGGGAATTGAAATGGGCATTACATGCAAGAAAACCCACCAACATCTTGAAAATGATGGCATTTTGCATGGAGGGTTGGTTTAAATCAATGTTCTAGACTGGTGGGTAGTTATGCAAAATTTGTACAAGAAGTCTTTTTTGTTAAAGTGAACTGAAGTGCTAAAGTATCCATGAAGCAACGTCATTATTCAGTGCCCCCCACAATGGAAAAAAGTCTACAGACCTCGGTTTTTTTGATGGCAATTTGCATCTAATACCAGAATGTTATGAAGGGTGATCAGATGTATTAAAATTAATTGCAAAGTCCCTCATTGCTACGAGAATGAATTTAATCTCAAAAAAAACATTTCCACTGCATTTCATTCCTGCCACAAAAGGACCTGGTGACATAATTTCAGTGATCCTCTCGTTAACACGGGTGAGAGTGAAGACGAGGACAAGTCTGGAGATGACTCAGTCATGCTGATTGAGTTAGAACAGAAAGGTTTAATTGTTGTGAAGAAAGCTTCAGGGCACCCAAGAAAGCCCAGCAAGTATCAGGACCATCATTTAGAGTTGATTCATCTGCAGGATCGGGGCACCACCAGGAATTGCAGCAGGCAGGTGTGAGCACAGTGAGGCAAAGACTTTTGGAGGATAGCCTGGTGGGTGTCAAGAAGGGTAGCAAATAAGCCAAGAAAAACATTAGGGACAGCCTGATATTCTGCAAAAGGTAAAGAGATTGGACTGTTGAGGACTGCTGGGGTCAAGTCATTTTCTCTCATGAATCCCCTTTCCTATTGTTTGGGTCATCCAGAAAAAGAAAAGGTGAGCGGCGCTACCATCAGTCCTGTGTCATGCCAACAGTAAAGCATCCTCAGACCATTCATGTGTGGGGTGGCGTCTCGGCCAAGGGAGTGGGCTCACTTACAATTTTGCTTAGAACACAGCCATGAATAAAGAATGGAACCAAAACATCCTCTGAGAGCAACTTCTCCCAACCATCCAAGATCAGTTTGGTGACCAACAATGCCTTTTCCAGCATGATGGAGCAGCGGGCCATAAGGTAGAAGTAATAACTAAGTGGCTTGGGGAACAAAACATCAACTCTTTGGTCCATGGCCAGGAAACTCCCCAGACCTTAATCCCATTGAGAACTTGGGGTCAATCCTCAAGAGGCAGGTGGACAAACAAAAATCTACAAATTCTGACAAACTCCAAGCATTGATTATGCAAGAATGGGCTGCCATCAGTCAGGATTTGGCCCAGAGGTTGATTGACAGCATGCCGGGGTGAATTGCAGAGGTCTTGAAAAAGAAAAGAAGACAACACACAATCTAATGCATTTCTGGATACATCACATATACCACAAATAGATGCTTTAAGTGCTGAGGAACTGGATAAACCTCTAATGCTAACAGAATTACTAGACGCTATAAAGTCACTACAAAGCGGGAAATCACCAGGCCCTGATGGTTACTCCGTAGAATTTTATAAGAAATTCTCCACTCAGCTAGCTTCCCTCTTATTGGCAACATTTACAGAAGCTAGAGACAACCAAATACTACCTCAAACATTTCGACAAGCATTAATAACCGTCTTTCCTAAACAAAATAAGGACTTGTTACAATGTGCATCATACAGACCAATTTCACTCCTGAATAATGATGTTAAGATACTCTCAAAAATCCTAGCTAGAAGGATGGAGAAAGTGCTGCCCTCGGTAATATCACAAGATCAAACTGGATTTATTAAAGGCCGACACCTATCTTCAAATCTCCGACGCTTGTTTAATGTTATATATTCACCAGCAAAATCAAACACCCCAGAGATATTACTATCATTAGACGCAGAAAAAGAAAGAAGGGCCCACACTGCAAATACTGGCACTTTGCAAAAACTTAATGTAATTGTCAATAAAGGCCTTTGAAACTTATGAAATACTTGTAATTATACTTCAGTATACCACAGAAACATCTGACTAAAAGATCTAAAAACACTGAAGCAGCAAACTTTGTGAAAGCCAATACTATTATTCTCAAAACTTTTGGCCACGACTGTATACACAAATCTGTCTGTGTTTAGCCAGCGAGTTGCTCATGTTACTAGCTTTGGCAATCTATATTACATTCCGAAGATGGTAGCAACACAGCTGTGCCAGCTTCCGAGACCAAGGGTGCGTTTTACTTTTTTCCCAGTAGATGGTTACACTTATTGGTGAATAAATTATTGAAAAGGCAAATTTTCCTTTTGTTTTTATTTAAGTACTAGGGGGGTTTGCCCCCTGCTCGCTTTGCTCACCAATCCCCTTGCCTGCGCTACATGCTAGCCTCTTTGTGATTGTGCTGCTCGCAAATGGGGAAGCGGATGTACAATTTACTAACTATTTTACATTACATCGAGTAATTAACCATATTAAAAAATAGCAAAATGTAATAATTTGAAAGTAAATTATATTTCATGTTGCGTTAGAGTTATTTGCTGTGTAATAAGAAATTTCGTTCTGTTTGACTTTACAATTAACACGCAAAAACTTTTAAACGTACACTTTTACTGTAAAACTTCAGTAAAAACAATTTTTTAAATTACATTTTTGTCAATATCGCATTGAATTGTGATTCTGTGTTTGGACTTTCATCGTGACAGCGCAACATATAACTGCCTATGATTGAATTTCCTTTCTTTCTCTCTATTAAATAAAATGATTTTTTCGAATGTTTTGCTCTGAGATTTGTAAATTATCTTTGCAAAAGCTATTCTAATGGGAAACTGTTAAAGTTTTAATACGAATGGCATATCAAGATCTCCTTTGTTGTCTAATGTTATCCACGGAAGATTTACTACATTACCTTTCTTGGATACATCCTTCTTTCTACAGTAATTTGTGCAGAGGAAGACCGGATGGTGTTAACGGATGTAGATATTCTTTGGAATATTGTAAGTTGATGTTCATGTTCCGCACGATCACCACCAACTGTTTCATCATAGTCTATTGATACACATTTAACCAATTTACAGTGTAACCGATCGACTTTTTTGGCATTAATTCATTTGACTTCACCGTTTCTCGGTGCTAGGATTGCGCGTGTACTCATTTTTACTGTTGTTAACCCTTCGTGATGAAATTCTTCAACAAGATTTAGACATAATACGTCTTCTTTAATTGGGAAATTAAAGTGAGGAAAACATTACAATTTATAAGAGCTGAGAGAGCAAGAACTGTGTCTGTCAAAAGCATTCACACGAATGCGAGGTGAGAGGACTGTGTGCTTGGTTTTCTACAGTTGAGAGGAGGATGTGACTTGAAAACATCTCATGGCCAAAGTCTCGACTCGTGAGACTTGAAAAAAATCTTCCAAAAAGTCTTGTCTCGTTGCAGGATTTTTTAATATAATAGAGATATATTACTTTTATTTTTGCAAACTTGTTTGTATGTTGAAATATGTTGAAAAAGTCAACATGGGGTGTCATGTCATTGGGTGTACAGTAATCCCTCGCTATATCGTGCTTCGACTTTCGCGGCTTCACTCTATCGCGGATTTTATATGTAAGCATATTTAAATATATATCGCGGATTTTTTGCTGGTTCGCGGATTTCTGCGGACAATGGGTCTTTTAATTTCTGGTACATGCTTCCTCAGTTGGTTTGCCCTGTTGATTTCATACAAGGGACGCTATTGGCAGATGGCTGAAAAGCTACCCAACCAGAGCGCGTATTACGTATTAAATAAAACTCCTCAAATATATTGTGAGCATGGGGGCTGTTTGCACCCCTAGAGGATACAGCTGCTCCTCAAAAAAACGCTGAAAGATTACCTTCACATTGCTGCCATCCTTGCTGGGCTTACATATGGCTGCTTTGTCAAGCGATATGCTTCCTGCACGGTGCTTCGCATACTTAAAAGATCAAACAGCACGTATTGATTTTTGATTGTTTACTTTTCTCTTTCTCTTGCTCTGACATTCTCTGATCCTGACATAGGGGGATTGAGCAGGGGGGCTGTTCGCTCCCCTAGACGATACGGACGCTCGTCTAAAAATGCTGAAAGATTATCTTCACGTTGCTCCCTTCCGGCTTTGTCAAGCGACATGCTTTCCGCACGGTGCTTCGCATACTTAAAATCTCGAACGGCACGTATTGATTTTTGATTGTTTGTTTTTCTCTGTCTCTCTCACTCTCTCTGACATTCTCTGCTCCTGACGGAGGGGGTGTGAGATGGGGGAGTGTTCGCACACTGGCCTAGAGGATACGGACAATCCTCTAAAAAATGCTGAAAGACTAATTTCACATTGCTCTCTTCCTTGCAGCTGCTTTATACAGCGGTGCTTTGCCTACTTAAAAGCCAAACAGCCTATTGATTTTTGATTGTTTGCTTTTTTCTCTCTCTCTCTGACATTCTCTGCTCCTGACACGCACTCCTTTGAAGAGGAAGATATGTTTGCATTCTTTTAATTGTGAGATGGAACTGTCATCTCTGTCTTGTCATGGAGCACAGTTTAAACTTTTGAAAAAGAGACAAATGTTTGTTTGCAGTGTTTGAATAAAGTTCCTGTCTCTCTACCACCTCCTGTATTTCTGTGCAAATCTGCGACCCAAGCATGACAATATAAAAATAACCATATAAACATATGGTTTCTACTTCGCGGATTTTCACCTTTCGCGGGGGGTTCTGGAACGCAATCCCCGCGATCGAGGAGGGATTACTGTACTTGCTTTTTCATGTGACTCAATTACTGCAGCCTCAGGCACAAGAAATAGGGTCAATACTGGATAGTGTGCTAGTTTACTGTAAACTACCCTTAAAGTCACACATACACTGGATCATGTTAGTCATTGATCATCCCTAATGTGCACATCTTTTGGTTGGAGGTGCTAAATATGACTGTTCAGATTAATCCAACACTGAAAGAGGGGGAATGTGAAGACTTGACTGATCTTGGTATTTGAACGCAGGTCTTTGTATCCATTAAGCAGCATCACTAACCAGTGTGCCACCCGCAATAAAAGGCAGACTCTATACACAGATCTGTCTTTGTTTTATCCAGCTGCTTATCCATGTCAATGGCTTTGGTGAACTACAATTATATTTCAAAGCTGGTAGCGACACATTAGTGCCTCTTTAATACCAGAAGGGATAAACAGATTAAAGTTGCATTGAGTCCAAGTGCTGCAAAATGGGGCACTGAAACGACAATGACAACAACAAAGACTCACTAACAGGAAATCAGAAAGATTGTTCAATAATTAAAAAGCAATATGGACAGCCACAGCAGGAGCTCTTACCAGCCTTTGCAATGCAAAACAATGAGTCTTCCTTTTCAATTTCAAGTTTGAGCCTGAAGGAGCCTCTCTAAAATTGTCAGGTAGATTGTTTCAGAATTTGATGTCCCTTTGTCTTAACAGTCTGCCTTCTACTTTGATTTTATTTATTGTAGGGATTCTAAACGGACCTCCAGTTTAAGGTGGCACATGCTCTGAAGAGTATAGTCATTAATAAGCTCTCTAAGGTAATGGAAGCTGAGACATTTACAACCTAACATGTTAAAAGGAAGCGTTTTAAAATTGTAAACTTAAATGGAAGCTATTGCAGTGATTTAAGAGCTAAAGTTCTACTGTCATACCTTTTATTTGTAGTTATGAGCCTTGCTGTTATGCTTTAAATTAAATTTAGAGAAGTTTCATCTCATTCGCACGTCTGCTTAATCCAATTCAGTGTCACATGGAGGAATCTACCCTGGTAGCACTGGATGTGAGGCAGGAAACAGCCCTGAAGAAGGGACTAGTCTATCACAGAGCCCACTTGTGCACACACTCACTCATACAAGAAGCAATTCCTAATTAACAGTTAACCATACTGGCACGTATTTATAGATGTGAGAATAAAATTGGCAAACCCTCTGAGACATCCATAAAAACAACAGAAGAATGTGGAAATCCCACAAGGGCAACTCCTAAAGAACATTAAGAAGAAAGACGCCTCACGCCTGGACAAACTGGTGAGTAAGGCAGGCTTTATTGTTGGCATGGAGCTGGACAGTTTGAGATCTGTGGCAGAGCGACGGGCGCTAAGCAGGCTCCTATCAATTATGGAGAATCCACTGCATCCACTAAACAGTCATCTCCAGACAGAAGAGCAGCTTCAGCAACAGATTGCTGTCACTGTCCTGCTCCACTGACAGACTGAGGAGATCGATCCTCCCCCAAACTATGCGACTCTTCAATTCCACCCGGGGGGGTAAACGTTAACATTATTCAAAGATATTGTCTGTTTTTACCTACATTTTTATTACTCTTTAATTTAATATTGTTTTTTTTAATAAAGTATCTATCTATCTATCTATCTATCTATCTATCTATCTATCTATCTATCTATCTATCTATCTATCTATCTATCTATCTATCTATCTATCTATCTATCTATCTATCTATCTATCCAAGATGAGCCACCCATTTACAGAAATAATGGCAATAAACCATTACAGTAGTCAAACCAGCATGAAACACTTGCAAAAGAACAGCATTTCAAGATCCCAGAGCAGTAGAGTGGAGAGGACAACCTGCCTGGGGTCTGGATAATGTGCAAATAAAGTCTGCGAATAGAAGTTGTAAACAGAGTTCACTGGCCCAAGGGAGATGATTTCCTGGCTCACTATTCAAAAGAAAGCAAGGAGATAAAAAAAGGGGGTATGCAGTGGGTTGGGTCAAAGAAAAAGACTAACGGAACTAAGTGCGTTGAAATTAAAGAATTGAATTCCAAAAAAATGTGAGTGTGATATGAGTCTGTAGAAAATAAGGTGAGAGCCACAACATTTAGTTACAGCAGGCTTTGGGCCTGAACAAAAATACCAGACTTAATTTAGGTAGGGAGAAAAGGTGAGGATTTAGGTAAGGCTGTAAATAGTTTAATGCTGTATTCTTCTTCCATCAAGTTCGGTTGTACGGTTCCCTTTTTACCTATTTGAAACCAATCCACAAATAAACTGCTGCCCACTAGGCCCTCCTTCTCCCTGTATTAATATGGAAGGTTGGTGTTAGAAGTGGGATTGATTGCAAGTGATCAGGTAGAGGACAGAGGTGGAAGACCAGCTGGACCAGCAACCCATAAAGAAGAAGAGAAGTCCTTGCAAAAGAAGTGTGTAAGCTGCACTTGTTATTAAGGATCCAATACTGTGACAAATGAATTCAAAGCATCTTGGTGTATCTATTTGGTGGGATTGGACTTTTAGGCAGTTTCCTTGAGGTTATAGCGACAGTGAACAGCTGGGCACTGATAACGGCTTTAGATAGGAAAGCACTGAAAGTACTGCAGGATGTACCAAAGAAGGATCTTCTAAATTTACCACACCTGCTCCAGGCAAATGAACGACAGTTTGGGATTAAGTCCCCCTTAGAACTGTGACAATTGTAGCCTGATACTCTCAAGAAAACATATCCTGTACAGCCCAAGTCAGGCAAGTTTGTTATGGTGACCAGAGCTTGGTCTACTATAAGATGCAAAGTGTTGAAGACCACTGAATGTTGGGCTTCTGACCTTCTACAATGCACAAAGGCCTAGATGATTTCTGACCATGGGACTCATGCATGTAAAACATGATTTTATAACTGTCTAGCTGTCTCTGACATCAACTGCAAGAATGTCTTTCCCCACTCCTCCATGCAGAATTCTTTCAGCTGTGTGATATTTGAGGGGTGCCTTGCATACACAGCATGTCCATGAGATTCATTTCTGGGCTTTGACTTGGCCATTCCAGGACCCTCCATTTCTTTGTTTCAGCCATTTCTTGGTGAGTTTACTGGTATGTTTATGGTCATTGTCATGTTGCAAGGTCCACTTTCAGTGGCTCTTCTGACAGATGGTGTCATATTATCTTCAATCACTCTCTGGTACAATGAAGAATTCTTAGTGGATTCTATGATGGGCCCCATTGAGCAAAGCAGCCCCAAACCACAACATAACTGCCACCATGCTTTACAGTTGGTATCTGGTTCTTTGGGTCAAGTGCTTTCTTTGGTTTTCTCCAAACATGTTTTCTGGTGCCAAATAACTCTATCTTTGCTTTGTCTCTCCAGAGTTCATTATTCCCTAGATGTTGAAGAGGAAACTTTAGGCTTGCCCTAATGTTCTTTCTCAACAGTAAACGTTTCTTCCTGGCACACCTTCCATGTAGATCTAATTTGTGCAGCCTCTTTCTAATGGTAGACTCATGCATTTTGACATCAGCAAAGGCAAAAGCTATCTGTGGGTCCTGTGAAGAAATTCTTCTGTCATCATTTTTCGTTCTACTCTCATCCTGAACTTTCTGGGACATCTTGGCATGGACAATCTCCACTTGCTAATGATCTTCCAAGCAGTGAAAAGGTTGATTTCCAATTGTTTGGAGATCTTTTTAAATCCCTTCCCCGAGTCATAGACATTTATATCCTTCTTTCTGAAAGACTCATAGTGCTGTTTTCATCTAGGAACGGTGAAAACCCACACTTTAAAAACAAAGAACAAACCAAACTAAATATTTAAATAAAAGGTTTCATTTTAAATGTTAAATTAAAGGTTTAAATAAGAGGACAGGTTCAGAGGACAGATCCTCTCTAATGATGTCATTTGATTCTGTTAGTTATCTGAGGTAATGACAGGGCTGTGCTTAGTTTTTTCACATGAAAAATATGCATTTATGTTTATTTAAATTATAGAATGAACTACAAAATGTAAATGTGGCTTGACGTTTGTTATATTATAGCGCCTTTATCTAAAGATACTGTTTAAATGAAGATAAAATCTTTCTATGTCCACATAACAGAAAGAAACATTTAATGGGGTGTGCTTAGTTTTCAACATGCACAGCTAGGAGAAACATATTGTGCCAGATGTGTAAATATAACATTCACAGGCAAAATTATGTTGCTGTTATGTTACAAATATCAAAACAATGTAACGTATAGTACCAAAACAGCATGGCAAGAATCCAATTTTAAGATTTTCTATCAAATGATAAACTAGATGGTCTGCTGGATGGTAACGAGTAACTCCAAGGTGACCTGCTCAGACAGACACATTTAATCCCTGTCTCTTTCCGGCTGCTAGAGCGGAAACTGCCAATTAAATGTGAATGTAGTGTACCAACATGACATGCTTCTGGGACACATGGTACGTCAGCAGCAGGGTTATTTTGGAAAAGCTACTTCAATAATAAAATCTTGTTATGTGGTTCTCACTAGTGGAACATCTTTAAAATCACTACTTATTTCAGACAAAATGTCTGTGACTATGTGGGTCCACTCCAGACTCCCTTGTTAAAAACAGAAAATTAATATATATAATAAATAAAAATAATCAATAAATAAATGTCCATTAAAAAGTTCAGTCCCTAAAATGTCCTCCTCCTGCTTGGGTCCGTGGGTTCTTTTAAAAGTCTGGTACCAATCCTGCTCTTCGGTCCCCACCGCTAGCTCATCCCAATGCTACCACCAAATTATGATGATGTAGGTCCACTCCAGACCTCCCTATGTATCCGAGGTACGACTGTGGGAGCGCAAAGGAAGACGGGAGGAGAGCTCACCTCAGATGGTCTGGCTGCATAGTTTACAGGCAGCCAAGACAGGGGTAGGATGAATGAAGTTTGTGGCTGCTGAGTCTCCGCCGGCTATGTGAGTGATGGGTGAGCCGGGGAGATGAAGAAGGAGGTGGGCTGAGATCAGAAGGAGCTAATGACTGCATTTTAATCTCTGGTTTTATTGGATTTATTCATTATGGTTTTTATACCCCACTTTTCACTTGGCTTTTATGGATTTATTTATGGACAATCGGGACAGCCCTGGCTGCAAATGGGTAATTTTGTTGAGATGTTCACAAGTTTGAGTCCAAAACAAAACTGACTTGAGTGTGAGAATATGGCGGTTTTAAAGACCAGAACAGGAAGTGACATCAACTGGACCGAAACCGGAAGTGATGTCATTGGGACCAGAAGTGACATCATCAATGACACCGATACCAGAAATGACGTCATCAATGGCGCCAGGACCTAGCGGGATTTTCCGTGGATGTTCTGCAGGGGATTCAGAGAGAAAGTCAGTGCCGCTCGCTACCCTCACTAATTATTCAGGCCCTTTAGCTGCCTCCCAATTGCACGTTTGTGACAGCGTGATTATACAATAAGCCAGCTGAGCATCAGATCTGGTCACACATCGAATTGCCAAAATAAGAAAGTGCACACAATGGCAGATCAGCTCTTCTCACCTTGTGAAATACATATATGCACCAAAATTCTAAACAAGTCAGTCGGCAAAAAATTTAAAAGTATTCTTTCCTACAATGGCATAGTTTATTGGAGAATATGTGATATACTACATCAGATGACAAGTAACAAACCATCCATCACCTCAACCAAAGTGGGCATTTTGCTCTTAAACTTAACAAGCTCACCGAAAATGCAGTTCTCAGCTTGTTTAACTGAGATATAAACGGGTTTGGGAATTCCAAGAGCAGTTTTTGCTTATTGCCGACTTGCCCATATCCACATCTGCTGCAGACACTTTTACCACACAGAGTAAACTGGTGACCTTCTTCAAGTAAAAGAATTCCAATTTGGCTCCACGTTTAATAGTTTATGGATTTGACTGCACATATATCGTACCTGGCTGATATTTTTAAACAACTCAATTAATGTGTCACTACAGGGGAAGCTCATAATTGGTTTGAACAAATGGATAAAATCGGTACTTCAAGAAATAAAAAAATCTGTGGACTAAACATGTATCCTGTGGCAGATTAGACATGCTACCTAAGATCTTTCATGAACTGCGAAACCTGAAAATCTCTGAACGTTTACAGATAAAATAAAAAAAAAAATGATTTGTCTCCATTTGGATAAATTGAACACACAGCTCTGTGATTACTACCCAGAGGAGAAAATGGAAGATGAAGAGTGAATACAAGATCCATTCAAAGTCATTGTGGCGAAGACAACCAAAAACGTTTGGGGTACCACCCTAGTAATCCCTATTAATAAAGACAGCCGGCCAACATTTCAAAATCAAAAGAGCTGCTTAGTAGCGAGACAACAAGTTATCTGGGGCTCTGTCCTTCTCAGCTGTCAGTTTAAACCTGAAGCCACCTTTCGGGAGTTGGCCAACTTTATAGTTCTGGTACCGCAAGGAGCATAGCCTTCTCTGGGACGTATTCACTTCGGGTGTCTTTTCCTGGCTGCAGAGTAGGTAGGAGAAGATAAGGTTAGCATCAGCGCCCCTTCTTGTCCCAGGGTTGAAGTACTTACCCTACCACAGCCAGGAAGGTGGCCCCCAGGCTTGTATGTATGACACATGAAAAAGTGATGTTACCATCTGAAGAGGAAGCACAATTAGTTGAGGTTTCATGTGATTGCAGTGTTCAGAAGAAATTCTCAGAATTGAGTCTCTGCCAGTTCTGGTGCTATTATCCAAATGAATATCCCCCCATTTCCTAACCATCCCATAACAGGACGCTTGCCCTTCAGTACCACTTATCTTTGTGAGACTGGATTTTTCTGTGTTGACTCAACTTGAGAACAAAAGCAAGAAAAGGTTGGAAATTGAGCCGCTCCTCAGAACTGCACTTTCTTCACTTACCCTGATTTCGCCAACCTTGTGAAGGCCTGACAGGCCCAGATTTCCCAGTAAAAAGATAAATGGACATTAAATTTAATTCAGTATTAAACATTCTGGTGTCAGATTATTTCTGGGAAGAGTACCGTGTATATTTTATCTATTACGGTCGACTCCACCTAAGTGCACTCCGCTTAGCTGCACATGACTTGCACAATCCCTATTTGTATAAAGTCAAGTAAACGGGCAATAACTTCGGATAAGTGCACTTGCGGTAAATGTACAATCCACTTAAGCGCACGTACGTTATTGATCCCATTGCTATTTTCTCCAGCCAAATTCACTCCGGTTAACTGCACAGTCTCTTCACATGCCGTCGACAAGGCTCTGCCCACATCAGCTGACAGCACTGATGCCGAGATCTGTACAGTCATTAAGGACACTGCTGACAACGGAGATTTTGACGGAGTCGAGGATACTGCTGCTACCAGTGCAATTAATGAGTCACCTGTAGATGCTGTTCCTTCACAGATGCACTGAATTCCCTACATACACTGTGTTGTTATCTGGAGATAAACGGCTGTCAGGACTATGAACAGTTTTACAGCCTCAGTGATCAGATACACAACCTGAATCGTGCAAACAGTGTGAAGAAAACAATGACTGATTATTTTCGTAAAATGTAGGCCCAATTGATTGGCACTTGGACAACATACATGTTGTATGAATTGCCAGTAGAGTACAGTACAGTACAAGTACAGTACATGTATATCTGAACAGTTAATGAGTATGTATGTATTATACATGTATCCACTATATTCTTCACCATAGTCTATTTTATTGAATGTTTTATTGCGTTTGAATAGGGTAGTAGGTGGAGTAACTATATTGTCAACTTTCAGAACTGACATGTTGCACTCCGCTTAAGCGCACGTGGCGATCTCGTCCGGAGGCTGTGCACTTAAACAGAGTCAACTGTATGTACAATGTATTCAAATGTTAACTAAGTATTTATTGTTGCTTGTTAACGTTTGCCATTCAGGACAAAATTATGTCAAGTTTACATAAACATTACTGCTAATAAAGGGTCATCACTCAACACAAAAAGATAAAGATGGATGTCAAGACTTAAAAGGTTGAGAATGTCTGCACTATGTCAGCCTTTATGGATATTTATTCTGATATTTAACCTGATTCTAATAAACCCTAAGTTGGGTGAATAGATGGAATGTAAGTGTGTTAATTATGAAAAAAAACATTCAGTGCTAATAAAACCAAAAGTATGAGTATATTACATAATGTGTGGACAAAACATCATGAGTAGTGACAACTTAAGACCCACAGTAGCCCCACCTTAGGTTCCAAAGGTACAAGCAGGCAACATATGTTGAGAGGTCAAGAAAATGGAGGAACAAGACGTGAATGTTTTCTGTAAAGAGGTGAAAACTAACTAAGCAAACAAGAGTATACAGCTGATAAGCAAAGAAGTGAAGATGTGGAAAAGGGCAATAATTTCTTCTGAAAGTTATCATTTAAACAGCAGTATTTGATTACTTATATTTGAATAAGCATTTAAATTTGCCTTCTACAAAAGCTAATCTCCTTAGGATGAAAGCCCCTAGCCAGTGAAAGCATTTTATACTTTGCAGATGACTCTCGAATTTTGCACAGGTTTTCAATTTACATATTAAAAATAGCGTTTTGGAATTTTTCCTAATTAAAGTGATTTCCAGGAGGAAAAACAGGGATGAATTGATGTCTTTAGGCCTATTTATATGGTTCTCAGCACACTGAGAATTTTCTACATTAAAAACTAAAGAATGATAATTTATGCTGTATTAGCAAAAGTAAATGCCCTAACTATTTTTTAAATGTTAATGTGAAAATGTGAATAAAATATGCCATCCTAGCATTTACACAGAGGAATTGTATGCATCTGAAAAATGTTTTATTATTAAATATTTCTACTGTAAATTAAATTGCTAATTACTTTGCCAGGTTTTAATCAGAATCTCAACTGTGTCTGTAAGACAATTATATACTTTGGCAGATAGCACATTCTCTAAATGTTATCTGTGTGTAGATAAATAATATGTGTAGAAAATGTGAGGAAAATCAAGTTTGCTGATAAATTCATATTTGTTAACTCTAGTGTTTTACAATGTCATTTTTGTTTCTTAAACAAAGTATTCTATCTCTGCATAATGAGGGATGGAAAATTTCATATTAATTAAATGACAAATGTCTTATGCGTATTGTGAGAACTTCACCCACTAACACTGCCCCCTAGGGAAAGAGAGAGAGATTAACAATCAAAAACAACAAAACAATCACCAGCCAGCATGACTCTCCAGACTCCCAAAGAGGTCCAGTTGCTGAGGATTGACGGTAGCATGGACCACCTTCAGCAGGAATTCTTCTGCCAAGCCCTCCTAAAACACCTACTTATTGAGAACATGCTTGTGGAATGACCTGGCCATTTCAGGATGACGATAACTTTGGTTTAAAATTAGAGATGGGCTGCCCTAGGATGTGAAATCATATATGAATAAAATAAATGGTCAACATGGTGAATTATTTTAATACCTGAAGTGAAGGAGGTGAAGGAGAGGAGCAAAGTCAATGTTCGAAACCAAAGCAGGCATGCTGGAATTAAAAGACAAAGGGGACAAACTTGAGAACAAAACGGAATGCAATTCAATTTATTGGTAACAGCTTAAGTACTGCAAAAATGCATCTATTATTCATTTACTCTTACGTAACAAGACCTTAACAACGGCTTCTTGTGGTGTTAATGACTCTTACAAAGCATCAGCAAATACGTTCATCTCTGTACAGTACGGCATTCGATGTGCTGGTAAAATTACTTAGGAATATGGAGGATTCACAGACCATACATTCAAGGATGCAATATCAAGAAAAATATGTCTCACTTATGACACTTCTGACCATTCCAAAGTTAAGTTATTTTAGTCGGTTACATTGCACAAATGAATGAACACTTCACTGATTCCCTGTAAGTGTTATGAAGACCCAAAGAAGTGTCTGTTAAGGTCTTATTACAGAAGAGTAAATGAATAATAGATGCATTTTTGCAGTACCTAAACTAAAGTGTTACTAATTTATTCTTCTATAGTGTCACTAGCATAGCAAAAATGGGTCCAATGGTACAATGTTAAGTCCGTCTGTTTTGATCACATTGTGCACTTACCAACCTCTGCTCACTGGATATACCTTACATTTTTTTTCTTTGTATGTCTTTTCTTTAATCCTGATAGAAAGTATAACTGTAAGAATACTGTCAGAAGAGCACATGACAGGACAGTAAGTTTAGCAAGTCAGCTAAACCCATCGCAGAGTGTGTACTCTCTAACTTCCAGGACATCTACACTAAGCGATGTTGTACCAGGACAAAGAAAATTCTCAGAGATACCAGTCATTCTAACAATGGCCTCTTCTCTGTGTTGCACTGAAGGAAATGCAACCGCTGCCTGATGACCAGCTCAGAGAGACTGAGGAGGGGCTTCTGTGCACAGTCCATACACAACCTAAATAAGGACGGTGTCTAAAGCTACATGGTGCCCTACTGTATATTCTCCTATATTTAGCTTTTTTTTTTTTTTTTTAAGACATGTTTTTATAATATTACTATCATACTGTCATTGTACATATTAATATCTATAGAGGCAAGAATATATATTTATTGTCTTTTTATATTCTTCTAATGCGCAATCTTGGAGTTCAGCAACTAATTCACTACACTTCATCTTTCTTCTTCTTTCGGCTGCTCCCGTTAGGGGTCGCCAGAGTGGATCATCTTCTTTCATATCTTCCTGTCCTCTGCCTCTTGTTCTGTTACACCCATCACCTGCATGTCCTCTCTCACCACATCCATAAACCTTCGCTTAGGCCTTCCTTTCTTCCTCTTCCCTGGCAGCTCTATCCTTAGCATCCTTCTCCCAATATACCCAGCATCTCTCCTCTGCACATGTTCAAACCAACACAATCTCGCCTCTCTGACTTTGTCTCCCAACTGTCCAACCTGAGCTGACCCTTTAATGTCCTCATTTCTAACCCTGTCCATCCTCGTCACACCCAATGCAAATCTTAACATCTTTAACTCTGCCACCTCCAGCTCTGTCTCCTGCTTTCTGGTCAGTGTCACCGTCTCCAATCCATATAACAGCTGGTTTCACTACCGTCCTGTAGACATTTCCTTTCACTCTTGCTGATATCGGTCTGTCACAAATCACTCCTGACACTCTTCTCCACCCATTCCACCCTGCCTGCACTCTCTTTTTCACCTCTCTTCCACAATCCCCATTACTCTGTACTGTTGATCCCAAATATTTAAACTCATCCACCTTCGCTAACTCTACTCCTTACATCCTCACCATTCCACTGACCTCCCTCTCATTTACACACATGTATTCTGTCTTGTTCCTACTGACCTTCATTCCTCTCCTCTCTAGAGCACACTGTATCTCCAACTCTCCAGGGTCTCCTCAACCTGCGCCCTACTACACTACATACTGTGTTTAATTGCATATGACACATTAAATTTGATTTGATTTGTCAATTCAGCTCATGACATAAGGCACATGTGACCACCATATTGTTAATGCCATGCATCCATAAGTTATGGCTGCACAAAGCTTCCGAATTGTCACAAAAAACAATGCACTGCAGATACCTCCCTTCTGTGGCGTAACAATGGATTGTGCAGATTGTGCAAAGCACAAGGGCCTACGAGCTTGGGGGACCCACTCAGGGCCGTATAGATTAAAAAAAAAAATGTAATAACTTTAATCACTTGCACAGTTCATTGTGTTATTAATTCACAATTTCAATGACATGTTTGCACCATCACCAGGCAAGTCCAATCCAATCCATGATGATATTATGTATTCGGCAGGCCTACAGCTTACATGAATTTAGACTTCGGGAGTTCGGAGGCTCGGAGCCTAATCGGAGGCACAACACATCCTAGTCTGCCTTACAGAGAAGTGAACATTCCCAAATTTGGCGACCTTTGGCGTGCCATAGAGGACATGAATGGAAGTAGTTTTGAAGGACGTCACATGAATAGTGTAAATGTACATTATTATTGTAAATAATTGTTACTTTTGCACTTTAATTTGATGTCAACAGTTTTTAAAATTCGAACTCGTAAACAGTAAATCATAGCAATTCTGTTGTTACGTTATGGTCCCCGTTAGTCAGCAAACACTGAATATTTGAACAATTTGACTTTTTTTATACTCACGCCATACGACGCCATGTCAGCCAGTAGCAGTGGATCCCGCAAACATTATAAGAGTGGTGCTGTTAAACATCAAGCATGCCTGCAACAGGAATTAAAAAATGCTAAGCTTACCAAGAGTTCTACCTTTCTCAAAACTGAGCAAGTGCTAGCAGTAGTAACTGAGAATGCTGATGCTGGTGAATCGTTGCAGCGGTCGCAGGCAGGTTATGCAGTGAGTGAAATGGTTGTAACTGTACCAAGTCTGGAAGAAGCGATACAACGGCTTCAGATCAGGTGCTATCTGCTGAAACCGTTCAAAATGGAGAAACTAATAAAGACAAACAAGCAATATATATGACCAAGCAATTTCCAACCCACAAGGCAAATTTCTTGGAACCATTGACACCTCACTTTATGATGTCCATTTTCTCAGAACTTGTGTAAAACAGGTTGATTGTGTAGTAGTATTCTTTCAGACGGTGTTGTCGCTTTAATTTGTTACAAATTGAAATTTCTTCATTTTATACCACAGAGCAGTTTCTACTTTATAGCTTACGTTGCATTGTAATCATCTTCATTAACAAAGTTGTCTTGGTAAAGCAAGCGGGTCCACATCTTACATATATTTATGTATTACTACTACTACCCACACCTCCCACATTCCATTCACACAATTTACTTTATTTTTGCTAACTTACAGCTGTTGTAATAAATCGATTAAAAAAGTTATTACAAATTTCATTGAGAGAGACAGTTTTTTTGTGACCAGCATGTGATCTGATAGTGTTGTGGACGCCACTACCCAGCCGGCCCCTAGGATCTAGTTGCGTATAAATTACTAACAGTTATGCTAGACAGGAAGGGCCCACCTCAGGGCCCTGCACAGTGCCTTTCAGCACGCTAGCTACGCCACTGCCTCCCGTCCTTTTGTTCTGCAAGTTGATGCAAGGACAGTTCTGCTTCGTGACGGCCCACTGTATGACCTCGCTCCAACTCCAGTAACTAGATGAATGGCGCACAACTGCATTTCCCAGGTGTTAAGAACTCTTCATGCCCAGATGTTGTGAGCAACACTTATTGGTGTGACATTTGCCGTACTCTTGTAGGAATTCTGATGATTGTTAATCAATAGGATATCACAATGATATGGGGTTTGAAAAACAAATTTTAACTTGGTTAATGAATTATCAGTTTTGCCTTTGGAAAATCAAATACTTTGGCAAGGCCCCTGCCTTATTTACTTTACCTTTCTATGTTGTAAATGTGGGTCTCTGGCCATTCGACTTATATCAAGGTAATTTTGGTACACTCTTATCAAAAAACAGAATACATCAATTTATTGATAAACACAAGGATTAAAGAAATATGATAACTGCATATACCTGTATGTGTTGACATACAGTATAAGACTAGACACAGACTCACTAGATTGACAAAAATGCTGCCTGTTTTCTTGCTATTTAGAGTTCTAATTTATCTTGAGACAGATAATTAGTTGTACAATACCAAGTCTTTAAGGATGATGTCTGATGTTGTGTAGAGTTGTTGTTTTGTAGTTGTCTACGGGTTCAGGTGGAGGATCCTTCATATGTTGGAGTGTACTTTTTCTCTTTGCTACCTGATCCTTGTCAGTGCTATGCTGCTGCTTCCTCAGCTTGTCTCTTGCCATATTTTGACACTTCACAGGGAAAAGGCATTACTCATTCTGGCCCAAGAATTTAGATGCTGAAGTTCCTTTCTTAAAGTAATGGCTTCTCAGCCTTATCAGACTACTGGCACACAGCTTTGGTTTGACAGACAGGGTCTCAGCTTCTGGTCCACAATGATAAGAATTTGTCAGATTCAGCTTGAGTGAAGATTTTAGAAAGTAATTTTGGAGAATATGCACAGAGTAACCCTGGGAAGAGTCCCAGAGTTCTCTAGGATTCCCTACAGAATTTCAGTGAGTGTGTGCAGTTCCCAATTCTCCAAGCTTCTCTCTTCTTCTCCCCATTCATCTTGCTTCTTTTTGATTATCTTACTTTGAGAGATGGGGTACATGTGTTTGAACCTTCTCCAGATTGGATTAAAGTCAATTCCAGTTACAAAATCAGTGTTTTCTAATAAGAGAGTTCTTCTATCCATCTCAGTTATTATTCCTTGCTTGCATCCATTTTGCACCTTCTGGCTCAAGAAGACTGCAGAGGGGCCTCTGGAGAGATGTCTCTGCAACTCTGATTTATACCTTTATTATCAGATGAAGTCCTGGCAGATCCTGGTACAAGCTGGAGTTGAGTCACTTAGTTTGGAAGGCACAGCTGGATGCCTGCATCCCTGTTAAATTAACTTTCTCAACAGGCCTGGTGTGCCACAAAAGCCTAGCAGAATGGGCAATGCCCACTTTGTCCGATACTCTGTATCACCATGGGGTGCTCTACTGACCTTGGGACTTTGATCACATCACCTGTCCCATTTTGAACATATTGTATTGTCGTGTGAATCTCCCCTTGGGATTAATAAAGTATCTATCTATCTATCTATCTATCTATCTATCTATCTATCTATCTATCTATCTATCTATCTATCTGTTCTAAACTAGTTTTCTTTCGAGTAGAGTATGTGAAAATTTTATTTATCCATTTTCAACTTTGCATGACCTGGTTAAGGTTGTAGAATGTTAAGACATTTCCTTACATAATTAAAGTTAGCTTACAATCAGAAAAGGCAAGAGGAATATAAATAACTTTCATTAAATTAATACATTATGAACCGGTCACACAAAGCAGAATTACATAGACCTTATGCGATGATTTCTTCAAATAAATAAATAAATATTGCATTATTCAAATTCAATATATCTCTCCCTGTACAGGCATGTCAAATAATTTACATCAAATGTACACTGAAGCAGAGTATAAACAATCACCACATGGTCGCATTTAAAAGTCTCCAGTGTATTATAAAGATCGTGCTTCACAAGTTATTAATGTCACTACTACTTTTTCTTTCACACAGTCACAGATTAGCACAGCAACATGGATCAGTGAAACAACTTTACAGCGAGTCTTTTAGCTTAGTAATGGAAAGGTGTATTAAACTGCAATTTGAAGACAATTGCTTTTTTTTTTACTTTCTGGCAAAAATATCAAAATGATTGCTGCACACAGAAGCTATTTTAATCATATTTTTTCTTAGGTAGATCAAAATGGAGCAAATATGTTCAGAATACATTAGAGCGGCAGTTTAATGGTACTGCAACTGCAATTTAGCTGCATTATAAGTACTTTGACACAGCAATTTAAAATCACTATATTTACATTGTAAATTAAGGGTAGCATCATAAAAATGGTAGTGGATTGGCAGTCATTGAACTATAATCAGCGGTTACAGTACACTTAAACTGTTTCCACTCTTCTGGCTGATTAGCTAAAAGAATTTTTAGATGGCAAATGTTAATCCAAGGTATTTCTGATTTTAAATGCTTCATCATTTTTAAAGAGGCCTAAATTGCTAACCAGGTAAAGACAGCAAAGTGTTGACAGATAGAGTAACTTAAGTAGCAGCAGAAAATATGGCTGGAAACCAGAAGACTGATTCAGTCTTTAAGTGTGGCTTAATCTGTAACCTCATGTAAATCGCTGGGACTACCTATGTGACAAAAATCCTGATTTGCTATAAAAAAATCATTGTATAATGTTTTTTTAAGGTTTATGTAGTTCAGGCAAGACCCTGCCTGAAGAAGGGGCCTGAGCTGCCTCGAAAGCTTGCATATTGCTTGTAATCTTTTTAGTTAGCCAATAAAAGGAGTCATTTTTCTTACAGGGTATAATACTTATTATAAACATTGTTATGTAAACATGTAATGCATTAAATTGTGTGTCCTGGAAAAATATTAAATGTTTTTTCTTTACATATAATACGCTACATTGGCTGTTCGTTTGTCTGTCCAGGATTTTAAATCGCCTGTAGCTCGCAAACCGTTTGACCTATTGACCTGAAATCTGGTACACATATACTACGTGACCTCTACTATCCGCTTTCTGAGTGATGATTGACCTCCAAGATTATTCCTCTTTTTATTGTAGAATCAACTCTTGGCAGCGGCCAGCAGGGCGGCCATGCAGTGCATGTGTATGGACGCCGTTCTCATCCCTACCACCTTCGCCATCACCTCCCCATACCTCTTCATATCTTACATCATTCTTGAGGCAGATTGAAGACTTAAGTGCCAGCTTAAGTGAAAAATTAAGGAAAACGTAATAAGTAATAGCAACACAAACACTAACTGAATCAGTTTTAACATAAAAAGATGCTGATGAAAGAAGAAAAGAAGCGAGCAACTAGGGTGGAGAAAAGAAGAGCTGCTCAGGAAGCAGCAAGACACATCAATCTCTGAGCAAACGAATGCTAAACGTACAGAGAAAGAGGATGAATACTAGGAATGCTCAAGTCAAGTGTATTCACTGTACGTTATCGTGCCGTTACTGGTATATACAGTATATATATATATATATATCTTCTATATAAATGTCTACGCGTGGAAGTGTGTATGTCTGTCTGAACTGCGAGATGGCCTGGAAGTGATAGGCTACAGCAATGCAGCTCAAAGAACCGGCAAGGCAGCCCCAAGTTAACAAGTTGGAGACAACCTCCTTACCCGCTGATAGGCAAGGGGGGCGAGTACATCTGCAAAACGAAACAACCGACTCTGCATTTCAATTTTGTTTCTGACGATTTCAATAGTTTCTAGGAGCCCAGCCTTTTTACAGCACGGGCTTACACAGCTAGTATATTATATTTTACTATGAATATTGTCAAAGTTTAGAAATAGTGACTTTCTGTACAGTACATTGAAGAAATGTACAAATGTGTGGATCAACATTGGAAAGAAAAGTTTCAGATGTGAATATACAATGGGAGTTCTGAAAATTGAACGTACTACTTATGAGAAGAACTTAGTAGTCGTAGTGGGCTTGACACTATCAACTTCTAAATATTGAGAAAGGTAACAGAATGTCAGGTTATATATCTCCCTGAAGTGTGGAGTTCAAGTCCAAGGAGGTTCTGCTCAAGCTTTTTTAACATACTGGTGAGGCCTCATCTGGAGTACTGTGTGCAGGTTTGGTCTCCAGGCCACAATAAAGACATCACAGTGCTAGAAAAAGTCCAGAAGAGCGACCAAGCTGATTCCATGGCTAAGGGAGATGAATTATGAGGAAAGATGAAAAGAGCTGAGCCTTTACAGTTTAAGTAGAGATTAAGAGGAGTCCTGATTGAAGTGTTTAAAATTATGAAAGAAAATAGTGCAGTAGATCGAGACTGTTATTTTAAAATGAGTTCAACTAGAACATGGAGACACAGCCAATAACTTGTTAAGGGAAAATTTTGTACAAAGGCTGGGATGTTTTTCTTCACATAGAGAACCATAGACATATGGGATAAGTTACCAAGTAGTGTTGCAGAAGGCAGAACATTCAAAACTTGGCTTGATGTTATTTAGGAGGAATTAAGTTCTTAGGATTGGTGAGCTTTGTTGGGCTGAATGGCCTGTTCTCATTAACATTTTTCTAATGTTCTAATTAAGAAGGGATATGTGTTACCTCTAAAACTGAGTATTGTGACCAAGAACATTTAGGATCAGCGTGTTGCTGTGTCAAAGAGTTTACTGTGAGAATTCAATTTTAAATACTCAATATAAAATGTATATAGAACATGTCACTTGAACCTTCAATAATTAGACTGGTGTGCTGAATTGTATTCTTGTGAAGTGTTTAAGAAAGCTGGTACCAAGCTGATGCCAGTCATGAAAATATAAAGTGGTTTGGATGGTCCATGTCAAGCGAGTAAATGGCTTCAGAGAAAGGCAGAGACACACTGTTTCTTTTTAATTAAGGATTGGGAAATTAAATATGAGTCATAAACTTAGCAAAGTTTGAATCCACAAAGTCAATCATATCTTATGTCAATACGCTAATACACAAACAAACTAATGAAGTCTAAAAGGAAAAGCCAGAAGACTGGAAATCAGGACAAACATCATAAAGCAAAGCACAGCACGCATAAAGTTATCCCACTTCAGATAACAGGAAATGTATTGGGTCCATCTTTATACCCTTGACCCCTAACAACACATGCAGTGTGACCCTGGATGTCACTCATAGCAATGCCACAAAAATCAACTGCAAGAAAAACTGCACAAAATAGAGGCATCCCAGGTCAAAGAAAAAGGTGGTGAATAATATTATCCACTTCTGAGTGAAGCTTTCTAACACATAAAAACATTTTGTTTGGATTAAATAACCTAGCAAATGGAGATTCTTTCATTAAAACACTTACAGAAACAGATGGAAAAATTAAAACAAAAATGTCAATTGCAGCACCTATCACATGCCTTTTCCACTCAGTGACCACACCGAATAGTCTTCTACCAGGAGGTGATAGACAGCAACTGCTACGATTTTATTAGCAACTGACCGGTAGAAGCCATCAAAAAGGAAATTGTAAACAAAAAAGTTTTTTTTCAAAGGCTGTGATTTGTTATAAAAACTAGGGGTCTACCATAACCATAGTTAGACAAGGATTGCAAAGAGTCATTTACCAAAGCACTGTTACTGTATTTAATCAAAGCCAACATGCTGAGAAAGAAAAGAGAGATACTCCAAGGGAGCCCAGCAGCCACCCACCCCTTTCCTCCTGCTTGTCATTCATCTAAGAGTGTTTGCTACTTCACGCCAGGAGTTTGTCATAGTGGAATGGATAACCAGGATGAGACCCGGCCCGCATCCAAGAGGGCTGGTAGTCAACAGCAAAAAACAGAGCTTGTTGACCATTGAGCTTTGCATCTTCCTTGAGCTTTTCTGAATTTTCTCTTTCCGTTACAAAACGTGCTCACGTCTCTTTATCTCCTCACAGGACACCGTCCCGTATTTAGTTACCCATCCAACCTATTGGTTAGTGATGCTCTTCGCATAGCCCATCAACCACTTACAGTACTTAGCATCCTTCATTTGCATAAAGCATGCTCTCAGCACACCACAGAGCATGTAAGTTAGCATTATATTAAACACTAGCAAAATACCCGCGCTTCGCAGCGGAGAAGTAGTGTGTTAAAGAGGTTATGTAAACATATATATACATAATCCCATTGGGATTAATAAAGTATCTATCTATCTATCTATCTATCTATCTAAACATAGTGTATATACATAAATATATACATATACACATCCACATATATATACATATATCAACATATATATACACATACATATATATATATATATATATATATATATATATATATATATATATATATATATATACACACACATGCAGACACATATACATATATATACATATACATATTTGTATATCTACATATATATAAACATATATACATATATATACATATTTGTATATCTACATACATACACATATATCTATCTATCTATATATATATATATATATATATATATATATATATATATATATATATATATATACATACACACATATATATATACACATACATATATATATATATATATAGCTGATTAGCCAGTGGATTCGCTCACTGAGTGCAAGAGAAAAAAATAAAATGTATGTATAAAATAAGTTAAATTGCCAAATTTATTTTTCCACAAATAAAGAGCACTTACAATAACATAGAAATCAATATAAACAACATTAACATCATTATCATTTGAGAATATGAAGTAATATATAAGAAGCACATTGCATATAAATATAAATTATTAAACATTAAAATGTTCTTCTATAAAACAGTACCGTGGCTATTAGTTTGTCTGTCCAGGATTTTAAATGAGCTGTAGCTCGCAAACCGTTTCACCTATTGACTTGAAATTTGGTACACAGATACTACGTCACGTCTACTATTCGCTTTCCCACACATATGAACACATATATATATATATATATATATATATATACACACATACATATACACACACATACACATATATACATATACATACATAGTGCGTTGCAACACGGGCTGTGATTGTTACATGGGAGGGAGACGACAAATCACAGCTTCCCGCTTTGTAATCGGGCTTGTGATTGCTGCTTTGACGGATGTCCAGATCCCACAGTATTTCCCCTTAGGAGAGGCGTTAGGCAAGTGTAATTGAATAGCGGTGGTGCAAGTTATTACTCTTTTTATCTTTATTTTATTTTATTGTAGAATCAACTCACAGCTGCGCGCACCAGTGCGTGCGTGGCGGATGCGTACGGCTGACGTTTTCATTGTCTACCACCTTCGCTAATCATTCTCGAGGCAGATTGAAGACTTAAGTGCCAGCTTAACTGAAAAATTAAAGAAAACATACTAAGTTTTAAAAGAAATCAGTTTTAACGGGAAAAGATGCCGACGAAAGAAGAGAAGCAGCGGGACGCTAGGGTCAAGAGCTGCTCATTAAGCAGCAAGCGCATGAACCTCTGAGCAAACGAATGGTAAACGTACAGAGAGGATAAATACTATGAATGGTCATGTCAAGTGTATTCACTCCACGTTATCGTGGAGTGTGCTGTTACTGGTATTTTGATAAAAGAATCTGAATAACATATAAGAATCGTATAAATTATTAAACAGTAAAACATTAACATTTAAGAAGTAAAGATACATTGAGTACTACTGTAGTGCTTTCGGGTATAGTACATTTTTTGTTTGCCCATTACATGCATAAATGTATAAATTTTTTGGTGTACCTACCCAAGAACACGCGACATGACCCGGCAGTTAAAAATTTATCGCTCCAGCAATTTTAACTCTGTTACAAAGTCATCTAATATGGTATTGCAAACGGCAGCGGGAGCGTTTCTATAAACTCAATTTAAACTTACTGTTTACACCGTGCTTTGAAGATGCATAGTATGCGACACGTGTTTCGCCGTAATTGTGGGCTCATCAGGAGTACACAGTCACTGCACTCCCTTACGGGAATCGATCCTCGGACATAGAGGCGAAGCCCATAACGTTGTGCCACGGCGTGAGGTTCGTTCATTTGACAGCATGTAGATCGGGGTAATTACATTGCAGGCATTCGTAGTCTGATTCACAATCTGATTGTATGGGTGGTTACCTACCAGGTAACGCTTGTGGTTGGTGAGCAAGTTGGCTAACTTCTGCCACGGTGCCCTCTTTCAGTTGCGAGAAGCAGATCATACAATGGTTGAAATAGTTTAATATATATAGCAAAATCACCGCGCTTCGCAGGGGCGAATATGGTATTGCAAACAGCAGCGTTTCTATAAACTTAAAGTTACGGTTTATACCGTGCCTTGTTTCATATTCTTTTCCTACCTTATCAATTGTGTAATGCGTTTTTTGAACAGGTTTGATTAATGCAAGTGATCACTCCTGCTGCGTTCAGTCACTTCACGTGAGCCACTCTCTTGTGTGATGTTGCGATGTCCACGGGTTTATTTAATGTTAGCTAAGACCCGGCAGTTAAAAGTTTCTCGCTACAGCAATTTTAACTCTGTTACAAAGTGATGCAAACTGTCGTTTATACCTCGTGTCTTCTCATTAAACTTGTATCTCGCGAATATGGCATTGCAAACGGCAGCGGGAGCGTTTCTATAAAGTTAAGGTTACGGTTTACACCGTGCTTTTTTATACCTCGTGTCTTCTCATTTCTCGCGAATATGGTATTGCAAACGGCAGCGGGAGCGTTTCTATAAAGTTAATTTAGACTTACGGTTTACACCGTGCTCTTTTATACCTCGTGTCTTATGAAGATGCTTGTATGCGTCACTCACTCGCTTCTTATTGTTTCGCTGCCTTGTCAATTGTGTAATGAATGTTTTCTTCTGCGCTCTTTGGGGCTCCTCCTTCTTTTCTACGTACTGAGTTCACAGTCAGTTCACGTGATTACGTGGGAGGCGTGATGACGCGACATGCAACTCAGTCTCCTACGGCCATCTTGCTGCCTACCATTACAGTATATGGACAAAAAAGAGGTTCCAGTTATGACCATTACGCGTATAATTTTGAAATGAAAACTGCCTAACTTTTGTAAGTAAGCTGTAAGGAATGAGCCTGCCAAATTTCAGACTTCCACCTACACGGGAAGTTGGAGAATTAGTGATGAGTCAGTCAGTCAGTCAGTCAGTGAGGGCTTTGCCTTTTATTATTATAGATCAACAAATAAAAAAACTAAAATAAAATTAGTGTCAGTTAAATCTGTCACATATTTCAATCAAGGAGATTTTGGGGTATTTAGGTTTTATATTGGGATGGATGGGGTTACATCTAAATATTTATATACCAAACTGTCCTTCCTTAGTAGATACCTAGTGCCCTAAATATCAGCTCTTTAATTAAATGGAAATTAGTGTTTTTGTTGATAAGTGAAAAAGTGAATGAGCCAGTCAACTTCGCATTACATATTGTGATTGGTGTCTTAGATGGTTTGGAGACAAAGTCAGAGAGGCGAGATTGCGTTGGTATGGACACATGCACAGGAGAGATGCTGAGTATATTGGGAAAAGGATGCTAAGGATAAAGCTACCAGGCAAGAGGAAGGCCTAAGAGAAGGTTTGTGGATGTGGTGAGAGAAGACATGCAGGTGATGGGTGTGACAGAGCAAGATGCAGAAGACAGGATGATATGGAAGAAGATGATCCACTGTGGCAACCCCTAACAGAAGCAGCCAAGAGAAGAAGAAGAAGAAGTCCTTTATTACTTTTTGCACAGTTTCCTGAGGAGTTTTTGGGACTTCATGATGGCTATTCTGGGGTGGAGAAGCTGAGATACTGTTTATTTCTTCCTGTCTTGGTTCCTTTTACAGCGTCTTATTGCAACTCTATTTTGTGACTTTCGTGTCAACTATTGCCGACTTCCCAGGAGTGTGCAATATGTCATCGGTATGACCCTTTAAAAAGATCATTTATGCGTTGTTCTGATATCCGTGTTTTGGATAAAACTAAAAGACCTAATGTGGACTTCTCAGTTTTCTGACCTACTTTCAGGTTTATGATTCTAATTCTTGTGTCACGTTTCTGGCTTGGCGAAAGATCGACTTATCTCTTTGGTTTTGAGGTTGGCACATATTACACTTTGTTCTCCTTTCATCTTCTGGCCCCAAAATAAAAGTTATTCTGCTTGAGCAGAACAAGGTGTATACTGATATCTATGTATCACATGCTGACTGTAAAAGGAAAAATAGTCTTCGCTATCTCACACAGTCACTTTCACTCTTCTTTCTGGTACAAGACCATTAGGACTCGCTCCACCTGTTTCAGAGAAAGCTTTTACCCGCAGTTCCTAACGCTAATTATTAGCTAGTAATATTGACAGCTGCATGGTTGTTTCTTGTATACTGTATATTATCTAATGTTGATTTTATTACAGTCACTAATCTAGTAAAAAATTTAATTTCACTTTGTACAAATGACAATAAATTTAAACTTGAAACTATAATGCTAATGTAAGTGAAATCTGATTTCCTAAATGATTAACATAATACTTGTAACTATTTTCAACTTCTTATTGATTACACATCAATATTTAGGGCATGTTTAGAAATTCTGGACTTTAATGAGACAGGTGTTGAACAATTAATATTTGTATCTTCCGTCCACCTAGCCATTTTTTGCACATTTTCGCCTATTCAGTTCCAGTTCAGTGTCAGAGAGTGCTAAAGCCTATTTTGGCAATAATGTGTTCAAGACAGCAAACCTCTCCAGATGGGAAACCAGCCAGCCACTTTATACATAATTTAATCCTATAGGGAGGCAATAATAAACAGAACTGTGTGTTCAACATTTCACACATACTGTAAATTAGAAGCAATTAAAAATAGTGAGAAAAAAAATGCTGGGCAATCCATATGAGGCATTTTTTTTTTAAATTATAAAATGTTACTCCTTTTTGTTTTTATTAATCTCTTACTTGAAACAAGCTTATGAGACTACAATCAGATCATTACTATTTTATATCTACTGTATGTGTTTATACCTATGCTTGCATCTCCCTAGTTTTATTTAACATATTCACAAATAGGGTATGTGGCTGTTAAAGATGATGGTAACAAATTAACAATTTGATTGAAGGATATCAGCAGATTGGAAGGACTGTGTTATTTGCTGTTGCCTCACTCTCTTTCTTGATATTTTGCTGCTAATTAGCTTATTCCTAGCTGCTGGTCCTGGATAAACGTAATTTTCATAGTTTAAAATAAAAACAATAAGTAAACCTTACAAGTAAACTATCTGTGGAACATTCAGTTATATCACTACAGTGGCCGAGAACATGCTTATACAGTAGCTGTTCAGTGGGTTTGGTGAGGCTTCCATAGCAGAACAAAGCTAGGAAATTTCTTGAACTTTTTAATGGACTGACTGTATTTTTTTTCTTAATACTGTGAATTTTTTCCATCAATAAACCTTAATCCAGTCGAGCATGAGTAGGGTGAGATTGAACGAGCCATTTAGAGATCCACCATCATCTAATAGCTAATAAATGTCAAACATTTTTGGGTTCACATGGAGTTGACATGGGCCAGACGTTTTGATCAAGTCCATCACCTGATGAATACTGTATGTTTGATGGGCAAATAAGGGAATAACTATTTAAGTAGGTACAGTTAGGTTCATAAATATTTGGACAGAGACAACTTTTTTCTAATTTTGGTTCTGTACATTACCACAATGAATTTTAAATGAAACAACTCAGATTCAGTTGAAGTGCAGACTTTCAGCTTTAATTCAGTGGGGTGAACAAAACGATTGCATAAAAATGTGAGGCAACTAAAGCATTTTTTGAAAACAATCCCTTCATTTCAGGGGCTCAAAAGTAATTGGACAATTGACTCAAAGGCTATTTCATGGGCAGGTGTGTCCAAGTCCGTCGTTATGTCATTATCAATTAAACAGATAAAAGGCCTGGAGTTGATCTGAGGTTTGGTGCTTGCATGCGGAAGATTTTGCTGTGAACAGACAACATGCGGTCAAAGGAGCTTTTCATGCAGGTGAAAGAAGCCATCCTTAAGCTGCGAAAACAGAAAAAACCCATCCGAGAAATTGCTACAATATTACAAGTGGCAAAAATCTACAGTTTGGTACATCCTGAGAAAGAAAGCAAGCACTGGTGAACTCAGCAACGCAAAAAAGACCTGGACGTCCACGGAAGACAGCAGTGGTGGATGATCGCAGAATCATTTCCATGGTGAAGAGAAACCCCTTCACAACAGCCAACCAAGTGAACAACACTCTCCAGGGGGTAGGCGTATCGATATCCAAGTCTACCATAAAGAGAAGACTGCATGAAAGTAAATACAGAGGGTGCACTGCAAGGTGCAAGCCACTCATTAGCCTCAAGAATAGAAAGGCTAGATTGGACTTTGCTGAAGAACATCTAAAAAAGCCAGCATAGTTCTGGAAAAACATTCTTTGGACAGATGAAACCAAGATCAACCTCTGCCGGAATAATGGCAAGAAAAAAGTATGGAGAAGGCGTGGAACAGCTCATTATCCAAAGCATACCACATCATCTGTAAAACACGGTGGAGACAGTGTGATGGCTTGGGCGTGCATGGCTGCCAGTGGCACTGGGACACTAGTGTTTATTGATGATGTGACACAGGACAGAAGCAGCCGAATGAATTCTGAGGTGTTCAGAGACATACTGTCTGCTCAAATCCAGCTAAATGTAGTCAAATTGATTGGGCGGCGTTTCATGATACAGATGGACAATGACCCAAAACATACAGCCAAAGCAACCCAGGAGTTTATTAAAGAAAAGAAGTGGAAAATTCTTGAATGGCCAAGTCAGTCACCTGATCTTAACCCAATTGAGCAGACATTTCACTTGTTGAAGACTAAACTTCAGACAGAAAGGCCCACAAACAAACAGCAACTGAAAACCGCTGCAGTAAAGGCCTGGCAAAGCATTAAAAAGGAGGAAACCCAGCATCTGGTGATGTCTATGAGTTCAAGACTTCAGGCTGTCATTGCCAGCAAAGGGTTTTCAACCAAGTATTAGAAATGAACATTTTATTTCCAGTTATTTAATTTGTCCAATTACTTTTGAGCCCCTGAAATGAAGGGATTGTGTTACAAAAATGCTTTAGTTGCCTCACATTTTTATGCAATCGTTTTGTTCACCCCACTGAATTAAAGCTGAAAGTCTGCACTTCAACTGCATCTGAGTTGTTTCATTTAAAATTCATTGTGGTAATGTACAGAACCAAAATTAGAAAAAAGTTGTCTCTGTCCAAATATTTATGGACCTAACTGTAGGTGTTAAAAAGTCATAGTGTTTTTTCATTTTATTTTTCAGTTTATTCAGCATTTAAGCAATGCATTCCACCATTTTATACTGTTTTGTTGCCATCTTAGTGCCCATCATGTGATTTGTGTCACACTGTGTATGGCGTCATTAATGACAGATGCTATTTAAGATGCCAATTCTCAGCTCATATTATCCTAGTTTTGAAATGATAGAATTTTATTTCTCAGTATGCTTCCTTTCATGTTAGGGACAAAAAGCTGTCAGAGACGAATTTTAACTTTTTGCAGTGTTTTTTTGACGTTGAGTTTTGCCAAGTGTTTTGGGATTTGGTCACCTTTTTTAGTCTTTCTGGTAATGAACTTTGGTCTATTTTATCGACTACTCTTTTTTTAGTTTTGACAAGCCTTTTCTTTACATATTAAAAAACCTTACCTTTGCTAGCCAGTTTCCTGTACTGTACTTCCCAAGCAGAGAGAGAGGCAGATTTTTCAAAGGAAATCGACCCCACAATGAGAAGTTTGTCATAGGATGAGTGGTCTCCGTAAAATAAAAGATTTATAGGTAAAGTATGTGTACCCATGTGTTGGCCTTCAGGCTTTAATCCCCTACCCTAATCCTAACCTATCCAAAATTCAAAACCCAAAATGTCAACACCATCTTTCGTCTAACCCACAATAGAAGCCAAAGCCACAGTCAGAATGTCGTGGGAGTAACATTTTGAATCACAAGGTTGAAAGAAAATACAAAAACACTCCAAAGAGAGCTTGGTTCTTATCTGCCATCTTGTATTGGTGATGACGTCACACATCCTGCATATCTGGGTTTTCGTAAATATAAAGAACACAATATGGAGGTTATCATATCAAAACAACTATTGAGTTGTAAAAGAGGTGCAACTATTTCAATGTCTTTTAATAAAATGTACCAACAAATGACTCTGCATGCTTCAAAACCTGCATAAGGAAGGAATGTCCAGAAATAATGTAGACAGAAGTCCGAAAAACTTAGAAACAAGTCTGAAATAGCATAAGCTACCCTAATTTTGTGTGTTCATAAGAAATGTAATGAGTGACTTCATAAGGATAAAGTATATAATAAACAAGAATAGCATAGTTTTCAAATATTTGAAAAATGTATATTGTGCGCTTCAATTAAAATTTTTAAAATATAAATATTTTCAATTTTGAATCCTCTGATTGAGGGCTATCGAGGGATTGAGCCCTAGTAAAAGAGGAAAAAAAAACAAGGAAATAAATAATCATAATTCGTCTTCTTCTTCTTTCGGCTGCTCCCATTAGGGGTTGCCACCGTGAATATAAAATCATAATTATAATTCCTAAATTTGAAAAATCATTTAAAACAATACCCCACATGTTTATGTTTGAAATTTGCAGTGCTTAATCTTCTAGCAGTGGCTCCTAGAGGGCTTGGAGCAACAGTAAAGGCTCAAATGTCAAAAATATTTTTATAGTCGTGTTCAGAAACCTCGAAATAGCATAAAACAACACTCTACATGCCTACTGGATATTGACAATCTCCATTTTTTCAACATTTTATGTAAAGGAATAACTTTGACTGTCGTATCCCGTTACGGGGTGAACCCTGGGGGTCGGTGGATGTAGCACACACAACTTCAACACCTTCTGATCATTTTTGCTGGACATCTTATTTGTTTAATTTTTATCATAAGGGAATAAAGTACTGCACAAACTATATGGTTCAAAAATAACCAAAAAATATGTTTGTTTTAAAAACAGATGGCCACAAATTAAAGCTTGATGTCTTGTATAACTTGACATCAAGACAAGTCGGACGGTGTATCATTTTGGGAGGTTTTCTTGTGCTGGTTAAACAGGAAAAAAAAATGAAGGGATTTCAAAGCATTCATTAAGTACAGTAATTCCTACGAAGACAATAAACCCAGATCATAATAGCTTCCATTTTGAGTGACTAAAATTACTATATAGCAACATAAAACAGATGGTAGTCAAAGTACTATAATTCTGAAAATAATAATGAACAGCTTTATAAAGAAATATGTCAATTAATACACTGGAGTTTAGAAATGTAGCATTACAACATAAACAAAGTGTTTTGATTGCTATACTTATGCCTTAAATATTCTATGAGTTTTTAAAAGGCAGCAATAACAAACATATGCTTCTTTAAATCTGATATAAAGTAAAAGGTTAATAAAATTAAAATATATTTAGCTTTTAATTCTATGCTTAAGAGCTGAGCCTTTTCATTTCCTCTTAATTAGCAGATGACATTTAGTCCACACTTCAGCAGAATTTTTTCTATGTTTTTACTCCAAATCTCTTTGGTTTGTTTCATTCTGGTCTCATGTATAAAGATGTGTCTCCGAGGCTTTGTTATAGAGCTACATGGCAGGAAAATGTGTTAAATGGCCATAAGAAAAAAAAAATCAATCCTGTTCCTGTTTGCTGGCCTTTCAACCACCTTCATGTTATGAGGATTGGTGGGAAGAGCAAACAAAATGATTTTCCCAACAGTTAATGAATTACTAGTAGCATGCAGTAGAGGCTTGCCGTGTGTCCTTTGTTCAGGTATGCACAGGTCAGGACTGATACAGGCAACTGAGCATGGTGCAGTATTTCAAATATTTTACATCAGAAAAAAATCATCCATCCATCCCTCCATTATCCAACCCGCTATATCCTGACTACAGGGTCATGGGGGTCTGCTGAAGCCAATCCCAGCCAACACAGGGCGCAAGGCAGGAAACAAACCCCGGGCAGGGCACCAGCCCACCGCAGTAAGATATTCATAAATGTCAAAATAATTTTTAGGAAAGCATTAGAAATGCGTGCCATCTGATACTCACTCCTAGCAGTTCAACAGAAATATTTTACTTTAAACTATCCTGTGGACTCAAACATTTCGTGTTTAGGGACCACACTGCCAAAAAGTGAAGTCTAAGCAAGTGGAAAAGTATTTATATCATGACATTAAATCTTGTTTTCCTTATTGTAAGAATTATTGACATATCAAATAATCTGTAATTATGATTATTTAGCTTACTTTAAGAAAACTTGTCAAGTAAATTTTGCTTACCCCATTGGCAGATTTTTTTATTTGCTAAATAAAAGCAAAACAACTCCCATGTAAAGTTTTTTTGTCTAGTCTTTGCATAAGCATTTTTTGCACTGCACTCCTAAATCATAACCTAATGTTATCATTGTTTTCAGACTGAGAGGAGAGAAACACCACTCATTTTGTCTCAGATTGGGACATCGCGTCTGCATGCCTTTTAAGAGTTCTCCTTTGGGACGTTCGAATGCCCAGTTGTCCCCATATTAGTATTACTGACCAAAAACCCTGGCCAGCTCAGCACTACCTTATAATAAGAATGCCAACATGTGTAAAGTCACTTTATTTAGTGTCTTCCAATATTACTCAGACAAATGCACAACCTACACACGTTCATTAGGATACTTTAAATTAAACACAGTTTTCTTGTGGTTATAATGCTGATGTAGAGTTCAATGATTGTGGGCTGAAACCCAGTCAGAAAATGTTTGTATAAAATATGTGAGAAAAACTAAGTGTCCTATGAATATAAATCCATTCCAGCTCAAGCAATATTTTTTTCCTTCACTGTGACAGGAAACATTAAATGGCTTCAATTTGCAAATGAACATATTTTAATAGCATAATTGGACAGCCTAATAATTCCATTGGGAATTTAATGTATTTGAAGTGTAGCCTTCAAAAAGTACAAACAACAGGTTGTGTGATGACCCTCTGCTCTTGTTTGTTAGTCATCTATTATTTTATGTTGTTTAAGTCATTAATTCTGACCTATAAGAAACGTTTTCTATCAAATGCACTACATTCAATTTTTTGCTCTTATTTCTTTACAGAGAGCTTGCAATCATGTAACTTTTTCCTATATGGGCCACCAATAATCTGTACAGATCCCTGAACAATCCAATTACAAATATAGAAAAAAATAAAGAGAATGAGCGACCAACACCAATTCACACCATATAGACCATACTACCCACACACTGTAAGCACAATAAAGTTAGATGTATATGTTTGAAATGAAAGAATGAAAATTAAATAACACATAGCATAACAAATACCCCTCAAGCTACTCTCTCCCCAATACCCAAAACATACATAAAGAACACAAAAGTACAATACACAATAAAAAAAAAATTCTTAGTGAAATGATGGAAAATGATTAGAAAAAAGATCCAACAAGTTCACAGATAACCAAAACGATTGAAAAAGTGATTGGAATAGCAGAGAAGTCTAAGCAGATGGATGGTATTTGTCCAGATAATACAGAATTGAAAAGCAGTTCGCCCTTCCGGTAGAGTTTACTCAGGATTACAAAGTTTTCTTCCAAGTGATCAAAAATCCTGTGGGACTTTGTTTTAGCTGTAATAAGGCAGGCTGTACTTTTCCCTTCTATATCTGTTTATTGTTGTATCTGTTGTTTTACACTGTAACGATTCGTGTTGAGCACTAGCCTGAGAGAATTGCTACCACAATTCTGACCTAGCTAAAGGCAGATGTTAAAAGGATAGGCCAATATCACACCTTAATAAGTTGCCCGTATAGTCTTTATTCTAATAAAATAATCCCTCAATATCAATGCAGGTATATGTCACAGCCCACCTTAGACCATCAAATAAACAACAAATAGAAAATTAATCCCTTACACATGGATCGCCCGCCCGAACCTAAGTAACCCTTAGTTTTGCAGCGCCACCAACATATACATGTATCTATACATCAAAAGTATTCATTCCCCCAATTCCCGTACTAGTGATAATAAATAGATCCGCTGATAGTCCATAATAATATTCCTGTAACGGCCGTCAAGCTGATGCGGAGTCCTGAAAATAGCGGACTATATATATCCAATATCCTCTTCATCATACAAGATGTACAGTCAGACTTGCGCCATGATTAAATGAAAGTAAGTCCGTTTCGATAGCTCACCCAAGTCCGTAGGTACTAGCAGAACGATCGATTCCCAGGTAAAAGGAGAAGACCATCCACCTTCTGACAGGACTGAATAGGAGCTCCTAGGCTTTTCCCATGGCCAGAGCAGAATCTGATCTGCCTTTTCTGATATACGATGCTCTTCTTTTCCTTTCTCTCTCCCCTCTTCTTTACTCTTTAAAATGGCGCGCTTTATGCAAATCACTCCTCGAACAAACCGGAAGTTCCACCTCTGGGGCACCGCTGTCAATCTCTGTCGGAAGACTGTTCGCCCCACCCAACAACCGATCGACAGCAGAAAACATTATTCTTTATGTGGCAGCGCTACAACACAAAAATGCCAGTTTTCCTTTCCTACCAACATGGTATTTAACTCTTCAGTCCCGGCTGAGACTCCTCCCCTTACTTCCAATGTGTGTTTCCTATTGGTCCTCTCCTATTATTATTCCTACAACAGGGAACACAAGATTTGCTCCTTTAGACTGACATGCATCTCACGATTAAACTCATCCACGTTTAAAGAAACTATTCTTACGACCATTGCTACAATACAATAATAGAAAGGTAAAGTAAACCCACCATAACTAACTTCAGATTGTTAAGCAATATTATCCTGTTCCCATATATAATGTTAATAATTTGTTAAGTAGAAAGTAAATCATACTGTATGAGTGCCAGTGTTATAATTTAAGGGTTTTAGAAGAAGAAGTGGAGTTCAAAGTCACTTCTGCACATATTTTGCACTTAAAAATTGTTGTATCATCATTTCTGTGAAGATTCGTTCCTCCATTTTGTATATTGCTTTGAACTGCAGCAGCTGCCATTGTATGCATTTTTGGATTCCCACGGCCATATTGTGTACCTTGTTGGTAGCGCATGATTACCCAAAGTTCCCACGTGTGGCTTCACTGGACATACTGTACACTATTTAAGAGGGAAGGGCACAAGTTTCTAGATATTGTAACAAACCTTTCTGAGTTTTGAACAGTCACATTTGGAATATAATCTTTCGATCTTACACCTATTTTCCTTCTGTGTAGAAACTTTGTTAAAAGTAACTTGCCCAATGTCCCTTGTCGTCCATCAGTATCTAGCCCTGAAAGTACATCAGCTTTTAATGTTATGCATACAGGCAGTGCTTACAGATTCTACTAACATGTTTCAAGGTGTTCACAATGGAAACTAGACCTCTCAATTAGAATCTCAGATTCTTAATTCAGCCATCCCCAAGATGCATTTTCTTCAATCAGTGCAAAGTATTTTGTAATATAGCATAAAATATTTTTTAGATGAATACACTACAGACTTACTCATGTAAAATTTATCAAGATCTGAACTGTGAACAGTGTCATCAAGTGCCTGCCTCGCTAGGTTGCCTTTTTTATTTGAAATGATCCACATTCGTAAATATTTATTTCTCAAAATAGTCTATCTATTAGGGCTGGGTTTAGAATTATTCTCATTGCTTTTACAGTATTATTTAGAGTAATGCATAAGCTGCTCTAAAAAGGTGCTGTTCTAAAACAAACGCCCAAACTTTGTTAATGTCTCTATATATATGAAGAACTACTTCATACTGGCTTTCTGTTTCCACAATTTTCAAAATTGGATACAGGAAATTGAATGTTCAAATTTATTTTAAATTATTTTATTTTATTTTAAACTTGTCAAAGTACACAACATTGCCTGGATAGATTTTTATAACGGGTTACAGTAAAAAAATCTAATATTTGTGAGCGTGTGTGTGTTTTTCTTTTAAATGTTCATTCTTTTTTATTGCTGATGTGGTGGATTGCCGGCATTTTACTCCGGCCCTCACCCCCAGGCCGACAGGAGGAGCCCTCCGGACAGCATGATGGTGCCCCGAGTTCCAGCAGGGCCTCATGGACTTTGTAGTTTATATACACAGCCCTGCTGGATACCTTGGGGGCCACCGGGAGTCGCTGTAGGGGGGCTAGTGGGCTCTTATGTGCCCTATAACCCGGGAGTGCGTCATCATCACATGACAGGAAGGAACGACATGCTCCCGGGCTGAAGAAAGGACTGTTTACCCTGACCCGGAGGGAATAAGGACTTGAGGGTTTGGCCAGGAACCACTTCCGGGTCAGGGGATATAAAAGGACTGTGGGAAAGCCCAGACACTGAGCTGAGCTGGGAGGTAGGAGGGCAAAGTGTCTGGGCGAGGAGGATTGGTGTTTGTATTGAGAGAATAGTGATTTATGAGTGTGGAGTGGAGGGTGCTTTGTGCACAGTGTAATTATAAAAAAAATAGTGATTACACTTTCATCTGGTGTTCGGAGTGGTACCTGAGGGTTCAAGAGGTGGACAATGCCTCAATCTGTTACACTGACTAAAATGCAAGTGTTCAATTCGTCATCTACACCAGTGTTCCTCATCCTTTCTGGTGTCACGACTCTTCACAACCCACCAAGGAGGGTTCCACTTAGCGAGTGTGATCGTCAGAGTGGGTTTCCCTCTTGGTGAATCGAGCATGATCGTCACAGTGGGGTTGAGGGTTTGAGTGGTAGAGAAGCACTGATCTCCACTACCTCTCTAGTAATTCCTCTGCTCTCGTGAGTTGGACATTTGTTCTTTTGTGTCATTAAAGGATTGATTCATGAAATGCTACTGTTTTGTGTGTTTTTTCCTGTATTAAACGCAGTGTTCATGATAAAAAATTTGAAATTCCATAAACTCCCTATATGCTAAGCTGAGTTAACTGTAATATACAAATACATTTTCATGGAAATCCAAATAGCTGGTTTGGAGTTATGTGTGGTTTTTGTGGTGTTGACCCTCTCATTATGACTCCCCAATTAAATTTGTGAAACTCCATCAACCCTAAATTTTACTTTGCATGAACAAAAATGTAAATGTAAGACTTTGTTAAAGTTAGAGATAGCTGTTTTAAAATGACGCACAATTTTTGTGCTGGCCTTCCATCACAACAGCCCAACTCCACTGTTGTTTCCAATGAACTACTGTCTTGAAATGTAGCCTTCGCTGCCAATGTAGGTAAGGCCAAAGGTAAACAACTATGCCAAATATTATTATTGGTTGGACCTTTTTAGCCTAACACGATTTTGATTTTGCACCACAACCCAACATAAAGCCCTCTTTCTCAATAGAACTTTTGAAAGGCCTTAGAGTGTAGATTTTAAGTTGCATCAACAGTACCATGCATGCAAAACTGCATGAACTTTGACACAGGCCCAAATTACAACCATCTGTCCCGAATAAATTTTTGAAATGTCATGTAGCCTTGATTTTAAAATTGGTTCATCTTTATTATTTTCGTCATCTTCTTCACCTTTTCTCACTTCTATGTGTGGTTGAAGTGCTCGATCAACCTTCTCCAAACATCTCAGTTGTGCACTTCCTCGCCAGTCAAGCCTTTTTCTTTCAAGTCTCCATTTACTTGATCCATTCAACTCTGCTTTGTCCTCCCTCACTTTCTCCTCCCCTGTACTTCCATTTCCACCTCTCTTTTGCCAATGTATTCATTGTCTTTCCTCATCACATGTCCATACCCCTTCAATCAACTTTCCTCTACTTTGCTAGATGTCTCTCCCACTTTTGCTTCACCTCTGATTGTCTCATTTCTTATTCCATGCTATTTTTTGTAACTCCACACAACCACCTTAACATTTTCATTTCTGCTACATCTAACTTCTTCTCCTGTGTTCCCTTTACCGTCCATGTCTCCGCTCCTATCCATCATTGCTGGTCTTACCACTGTCTTCTAAACCTGACCTTTAACCTCCACCTTAATTCTTTGATCACACAATACTCCTAATACCTTCTTCCAAATGTTCCATCCACACTGCACTCTGTGAGTTATCTCTGCATCTAATTTCCCATCTTGAGCTACAAATGATCCTAAATATTTCAACTTATCCACCCTTTCCAAAAGCTCTCCCTGTAGGCTAATTTCTAAATCTTGATCATTATTAAACCTCAGATATTCTGTCTTTTTCCTATTTATCTTCAAAATCATATAGCCTATATTTCAAGTTGGAGCACCAGCAACCAGCATGTAACATCTTGTAAAAAATCATTTTAGCCATTTTGGGATGATTAGCGAACAAACAAATCCACAAACAAACAGACAGGATGCCATCTGAGGATTGAAATGATGCCCTTAGTGTGCAAAATGGATAAATAACATCAAGCAAAGCCGAAAAATTCAGAAGACAGGACAAAACGTATTACCATTTTATTTATATAGATATAAAATGTGTGCAGTATTGCATGGGTTGTACTTTTGACTGAAATGTGCTTGATTTATTGTAATGTGGCTTAAAAACTCAATAAAACTAGAAAAGGCAAGTTTGAGATCTAGTTACAAATCATTTTTGGCACTGATGGTAAATTTAAAGCACAATTTCATTTCGGTTTGACAGCAAGTTAGAAAAAAAACACTGTTGGCTTCCATATTTACAGAGTTAACAGAGTAGCAAAAAATACTGTAGGAAACAAAGAAAGCGATTTCAGTCTGTGCCCTCATTCAGCAGGAGGATTGTAAATGATTCATATTTACCATAAACATGTCACAACTACAGCAATATTATGCTCCTACACTTAAGAGTGCTCCGCTGTTCTAGTCCTCTGGGACCACACTGAATTAATATATTTTTTAATCCCAGCTAAGAACTAATTTTTTTTAGATATGTAGTACTTCATGGTGCACATCAAAATTACTTCTTGGTGCTTCAGAGAGGTTTTTTGTTTTAATTCATGAATTGTGCAGGAATCACCCATCTGGGTAAAATAAAATTTTGGTTTAGCAGTTACATCTACAGCTACAGTTAAAAACTGAAAAATTGTTGCTCTGCAAGCAAGGACACACATACAAGAATTAAATAAAATGGCACCCAATAGAAAAAAAAACAGTGCTAATGATATGAAAACAAAATGGTTTAAGAGAGACATAATGAAAAGTGAACTTGTATGTTTGTGATTTGCAGAAAGCTTAAATGGCTTCTGTTGAACCTTAAATAACTATGAAAATAAGATATAAATTGGACATGCCTGTTTGCAGAACAATGCAAAAATGTCTAGTAGAAAGCAAAACTGTCACAGGTTATTTGATCTGACTCCCATTAAATTTTAACATGCCTTCGCAGAGCAGAACATTAATCAAAAAAATGAAAAACGGATACGATACAAATAATGGACTGATACTCATGCATGTTAAATTATCATGGGAAGGACAGGAAGATAGAAGTGAAATTAGCCTGTCAAAAGTTTTCTGACCTGCCTGTTTGTCTCTCTCATGTTCTGCTTAATGGCACTGATATTAGATGTGGCAGGCTTGCTGAATAATATCCTTCATTTCCTCTTATATTCTTCTTATAAAAAGCACTTTCTAAGAGGTCAAGATGACTTTTCAAATTTGTGCCCTGCATGACTGGTTGGTTGAATTTTGTATTTGACAAAATTATATATTAGTATTTTATTACAATTACAGGCTAAACTTTGCTTTTCAGAACTAGACCTACTTTTCCGAAACACTAAAATAGATCAGCAGAAATAAGTAAAAAATGCAAGAGGTTATTACAAACTGAAAGTGAAAGCCCAACATATAAAGCAGATTATTAAAACTGAACACTTTTTTTATATCTTTGCACCTATAATCAATAAACTAAGTGACAGAAAATAGCAAACAAATACACAGCATTCATTATTAATATGGAAACTAGCACCTGCATGTATCTAGTGTTTTGCAACATAAAAATGGTCCTAACTGGCTCAAAATATCAGAGTGGTGCAAATTTGGTCCTACATGCATAGGAGAAATACATAGCACATGGGAAAAATAGCATTTTATCTATTTTCCTAATTTAGAAATTACTCCTAACTTCACCAGGATGTAGGGGAGCTTTTGAGTTGTCCTAACTCACTAGGAACTGCAATAAGATGGCATGCAGGAAGAGGTGACAGGAATGTTTTATAATCCCTGGACAACAATGAACTCATAAATAGAGAAAGATTTGACAGAGATGAAATAATACTTGTAATAAATCTTGTACATCAGTCCATCCACATGAAGAAGCCATGTGTTGTCAGCCAAAATTAAAGTGTTGGTAATATTGTATTTTTTTTGGCTATGAGGAATATGCAGCTTTGCAGTAGCGATGATCTGGGTATGTCACATTCAACCATTTCCTGAGTGAACTTTGCACAAAACTTTAAATACATTTACGATGCAGGAAATTATACACAGATATACAGCGCATCCGGAAAGTATTCACAGCACATCACTTTGTCCACATTTTGTTATGTTACAGCCTTATTCCAAAATGGATTAAATTCATTTTTTTCCTCAGAATTCTGCACACAGCACCCCATAATGACAACGTGAAAAAAGTTTGCTTGAGGTTTTTGCAAATTTATTAAAAATAAAAAAATTGAGAAATCCCATGTACATAAGTATTCACAGCCTTTGCTCAATATTTTGTTGATGCACCTTTGGCAGCAATTACAGCCTCAAGTCTTTTTGAATATGATGCCACAAGCTTGGCACACCTATCCTTGGCCAGTTTGGCCCATTCCTCTTTGCAGCACCTCTCAAGCTCCATCAGGTTGGATGGGAAGCGTCAGTGCACAGCCATTTTAAGATCTCTCCAGAGATGTTCAATCGGATTCAAGTCTGGGCTTTGGCTGGGCCACTCAAGGACATTCACAGAGTTGTCCTGAAGCCACTCCTTTGATATCTTGGCTGTGTGCTTAGGGTCGTTGTTCTGCTGAAAGATGAACCGTCGCCCCAGTCTGAGGTCAAGAGCGCTCTGGAGCAGGTTTTCATCAAGGATGTCTCTTTACATTGCTGCAGTCATCTTTCCCTTTATCCTGGCTGGTCTCCCTGTCCCTGCCACTGAAAAACATCCCCACAGCATGATGCTGCCACCACCATGCTTCACTGTAGGGATGGTATTGGCCTGGTGATGAGCGGTGCCTGGTTTCCTCCAAACGTGACGCCTGGCATTCATACCAAAGAGTTCAATCTTTGTCTCATCAGACCAGAGAATTTTCTTTCTCATGGTCTGAGAGTCCTTCAGGTGCCTTTTGGCAAACTCCAGGCGGGCTGCCATGTGCCTTTTACTAAGGAGTGGCTTCCGTCTGGCCACTCTACCATACAGGCCGGATTGGTGGATTGCTGTAGAGATGATTGTCCTTGTAGAAGGTTCTCCTCTCTCCACAGAGGACCTCTGGAGCTCTGACAGAGTGACCATTGGGTTCTTGGTCACATCCCTGACTAAGGCCCTTCTCCCCTGATCGCTCAGTTTAGATGGCCGGCCAGCTCTCGGAAGAGTCCTGGTGGTTTCGAACTTCTTCCACTTACGGATGATGGAGGCCACTCTGCTCATTGGGACCTTCAATGCAGCAGAAATTTTTCTGTAACCTTCCCTAGATTTGTGCCTCAAGACAATCCTGTCTCGGAGGTCTACAGACAATTCCTTTGACTTCATGCTTGGTTTGTGCTCTGACATGAACTGTCAACTGTAGGACCTTATATAGACAGGTGTGTGCCTTTCCAAATCATGTCCAACCAACTGAATTTACCACAGGTGGACTCCAATTAAGCTGCAGAAACATCTCAAGGATGATCAGGGGAAACAGGATGCACCTGAGCTCAATTTTGAGCTTCATGGCAAAGGCTGTGAATACTTATGTACATGTGCTTTCTCAATATTTTTATTTTTAATAAATTTGCAAAAACCTGAAGTAAACTTTTTTCACGTTGTCATTATGGGGTGTTGTGTGTAGAATTCTGAGGAAAAAAATTTATTTAATCCATTTTGGAATAAGGCTGTAACATAACAAAATGTGGAAAAAGTGATGCGCTGTGAATACTTTCCGGATGCACTGTATACCATTCCTAATCACTCCAGATGAGGTAATGTTAAAGCGAGCTGCGTTCAAGCAAATCGCCGGTTTTCCTGGAGTTGTTGTTGTGATCGATGGCACAAACACATTGCCTCAAGTACTGATGAGTGTACATCTCTGCTCTTGTCTCCTTGTAATAACAGAAGAAAGCCTTTCGTACTTAATGGCTCTGTTCATATGTGACTCCAAAACATGCAACTTTTAAGAAAATACTAAATGAATAAGTACAAAATAAATGACAAAATTATTGGGAGATGGCTCTGAAATGCCACTATATCCTGACACTCATGTAATTTGTTAAATGTCTATGTTGTATTTTTCCCTAAAACTAACCACATCTTATATGCCTCTTTGGTTCTTGTTCTTACTGATTATAGAAGAAAATTAAAAAATGTATTGCTGTGTGAATTTGTGAGTGTGTTGGGTGTGTCTGTCCTGTGTAAGTAAGATATTCTGTATTTATCGTGTCCTGAACAGCTATCGAGGGAATGATGAAATAATGACAATTAATACTTTTTATTTTGTCTCAATAAGAATTTATATATAAGAAGATCCTCTTTAAATTTTAGTATATACCAATGACTTTTCATCTGTTTAACTGTTTTGGAACCTGTAGATAATATTAAGATATAGATGTGTTAAAAGATTATACCATTTATCTGTGTGCTGATTGGTGCAAACTGATGCACTTCTTAATTGTTATGAATATGAACTTAACTTACTTACGATCATGCTTTGTTATATTCCTCAGTCTTGTTATATTGAACTGAGTTGTTCATATAGTGAGCTCCCTCTGACATTTCGTAATAAAGGCTGTCCATCTTAGTCGGTGATCGACTATTCTTTATCTATAAAGTATTCCCTTGACAACCATTCAAACTATTGATCTTTGATCACCTATCTAAATAAGCCATATTCACGCTCAGGCCAACATTTTTGTCATCCTTTGTCGCTTGTCTAAGAGTGAATAAGTTCACTTCATTGATGACATTGGGAACTTCCTACACAATCTACCCTCCAGTTCTAGAGTTACTTAGTGATCATTAGATTGTAGTTTTGACAGTTTTTGTTACTCCTGCATCAGATATTTCGGAACAATATCTTATTATTGGTAAGAACTGCTTCTCTTGATCATAAATGGGTTTTATGACCTAGAATTACAAGACTGGGTTGGAGGAAAAGCAGTTAGAAGCTGTTGTTTTAACTGATTTTAATTACTAAAATAACCTGGGGACTAAAAGGAAAAATACTGAATAATGATAAATCGAAAATAATTATTACTACAATGTAGGCCAGTTTTCTGTCAGCAGCTTTTGGAAAATGCCATTACTGTGTTTGTTACTAGTCCATGATAATCGTGCCCACCACAAGCAGTAATCAGAAATTTGTGTTCTGTCTCAGTAGAAAACAGTGAAAAAAAATTAATTAAAGGGATCAGGAGATGAAGCAAAGTCAAAAATACATGCAGGACTGGTCAATACCAGAGAGACAAACCGATCTTTCATCAAACCAAAAACGTTAAATAAAATCAAAAATTGTAAAACAGAAAATAAGTCAGAGAACCATTAAGAGAATTTACATAGAGAATCAAAAACCAATCGTTTAATCATTCCAGACTTCAATAAGCAAAAAGCAAATGTTTTGACCTTTTATCTGGTCATGCTGTTGACATCACACATTGCAGAAGCCTTTTAAAAAATTACCAAGGCAATGGCTGATGCGAATGTCACAAAATGGATGTGTCCAAAAGAATGCAAAATGGTGTTGTGGAATGATACGTTTCTCAGGAATAAGATATGTAAAAATAAATACCAAAATTGAATTCCTTGAGTTCAAAACCTCCAGTTTAGTCATACAGAAGTTCAAAAAACTCTCCAGGGAAGACACCAACAAATGACTAATACACACCAATCATAAGAGGATTGCATTTTGAAAGGCTGTGTGTCTCTGTTTCCTTCTTCTTACAGATCTGAGAAGATGACTGTTTGGTGTCCATCTTTATAGCTCTTGCTTTAACCCTACGGCCAGGTTTATACTTCACGCGATGCAACGTGTGCTCCAGTGGACACTACTGCTACGCAAGTGTTGTTGTTCATACTTGCGCGCATACTTTACGTAAATCTGGAAGATTCCACAAGGTGGCAGTGCAAGATATCATCACAGTGAGAACAGGTATGCCTCTGCTGTGTTGCACATTGCCTGAAACACCCATTAAATTCCGAGGACACCTTGCCGCAATATCTCTGAAAAGGATGTTTAATGATTAAATCTATCAATCCAGGGACGCGCCTATTCCTGCAAGCATCGGGCACAAGACAGAAACAATTCTTGGATGGGGCATCAGCTCATCGCAAGGTGAGCACACACATACACTCGCGTCATTTTAGTGTCACCAAATCCCCAAACCTTAATGTCTTTGGAAGGAAACTGGAGCACACTATGGAAACCCACCAGGAAAACATGCAAACTCCAGTCGGGGAACACCAGGGACGTAACTCCCTGTGAGGCAGACCATGCTGCCGTAACATGTGTGATTATTAACATCCATCCATCCATCCTCTTCCGCTTATCCGAGGTCGGGTCGCGGGGGCAGCAGCTTGAGCAGAGATACCCAGACTTCCCTCTCCCCGGACACTTCTTCTAGTTCTTCCGGGAGAATCCCGAGGCGTTCCCAGGCCAGCCGGGAGACATAGTCCCTCCAGCATGTCCTGGGTCTTCCCCGGGGCCTCCTCCCGGTTGGACGTGCCCGGAACACCTCACCAGGGAGGCGTCCAGGAGGCATCCTGATCAGATGCCCGAGCCACCTCATCTGACTCCTCTCGATGCGGAGGAGCAGCGGCTCTACTCTGAGCCCCTCCCGGATGACTGAGCTTCTCACTCTATCTTTACGGGAGAGCCCAGACACCCTGCGGAGGAAACTCATTTCAGCTGCTTGTATTCGCAATCTCGTTCTTTCGGTCACTACCCATAGCTCATGACCATAGGTAGAGGGTAGGAACATAGATCGACTGGTAAATTGAGAGCTTCGCCTTACAGCTAAGCTCCTTTTTCACCACGTCAGACTGATACAGAGCCCGCATCACTGCGGACGCCGCACCGATCCGCCTGTCGATCTCACGCTCCATTCTTCCCTCACTCGTGAACAAGACCCCGAGACACTTGAATTCCTCCACTTGAGGCAGGATTATTTAATTATATAATTATATACATTATTATATAATATCATAAATTATAAAGATTATATAATTATTAACAGTATTCATTAATTAAAGGAAGTTAACGACTTATCTGTAAAATGTAACATACATACTTTAATGCATTTCATCATGAAAATTATATCAAGTATAAATCTAAGGATTCTAAATGTGCAGAGAGTTGGAATATCAGAAATGTAATGTGTTCTGTGTGGCAATTGCTGCTGTCAGGTCAGGAGGAAGCCCCAGAAGCACATAGTGATTAACAACTGAGTCGGTTTTAAGATGACGTTTACGACGGACTACTTTAATAATAAAGTACGAGGTTAAAGTGGACATTTCGAGGTTAAAATCGAAATTTCCACTTTAATCACAAAATAGACCTTTTCTCTCAAATATACTGCCGTACATTCTCATGTTGTTGTGAAGGTGCAAAAAAAAAATTAAAGACAGCACAGATGGTATGTGAGACTTTTAAAATGTATCGTGTCATTATGTGAGGGGAATATGCGATGCTTGAATATAAAAGCACCACGAATGCATTTGTATGTCAGCATTTTGCTTCACCACATCGAGCCATTCATCAAACATTGAAGCGCGTACATCGATCACGGAGGATCCGCATAGTGGCTTTCTCTCACATTTAGATAGAGACTCTGATGTCACATTCTGACTTTTATCACACTGCGCCGCCCAACCACCCGACTTTTTGCTGGTACTACAACTCACGCCAGCGTTGCGTTAATTTCTGAGGACCTGCTTAGAGGACGCGTCAAATGAACGCTGGGGACGCGTGGCAGCCATGAAGTATAAGCGAGCCCTAAGTCTCCTTCCCTGTCATCATAATTTGCAAAACACCACTGCTGTTTTCGTTGGTTTTCTTGGATTTTTTTCCAGGAACAATTAGAAGTCTACCAGAACTTTTTTCAGAGATATAATATGAAACGTATGCAATGTTTAGCTTTATAAATACTGCATGCTACAGTTCATGTAAGCACCTTTTGTGCGCATGATGTTATCTTTGATTACACAGCCAGCGGAGCAGTAAAGCCTAAAATTTTTATTTATTCGTTTCCTTTTCCTAAAACAGCAAAATAGGATGCATTTAGCGGCTGCATCAGAGTGATTCTCATGCAGCTGAAAGAATGGCAGGCAAGGCCTAATGAGTTGGAACAAATGACATTCATATTTATTTCCCCCAAAATCAATTTATAATGTAAACAAAACTGATTGTGATTCATATTGTATTGTAATCTTGCAAGCTTACAATTACAGTCATTTAATACAGAAAGTGTTACATATTAAACTTTTTTGTTTATTTAGATAACGTATGCTTTTGAAATTTGCCCATTAGAAGCTGCTTCTTTCATGTGAGATGGATTTGCAGAGGCCCTCACAAAAGGGGTACGAACACTAAAATAGTAGCAAAATAATTATAGTAACAACATATACCAAAAGATCATTAAAGCCTGTCAGCAGTCTGAATTTATGGTGGCTAAATAACCTTGCCTATAAAGTGTAGGTTGATTGAAATGTGCAGTTTCATGGCAGTCAATTAAACTGAATTCCTGCATGGTACCTTTCTGCATGCAAAATAGCCTGCTGCATTGTTGGTCCACCATTAGCGCTGACTGTACTTTAAACCACCCAAAAAAAAAGCTTTTGACATTGATTTAAGGTCAGTTTATCCATCATTATATTCTAAAAGCTAAAGGATGAAAGGATTTCTCTTTATTTTTAAATGGAGTATAAAATGGCACTATTTGAGGCATTCAGAAAGCACAATGTGACAGTTCGGGTTCTTGGCAATTCTGAGGTTAGGTGCATAATTTTAATTTGTAATTTGCATATGAAGGATGCATAGTTTGGGCTCTCATTAAACCTATTCTTTTGAAAAATAAATACAGGTAGGCAATGTTTTATAATGGATCAAACGGCAATTGAGAAGGGACTGATTGTTCTGAATCGTTGTAACTGAAATTAATTTGCTGATATTATTTGAATAAACTAAGCAATAGAATTTTGTATCTTTAAATAATTGCCGTTTGCCTTGTAAAGTTCTGCACATTTTGTACATTTTTGTAATTATTCTATATATCAAAATGTGTAAATAGTTTTCTTTTTCTTTTCTCATAAATTGCTACTATGAAATTTCCCAACTTTTAATGTTAAAGTTTTGCTTGAAAATCTCCTCGGGCAATTTAGCACATTGATGGAATAAAAATGGTGAGTATATGCTGTGAAAATTGAAAAAGGCTAGATATCAGTGGATTGTGTCTGTTCAGTGTAAAGTGAATATTGTCATAGGATGAAATGTGTTGCACCTCAACACAAAGTCATTTTGAAATTTTCATAACAGGCTTCTTTAAAATGCACAAGGTGTTAGCAAAAAGCAAAAATGTAACAGTATCAATCAACAATAATGTAATGCCTGTAGTCTGTGGCTACGTAGATGTTTAGATGCCCTATTATTGCAAAAATAACGATTTAATGCTAAGATTTGCACTGGGTGTGACGAGGATGGATAGGATTAGAAATAAGTACAGTAGAGGGTCAGCTCAAGTTGGACGGTTGGGAGGCAAAGTCAGAGAGGTGAGATTGCGTTGGTTTGGACATGTGCAGAGGAGAGATGCTGGGTATACTGGGAGAAGGATGCTAAGGATAGAGCTACCAGGGAAGAGGAACAGAGGAAGGCCTAAGAGAAGGTTTATGGATGAGGTGAGAGAGGACATGCAGGTGATGTCTTACAGAATCGAATATAAAATCCTACTAATAACCTACAAAGCCTTAAATGACATTGCATCAAACTACATCAGTGACCTTCTCCAAAACTATGTGCCTGCCTGCCCACTAAGCTCCTCTGATTCTAGAAATCTTGTTGTGCCCCTCACTAATCTACACTCCATGGGTGACAGGGCCTTCAGCTGTATAGCGCCCAGACTCTGGAATGACCTACCGAAATTAATCAGGTCAGCTGACTCCATGAATTCTTTTAAAAAACAACTCAAAACTCATCGGTTCAGGAAGGCTTTTAGCTCTACTTGACTTTATTACCCTTCTTTCAGTTTACCTCTATGTCAAGATGCTCATGTAACCTGTATGTGTGTGTACTAGACCATCGATTATGTTGTCTGTCTTAATTTTCTTTATTTACTTATCTGGTTTACTACAATGCTATATAGTGTATACCCTGCTGTTCTTTCTTAAACTCTGTGAAGAGCCTTGAGCATGGGAAAGGTCCTATATACAGTAAATAAAATGTATTATTATTATTATTATTATTAGGCGGAGTGGTGGCTCTGAGGCTAGGGATCTGCACTGGCAATCGGAAGGTTGCCGGTTCGAATCCCATAAATAGGGACTCTGCTCTGTTGGGCCCTTCAGCAAGGTCCTTAACCTGCAATTGCTGAGCGCTTTGAGTAGTAAGAAAAGCGCTATATAAATGCAAAGAATTATTATTATAATTATTAATTATTATTAATATGGGTGTAACAGAACAAGATGCAGAGGACAGAAAGATATGAAAGAAGATGATCCGCTGTGGTAACCCCTAACAGGAGCAACTGAAAGAAGAAGAAGAAGAAGAAGAAGAAGAAGAAGAAGGAATACTCCATCCAAAAGTGATATTTTTGTATATGTTACTTACCCCATGCAGTTTGTAGTGATGGGCGAGAAAAAATGTGAAACTCACGGTTTCTGATATAATAAGCATTTATGGAGACCAATGCTGGACCACAGCAAAAAATATATAAAAAAAGAGAAAATCTCATATTTCTCATTTCACATAATCCACATGCCAAGTCATCCAATAGTATGCTTGCACTTTTGAATTGAAGCTCTGCCTCTCCCAACATTCATCGATCAAGAGTGCTATCTTCAATTTGAAGGTGCAGCCCCGTGTGATGACGCTTTCTTTCTGTTTTGCACAAAGCACAGACACACAGACAAAGCGATGGGGCTCCCTCAGGTAATCCCCATATATTAAGATGTCAAAAATAATCGAAACGAATTAATGTGTTGTGAAGTAAACATCGTTCAAGACATCAATCTCGGATCAGACTGGCAGTGCTGGTTATGACGTTGGTGAGGCGGAAGGGGCGGGTTCAGGAGCCCCGGAACCCGAAGTGATGTCATGGGCCGTTGATACTATGTTGGTTTCTGGATCTGCAGAGGAAAGGAGAGGAGAGGCATTATAAGAGCGCGCCAACACTTGGCTTGGGGCAGAATTACAATTTGACAAGTCCTGAAGCTGTTTCCCAAGCATACATGTGTGACCTTGTGGACTACTTTCATTTTTCTGAGTTATTTATCCACCTTAATACAAAGATAAGTGTCTGTGTGTCCGTCCAGTTGCTATGTCTCTGTCATTCCAAAAGATGGCTCATCACAAACACTTTTATTAATAAAAGGCATTGCATTTGTCATTCCAACAGATGGCACAGCACAAATATTAAGCCTGCTTTTACAAATCCCATACCACATGGCATATAACTGAGACTTATGTATTGCATGATGCACTGAAAATGTTAACACTGAGGTCTACATTTATTACTTATATTCCAAAACATCTTAGATGGACAGTATAGCTAGAATAACAATATCTTAGCAAAAAATACACGTTTTGAATATTGTGAGCATATGACTGGAACACTTGACAGTGTGGATTATCCAACCTGAGCAGCATTCTTTCATGAACATTTTTGACACTCTTTGCTGTTGTCCAGCATTGGTCATCATTGTGTCTTGTTCTATCAGAAACTTTATGTCCGTCCTGCATGAAAATAAGAAATTCTAATTTTTTTTTCGCCCATTGCTACATGAAGTAACACATAACACATAAACAAATATCATTTTTCGACAGAGTATATTTTAAGGTGTGAACCTTGAACCCGGACACAGACAGACATGGACTCCAAATGTTCTAAAACACATACATTTTATTTTCAGCACAACTACACAGTGCACAAACTAGCCACAACAATGCTCTTTCCTCTTTCTCTCTCTTCTGATGCCTCCACTCCTCACACGCAAGCTCTGTCCTCTTCCACCCGACTCTGGCTTTCTGTATTTCTGCCACCTTTCCTCCCAAGCTTCATCTTCCTCCTCCCAACTCCGGCTCATGACTGGAGGAAGGCGGCCTCTTTTATATCCACCCGGATGTGTTCCAGGTGCCCTCTGACGATTTTCCTGCGGCACCTCCTGGTGTGGCGGAAGTGCCGCATGAGTACCTGGAAGCATTTCGGGTGTCCCTGGTATTCCTTTCGGCTTCTCAATCCTCCAGGCACCCCCTGGTGGTGGCCACGGGCCCCTGTAGGGTTGAGCTTCCATGCTCAGTTCCCGTGGCCACCATACTGACCAAGGCGGATGCTCTCTCGTGGCCCAGGGGAGGTATAATCCCTCTCCTGGTCCTTCCAGGCGTCCCGGCTGGGCATAAGCCCCAAGCCGACTGTCACAGGTGTCTGGTCACACTTATAGGTAATCTAACTTAGACACCATTAAAATATCCGACTACGCCACCCAGTTTTATTAAGAGACTGGGAACTCCTGAAATTTACCAATAATAGCACACAGGTTTCTTTAAATTGGGCGGTGAGTAAACACACAATGAAAGACACAACAGTAATTTCAGAAAAAGGCAAGACAATATAAGGTACATTAAAAAGATAAACGAACATAACAGAACCTAAACATATCAGGAATTAATTTCCTTTTTTTTAAAAGGAAAATACACAGTCCACACTCTAAAAGTCCGTAAAAACAAGAATTGTAGGATACAACCTTTAGTGGTGCAGAGTCCAGTTTGGGCACTGTGTTACCCCAACACTTAATTGTTCAACTGTCCATGGATGCACTCTGTTCCCCGGCAGAAGTTGTGTCAAATTGTTGACTCCCTGTCAGCGTCTCTTCGTTGTCCCTTTTTCTTCCACTCTGGGCTCCTTGTGTTGCTGGGACCTAGGCACGCCTCATTTCTCGTCTGTCAGCTTTGCTGGGTCCTTTCATGCAGATTCCCTCTCTCGCTGAACCCACAACTGGCGTCTCCTTGTGGAGCTGTCTCTTCCTCCCTGGAAGTAAATGTTGCCGTCCTTGTGCCTCACGTCGTGCCAGCCAGGTACCCTTGTCTGCCTGTGAGCCCCTGTGCCCTGTCCGAGTGTCTTGGCAGCGTTTCCTGTGGACTCTCCCTTGCAAGACGGCAAATACCATTAATAAGTACAGACATGCTGATTAGAAACCAATATTTCCAGGCCAGGTAAATACAAACATTCTCTAAGGCCAAACTTCAAAGCAGTGACTCCCTTGCAGGACAGCAAATACCATTAATAAGTACAGACAGCCTTTTAACTTCTCACCCCCCAGTCCCAACAGTGGGTGCCTAATGGAACCACCCAGTGCACAAAAAAATGTAAAAGTGTCCCCCTCTGACACGACCACCACAAAGGACACAAGTGCACTCTTCCTTTTTCTGTGTTTCCTAATTATATTACATTCTTCTCAAAAGTTCACAGTCAGTACTAAATTCAGATAAACTGTGTTACTGCAGGTAGACAATACTAGCAAGTCCTACGTGGCTGCAAGTCTTACATTGCCGGTTAAGCAAAGGCAACATTTTCCAAAACCTTAAACCATTTGATGTGTTTCATTTGTCAAAGGCCTTGGAAATGACGAATACAAAGATGTAAGGTGCAAGTTAGGTTCAGCATTATGTTAGGGTCATCATTAAACCTCTTGATTAGACAGCTATAACCTTTCATGATGTTTGATAGCAGAAACTCTGGTATCTACCATCTAGAAGATAAAAATATAGAAACATTTGCAAGTGCCATACAGAAACTCACCTGTCAATAATAACTTATTGAATGCAAGAGAAGTTAATCATTACATTGGACTGCATGTAATAAAATGTAAAATGTAACCACTGGAAACAGGACGTTAAATTAAGTTTCTTAATTTTGATATTATGGAAATTAAATATTTATAGATGATGCAGGGGCTAACATGAAGTTGCTTTGTTACCAACTGATTTTTATGAGCTTGTTTGTGTTAAGCATTAATTATGGTGTTAATTAAAAGCAGAGATTTGGTAATTACATGGCTTGCAGCTGTCTACAGCGTTCAGGAGTCAAGGAGGGTATTAAAGGGTTTTATCTGCAACTAGGAGGGATAACAAAACTTGACACAAGAAGTATGACAAACTAAGAGGGATCCGTTTGTTCGATCCATCAAACTTGTTTGGTTCGTCGATAGCTATTTTTTTGTGTTATCTCAAGATACTTTTTAAAGCGGTGAAGTCTTCTGCTTCAGCTGTATTTGTTCCAGAATCCCACAACTCTTTGTATGAAGAAGTGTTTCCTCGCCTCAGTCCTAAAAGCATTTCCTCCTTATTTCCACTGGTGCCCTCAAGTATGTGATTTCCTATCTAATTGAAAAGAATTCTGACTCAAAGGACTTTGAGAATTTAAAAACAACTTTAATTAAGTTCCTCCTGTGCTTTCTTTGCTCAAGACTAAATGGGTTTAAAGTCCTGAGATTATCAGAGTAAGACATTTTGTGACGGTGCGGGTCCGGCTCCAAACTCCCTTTTCCATATTCGGGAGCCTCTTGAACCCAACACTGTCGATAACGTAACCGAATGAGTGTGGCAGATGAGGACAAAACACTCTAGGCAACGGGATGGTGCAAAGTGTTCAAGTGCTTTTATTAAAACAATCGAGTGTTCAAAAAGAACGTGCAGTGTTTCAAAAATTCTTAAATAAATAATCCATAAAAATAGTCGAACAACCAGGAGATTAAAAACGAGAATAAAAACCAACAACAGTCATTGGGTCAAACGAGCCAAGCACAGCTCCTTCCAAGCCTCCTCAGCTCACCCATTGCTTGCTCAGCTGGCGGAGACCGAAAGCAGCTGTGGTCCTCTCTATCCCGACCCCCATCTTGGCTGCCCCTTCACGCTCAAGCAGTCTCCCTGAAAAGGACGCCACCTTAATCGCTCCCACTCTGCTACACAATCAGTGGGGACGATCTGTCCCTAGAGCGCTGATCCTTCGCTCTATCACGGGACCACTGCCCATGCTGCCTTTCCTCTTTCTCTAGCCGGCTGGCCTGTTCTTTCTCTCCTCCCCAATGCCCACACTCTCACTCTACAAATCTTTCTCTCTGTTTGTCTTTCCTCTTTGTCCCTTCTCTCCTGTGCCAGCCCATACTTATACAGATCCATGGGCGCAGCAACCTTAGTCGCGCACCTCAAGAAGGCCATGAAGCAATTTGGTACACAGTTTTCACATGCAGGTCCAATTACTTCCTCAACTCCCCACAGCTGTGCGAGTGCGCCTACCAAGACTGACACGGCCAATGGATTATTCTTAAAAAAACCCGGACATTCTTTAAGAGCCGCGGACCCGCTATGCCACACATTTCCTTTAGTCCTGGGGTGCACTTGGTTGCTTTCATTTGCACGGCCTCTGTTTTATTTATTTTTTAGCATTATAATCAGAACTCCACATAGTGCTCTAGATGCATTACACAGACTTAGCATAATGTCCCTTATGTTATATTCAGCTGTTTTTCAATATAACAAGCATTTGCCTTTTTAAGTGCTTCAGCACCTTTTCAAGATGGTGAAATAATTGTGTGCGGGTTCCTGTAAGGCAACAGTGTTTCTCATTTGTACTTATAATTGATATTACCCCTGCCTATATGTAACACTTTGCTCTTTCTATATTAAACTCTATTTTCCAAGTTTTCGTGTAGTTTTCAAGATTGTCAAGTTTGCTTTTACTGCCTCTTCAGTTTCTGCTTAGTAACTGTTCAGTGTCATCTACAAATTTCTCAAGTTTACTAACTGTGTCAGAATGTATGTCATTGATATAAATTAGAAAAAGTTAACAATCTAAGGACAGACCCATGAAGGACTCCGTATGGAGCGTTCTTATTATGATATGGCAATTTGGTTTTGGTTGCTTACTTTGTTGTTTTAAGTGTTTGAATATATCTTGTTATACTTTATTATTTTTCAGTCAATATTGCCTTGTTTAATAATCATTTTGTATTTTATGTTACGTAGTGTCTTTGTTATATGTAGAGCACAAGGGTTGAAACCCTCTGATGTAGCAGCTATGTGGACCACCTCAACCCAAACAATGACCTAAGGGGACCTAGTCCAGGGTTGAGGCAATATCTGCTTGTCATTTGTGTTGTTCAGCTAATTTTGTTTTTTTCTGATTTTATAAGTGTTCATGTTTTGATATTTTGGCTTTTGAATTTTCTTCTCTTTTCTGTTTTTTTGTTATTTGCTATCTTTTGAATTTAATTCTTGCAAAGTGCCCCCTTTTCAACATTTCTGAAAATAAACTCCTTATAATAAGTGACTTGTTTCTGTTATTCGTGTCAGGGGGTTTTACGATTCCCCTGTCCCTTTTGAGATGTTTAGAGTTTGACTCTTCTTCTGGGGGGTGTATGCCCCAAAGCTTGCTTCTTGAGTGTAGGGAGCCAGGCTTACTTTATGCTGGTGACACCTACCTTGAGTTTTATAAGTCTGTGCAGGAGTACAAGTCTGATTTTCTTGAGTTCCTCAGGCCTGCTTTGGAGTTCTGTGTAGCCTGCAATCGTAGCAGTTCTCCTCTTATTTGTCTCCTGCCGATTAACCAACTGGAACTCCAGTTGTGTGAGTTACTTCTGATGCCAGTAGTTTCTAGTTTCAGAATTGATCTTTGGAGTGGTATTTTGTCTTGGTAGAGCGTTATTGTTTTGTCTTGGTATTGGAATTGTATTGTTAATAAGTAGCCTTTGTCAGAATGCCTAATCTCACAGACTTACCACTGTTTATAAGGTATTATAGTATTCTAGCCAACCCGCAGCATAGCATACAGTGAATCCGGAAAGTATTCACAGCGCATCACTTTTTCCACATTTTGTTATGTTACAGCCTTATTCCAAAATGGATTAAATTCATTTTTTTTCCTCAGAATTCTACACACAACACCCCATAATGACAACGTGAAAAAAGTTTACTTGAGAGTTTTGCAAATTTATTAAAAATAAAAAAATTGAGAAAGCACATGTACATAAGTATTCACAGCCTTTGCCATGAAGCTCGAAATTGAGCTCAGGTGCATCCTGTTTCCCCTGATCATCCTTGAGATGTTTCTGCAGCTTCATTGGAGTCCACCTGTGATAAATTCAGTTGACTGGACATGATTTGGAAAGGCACACACCTGTCTATTTAAGGTCCCACAGTTGACAGTTCATGTCAGAGCACAAACCAAGCATGAAGTCAAAGGAATTGTCTGTAGACCTCTGAGACAGGATTGTCTCGAGGCACAAATCTGGGGAAGGTTACAGAAAAATTTCTGCTGCTTTGAAGGTCCCAATGAGCACAGTGGCCTCCATCATCAGTAAGTGGAAGAAGTTCGAAACCACCAGGACTCTTCCTAGAGCTGGCCGGCCATCTAAACTCAGTGATCGGGGAAGAAGGGCCTTAGTCAGGGAGGTGACCAAGAACCCAATGGTCACTCTGTCAGAGCTCCAGAGGTCCTCTGTGGAGAGAGGAGAACCTACTAGAAGGACAACCATCTCTGCAGCAATCCACCACTCAGGCCTATATGTTAGAGTGGCCAGACGGAAGCCACTCCTTAGTAAAAGGCACATGGCAGCCTGCCTGGAGTTTGCCAAAAGGCACCTGAAGGACTCTCAGACCATGAGAAAGAAAATTCTCTGGTCTGATGAGACAAAGATTGAACTCTTTGGTGTGAATGCCAGGCGTCACATTTGGAGGAAACCAGGCACCATCCCTACAGTGAAGCATGGTGGTGGCAGCATCATGCTGTGGGGATGTTTTTCAGTGGCAGGGACTGGGGGACTAGTCAGGATAAAGGGAAAGATGACTGCAGCAATGTACAGAGACATCCTGGATGAAAACCTGCTCCAGAGTGTTCTTGACCTCAGACTGGGGCGACGGTTCATCTTTCAGCAGGACAACGACCCTAAGCACACAGCCAAGATATCAAAGGTGTGGCTTCAGGACAACTCTGTGAATGTCAAAAAGACTTGAGGCTGTAATTGCTGCCAAAGGTGCATCGACAAAGTATTGAGCAAAGGCTGTGAACACTTATGTACATGTGATTTCTCAGTTTTCTTATTTTTAATAAATTTGTAAAAACCTCAAGTAAACTTTTTTCACGTTGTCATTATGGGGTGTTGTGTGTAGAATTGTGAGGAAAAAAATTAATTTAATCCATTTTGGAATAAGGCTGTAACATAACAAAATGTGGAAAAAGTGATGCACTGTGAATACTTTCTGCATGCACTGTACGCCGCATAATTATGTATTGATGGGTGAACACTTCCTGAAAGACACAGTTGTCCAAATGGGGTGGGTTTGAGGATACAAGTGTAAGTGAATGAAAGGATGGAACTCTGGAGAGAGCAACATACGCACCTCTGAGCCATGTTCGGGCCGGGTGAGGTATCCCGTGTTGAGTCAAATTAAGCCAAAGGCTCCACACCTGGTGGTGCCCTTCCGTCAATTCCTTTAAGTTTCAGCTTTGCAACCATACTCTCCACGCAACCCAAATACTTTGGTTACCCGGTTGGCCGCCCGGCGGGTCATGGGAATAACGCTGCCGGATCGCCAGTCGGCATCGTTTATGGTCGGAATTACGATGGTATGTGATCTTCTTCAAACCTCCGACTTACGTTCTTGATTAATGAAAACTTTCTTGGCAAATGCTTTCTCTCTCGCGCGAATTGTTGTCGTGCGTGTGCCATGGTCGGCTGCTTAGTGAATTGTTGGTAGGCGGGGCTCGGTCTTGCGTGTGTCTTGCTTGCCATGGATTGCGTGCATCCTGCTTGCCATGGACATAGTGAATTATATCATGGGAATAACGCTGCTGGATCGCCAGTTGGCATCGTTTATGGTTGGAACTACGACAGTATGTGATCTTCTTCGAACCTCCGACTTTTGTTCTTGATTAATGAAAACATTCTTGGCAAATGCTTTCGCTCTTGTGTGAATTGTTGCCGTGCGTGTGCCATGGTCGGCTGTTTAGTGAATTGTTGGTGGGCGGGGCTCGATCTTGCTTGCCATGGACTTAGTGAATTATATATATAGATAACTTATCCCCACCTTTCCTTCTATAATATCTATAACCTCAGGCAAATAGGTATAGTAAACGACAAGCAGGAGTTAAGTTACAATTTAAACAATGTATTATGGGAAAAGTGATGCGCTGTGAATACTTTCCGGATGCACTGTATAAGTGACCTTATATTAGCAAAGATTTGAAATGTGACTGCAATCAGTGAAACATGAAATGCTAATAATAGCAATATTTTCAGGGAAATATCCATGCATTAGAATACTCATTATTTGGATGCAACCAAAAAAAGTAATTCCGCCTACAAAACAGTCCCAATTACATCACATCAATATTGTAAATCTCAGAAAACTAAAACCATAATGTACTTATCTGTCTTATTAATTCCAAATGTAATGCTCCTGTTAGACAATGCGATTACATAAAACACACCAGCCGCATTTATTAGTAATGCACTGTAGGTCACATGCTGAAGAGAGTTACACAAATGAAATGTGTAAGAAGAAGAGTGCAGAGATTTGAATTGATCAGCCTCATTAAAAAACATGGAAACTTAAGTAGCTTTAGGGTGTTTTAGCTATTTTTTCTGTGGTAGTCAGCACTAACCAACCGAGGGACACTCCACTGCTTCAAGTTTGAGTAAATGAAATGGCTAGCTGGAAAAATAGATGGGTCTAGTACATGGGGTTTTACTGTAAAAAAAAAAAAAAAGCTTCTAATCTGTTGTGCAAAGCACTTTTTGACCACAAGAAATGTCTGGTAAATTAAAGATGTAAGTGAAAAACCTTTAACATACAACCTACGTTCTCTGATATGTTGAACGGTGTATGGTTCACCAAGCAATGTGATTTTCCACTCAGTTGCGTCTGATAAGAAATGATTGCAGGGCCATGGCTTCAATAGTATATTCAACTATATTTAAAGTTGTAAATTTTGTTTTAATTAAGAGAACACATTTAGGTTCAAACTGATTTGCTCTCCTCTATCAGTTCAATTGAATATTTGGTTTTATCAAACATAGTAATTCACCTGCTATCTACATTGACAGGCATGTAATAGAATCAACATGATATAAGAAAGCTGTAGAAAGAATCCATTTTACAGTAATTTGTGTTATTTATTTGTTTATTTATTTGTGTGTTTAGTACTTTTACTAGCTTTAAAGGTCTGCATATGCACAGTATTTAAGAGACGATAAGGCTACTTAACTCCTGAAAGGCAGTAATTGAGTTTTTTGCTTTATGTTGCTGCGTCTACCCAAAATTACCCAAGTTCTGCAGCTTTAGTTTGCTTCATGGGATTCTGGCAATTTTGTGACACGTTGAAATGATTCCACAGACAAAATATCTTCGTTTTTAAAAGCTTTAGTAAAAATTCAAGGTAAAACAGTTCACACAAAAGTGGAGAAAAAGTTGATATAGCGAAGAAAAGAAAAGTTCTTGTTTAAAGCTTATACAGTAAAGCCTTGGATTATGAGTAACTTGGTTTGCGAGTGTTTTGCAAGACGAGCTAAAATTTTTAATAAATTTTAACTTGATAAACGAGCAAGGTCTTGCAATATGAGTAGTATACGCTTTACCTGCCGAGTGTCATGTGATCACAACTGAGCTGATGGTTCTTCTCTCTCTCTTGCTGCGGGATTGCAGGTAATCGTCTCCCATTCTTGGTCTCAGTCGGCGTGCCTCACTCATATAGTTAACATCTGTACGAGTGTGTACTGTTTACTATAGCATTGTGACCACGTGTGTGTGTGTTGTAACGTGTGAGTCCTTGTCTTGCACCACAAAAAACGAAGCTGAGTCTCAGTACTTTAGCAACACCAGCTTTATTCAGCTTGAAACAGGAACAGCACGGTTATTTATTGTAGCGGGATCTGCCACTCTCCTACACACAGACACAGCAGTCAGGCTGGGTCATGGCCAGGTTAGTGGCCAAGTAATACTGTGCCCTGCATTTATAATGTTCCTTGTATCACCCATCAACGGCAGGTGCTTATAGCATGTCCACGATCTTTTCGGATTCACTTTTGCGGCAAACTGCTACAGCGCTGGGAGCCTGCGGTTGCTTCGGGATGCTCTTCCGCATGTCGTCCCGTTGGGTGGAATCCCAGAAGAGTTTAGAAACCTTACAGCGCGTAAAGCATTTTTTTAATTTTGTGTCCAAGAGTAGTGACTCTTCAGTCAAAAGCAACTGTCATTGGAGAGGTTCCTTGTTAACATCGGAAAAAAAGAAGCAGATTCCAGTGAGCCAACAGATAGCAGGGATTCCGTTAGTTAGAGTGAAAGTCGTTATACACAATAACCATCCTCCTCCTCCTGTCCTCTCTCTCGTCTCTCTCACATCAGCCACGATTCATTTCAAAGGTAAAGTGCAGGTTAATTTGTTTTATGTATTTTTACTTTATATTTTGTATGAATCATTTTTAAATGAATAGTTTTGGGTTGTGGAACAAATCATCTGACTTTCCATTATTTCTTATGGGGAAATTTGCTTTGATATACGAGTGCTTTGGATTACAAGCACGAATCCGGAACCAAATTATGCTCGCAATCCAAGGATCCACTGTATATGTTGTTTCATTCTTTAAGTTTGCTCATACAGTTGAAACATTTCTAAACAGCCAGAATACTGTATGCCTATCCCATTTACAAACTGCAAATGGGTCTTTAAGTCCAAGCTAGCTATGAGCCTATTCCAAACTGGCTTAATTTACACTCTGCTCTACAGATATAGCAAGAAAATTCTATCGCATGTTAACTTGCGTGAGATAAAAAGCTATACCATATTCTAGGTAGCTATAAGGTATACAAAAATAAGCTATACAAAAACTATACAAAAATAAATTGTATTGTCTTGTAAACTGATTATGTTGCAAACACCTGAATACCAGCAAAACCAAGGAGCTGGTGGTGGATTTTAGGAGGCCCAGACCCTTCATGGATCGTCAGAGGTGACTGTGTGCAGAGGGTGCAGACCTATAAATACCTGGGAGTGCAGCTGGATGATAAATTGGACTGGACTGCCAATACTGATGCTCTGATGCTCTGTGCAAGAGAGGATGCAAGAGAGGACAGAGCCGGCTATACTTCCTTAGAAGATAGACATCCTTCAACATCTGCATTAAGATGCTGCAGATGTTCTATCAGACAGTTGTGGCGAGCACCCTCTTCTACGCGGTGGTGTGCTGGGGAGGCAGCATTAAGAAGAAGGACGCCTCACGCCTGGACAACTGGTGAGGAAGGCAGGCTCTATTGTAGGCATGGAGCTGGACAGTTTGACATCTGTGGCATGAGTGACGGGCGCTCAGCAGGCTCCTGTCAATCATGGAGAATCCACTGGATCCACTAAACAGTATCATCTCCAGACAGAGGAGCAGTTTCAGCAACAGACTGCTGTCACTGTCCTGCTCCACTGACAGACTGAGGAGATTGTTCCTCCCCCACACTATGCGACTCTTCAATTCCACCTGGGGGGGTAAACGTTAACATTATTCAAAGTTATTGTCTGTTTTTACCTGCATTTTTATTACTCTTTAATTTAATATTGTTTTTTGTATCAGTATGCTGCTGGAGTATGTGAATTTCCCCTTGGGATTAATAAAGTATCTATCTATCTATCTATCTATCTATCTATCTATCTATCTATCTATCTATCTATCTATCTATCTATCTATCTATCTATCTATCTATCTATCTATCTATCTATCTATCTATCTATCTATCTATCTATCTATCTATCTATCTATCTATCTATCTATCTAATGTTCTATATGAATCAAGCATACACTAAAGCAAACACTACATGAATTTAACTTAAATACAATACAATTTATTTTTATACAGCCCTAAATCGCACAAGGAGTGCCGCGATGGGCTTTAACAGGCCCTGCCATTTGACAGCCCCCCAGCCTTGACTCTCTAAGAAGACAAGGAAAAACTCCAAAAAAAACCCTTGTAAGGAAAAACTGGAAGAGACCTTGAGAAAGACACTTCAAAGAAAGACCCCTTTTGAGGTAGGTTGGGCGTGCAGTGGATGTCAAAACAAAGGGGGTCAATACAACAAAATACACAGAACAGAACACAAGTCATCCTCAATACAATACTTTAGTGAAAAAGAAATATTAAAAGGACAGAGCAGAATTCAACAATAGATGATCTCAATTAATAAGATTTGGATTTGTTTAAGTCTTGGAGACCTTAGCCATCGAGCTGTCTCCCACTATTGGCCATTGGCATTAACTTTCTAGGATTGGCTCTTACACTTTTCAAGAAAGCATTTACTGTCTTCAAAAGAGACTATGAAGTCCTTCTGCAGCTGATAGTTATACAGTATATTGTGTCCTTACTAGTCACCTATACGAACGCCATTTCACTTATTTTATTGTTTCATACAATTCAGTGTACATGCCTAGAGCACCGCACAGGTTTACAAACAGAAAAAATAAAATATATCTAACACTTCTCATGCTTGCAATATGTTGTGATAATGAGTATAAATTCAGAAAGTATTCAGACCTTTCCATTTTCAATATGCTTCATTGTGTTGTAGATTTAAATTTATATGGATACATTTTCCATTTATGCCCATCAATCTACACTCAATGATCCATAATGACAAAGTGACAATACATTTATAGAAATGTCTGCAAATTTATTCAAAATCAAAAACTGAAATCTCACTGTTATGAGTATTCAGACCCTTTTCTGTGGCACTCCAAGTTGTGGTGTGGTGCCTCCTGTTTGCTTTAACGATCCATGAGACATGCCCAGAACGTGATTGGAGTCCACCTGTGGCACATTGAATTGATTGGACATCGTTTAGAAAGGCACAGATATACCTGTGTATATATATATAGGTCCACAATTCACATTGCATGTCAGGACAAACACCAGGCCATGCAATCCAAGGAACTCTCTCTAGATCTCTGCAGTCAAATTGTGGTAAAGCAATTGATGAGGGCAAAGGTATAAAACATTTTTAAATGTTCTTACGGGCATACTGGCCTCCATATTGTAAAATGGAAGAAGTTTGGAACCACTAGGACTCTTCTTAGAGTTGGTCATCCATACAGACTAAGTAACTGGGTAAGAAGGGTTGTGGTCAAGGAGGTGACTAGGAATCCAATGGATGCTGTAACAGAGCTTCAGAACTCCTCTACTGAGATGGAAGAACCTGGTAGAAGGATAACCATCTCAGCAGTGGTCCATCACTCAAGTGTTTATGATAGAGTGGTGAGATGGAAGCCACTCTTGAGTAAAAGGCATTTAAGCACTCTGAAAAAATGAAGAACAAATTCTGCAGTCTGAGACAAAATATTTACCTTTCTTGGGCCGCACTATGTCTTATGAAGACCAGGCACTGCTCACCACCTCACTGCCTAATACCATCCGTTCAGTGAAGCATGATGGTGGCAGCATCATGTTGTAGGTGTACTTCATAGTGTAAAGGACAGGGAGACTAATCAGAGTTGGAAGAAGAACACATGTAGTTAAAACAGAAAGTTCATTGAAGAAAACCTGCTCCAGAGGGCACGTGACTTCAGACTGGGGTGACAGTTCAGCTTTTAGTACGACAGTGACCTGAACCACACAGAGAAGACAACGCTGGAGTGGTTTCAGGACAAGTCAATGACTGTGGCCCAGTCAAAACCCAGACTTAACCCCATAGAACATCAGTGGAGACACATAGAGATGGCAGTTTACAGACATTACCCTACCAATCTGATGCAATTTGAGAGTCTGCTGGGAAGAATGGAATAAACTGCCCAAATCCAGGCCTGTGAAGCTGGCAGAGAATTACCCAAGGAGACTTGAAGCTGTAATTACTGCTTCTACAAAGAACTGAATTTAAGAGTCTGTATCTTTACAAAAATGAGGGATTTCAGTTTTTGTTTTTTAATAAATTTACAGATCCTTTGTGAAAACATGTTTTCACTTTGCCATTACAGGTTATTGTGAGTTTACTGATGGGGAAAAATGGAAAATGTGTCCATTTGAAATTAAATTTACAACCCAATAACATGTGCAGAAAGTGAAGGGGTCTGAATACTTTCTGAATCCACTGTATATGTAGATTATTAATAGAGTCATAAATTTGAAGCTCTATACTCATTTTAGTTTAAGGTTGTTAATGTTGGCAAGTAAAAGTAGGACAGCTTAGGGTGGCTAAGGCATTAGCCTTTAAACAAAATCAGGAGTAGACTCCCCTAGACTTTCACGTATACTCAGATATGGTAGAGGACATTTGAGGAGTAAACCACAAGACAATAATTATATTTTTATATTATTTACATTAAAGAACCATCAAAAACAAATCAAATGAATAATATATTGAACAATTACTGTATTCTAAAAGTAAAGTTGAATAAATTGGACTCTGCAGCTGCATGAAGAAAAAAGTACCACTTCCAGTTAGCGGAAACAGCTCAAAAGTTGATAGGAATCTACATTTTATACCTAATACTTGTATGCAAAATTTGGTTGATTTAAGTGAAAGCGTACTCAAGTTATTGTGTTTACATACACACACTTACACACAGACAGAGAGACAATTACAAAAACAGTATTTTCGGGACTCAGGGAGGTCTAAAATGTCACGATTTATCAAAATCTCGAAATCGAATTTTTGGACGGTTACAGAACTTTCCCTATGAGAAAGTAAATTGGACTCAGGGAGGTGTAAAACGTCGAGATTCATAAAAATCTCGAGGTCGAATTTTTGGATGATTACAGAATGTATACGAGAAAGTATTGCTGCTTACCCTACCCTATTTACTAGTGAAGTTGCCTAATTTGCCTTTTAAAAAAAATATATAAACTGTTGTATTATGCCTCTGTTCCGTTATAGTAAAGGCACTATATAGAATAATACATCTGTAAACTAAAGCACAGTAAAATTTGTCAACTAAGTGTAAATTGCTTTTTGTTATTTGACTTAAACTATTTGTTTCTCGTATTTTAATTATTTTCTTTGTTACTACCTTATGATGATTTTACTGAAAATCAATAAATATAATAAAGTTTGGTTGGTTTATAGTGATGCATTCCTACGTTTGTCTGTGTAATTACATTCTACATGTCAAGTATTTATGTTGAAAAAAGTTCTGTTACAGACTCTTAAAGTGTGATAATATAAGGCTGAATCTTGTTCTCATTATTACTTCACAACTAATTAGACAAGGCAGTTACCACGGCCATGATTTCATTTTTCTGTAAATACAGCTTAATGTGTATTTACTGTAGTTATATACATACTTAAACAAGAGCTGCAGTAGGACAATTAAACCCACCTTTATTAATGTTCAAAGGTCTGCAATTCAAACCAAGAAATAAAGGATGCATTAAATATGTATGGGTGATGTACAAAGAGCATAAGACAATAGGACTAGGAGTCCAGACGTGATTGGTTCTTTTTTGCTGCTTACATTTTCTGCTGGTAATTGATATGTTTTTGTTGAACCTCAAAAGTGAGGAAATATCCAGTGAGCTCTGTATACAAAGGGAAACTCGTCCGTTTCCCTTTACGGTTATATTGTTTTTTAAACAACCCACAGAGCGAGATTCAGGCACCAGATTCAGGACAGTAGCAGCATGGTGCTTGTCGATTTGACTTACAGTATGTATCTCTCAACAATGTTGAAGTGAATCGAAATCAAATCAAAACATGGCAAACTGGGAAATCTTTCCCAGTGCCCATCTATACCTATTATTACAGCCAATTCGAACAATACTTAATTGGCCCTATTGAATCAGAACATTTTCATTTGGTTATTAGAGGCTGCGATTTTCTTAAACTCACGGTAAAGACACCTGAATCAAATAGTTAAAATCTTACAATATATTTTTATGACAGAATAAGCCTAGAGTGCCATCTTCTCAGCTCTGTCTTTACCTGGCATAATCTTTCCAAAACTGACGACTGTCTATTAGTTGTTAAGGTAAAATTCCCACACTTGAATTATGCCAAGAAAACCCACCAACATGGTATAGTTCTCTCAACATAATGTTCAGCTATGTTTTCCTTATTGTTCTGCAACCAGTAAAGCAAAATTCAAGGACATCATTTTTAAGAGAAAGTCCCTTAGTGTGGGCAACTGCACTGTGAGAAAAGGTCATTAAATGGTGTACTAATCTCCAATAGTTTTCTTGTTTCATTCCAATACTTTTTAGATTCCCGTCAAAAGAATGCTCGAATAGATGTCTCATTTACAAAGTGAATTTGATACTGGGATTCGCATTCTTACAGCTAGATGGAACTTACCAGTTATTGTGGCAACCTTTTACAGCATTGTTTTTATAAAACCCTTTTCCCCCTATACTTTCATCTCATTTTTCAATGGTGTGGTTTTTAAAGGCATTTAAGACAATCGTTATTATGATTTAATCCCTCAGTTGAGAGTCTTTGACTGAATTGGCTAAGTAGCAGAGAACATTTAATTTTTAAGAAGAGAGGGATAGTCATTCAGCAGTTTCTTTCTTAACACTCGGTGAGCTCTTACAGATTAGACCTGCTCACCTCTCTTCTGGAGCATCAGAAGTACAATATGGTACTCAGCTTGTACTCTATCTTAAATGGTCAATTCCTCCGAGATAATTCATAGTTCCTGAGAAAAACAAAAAACGGTTTCTTTTAATGGACAGAGCACTGTGGCCTCAAAACAGTTCACGTTACTAGGATGTTTAAACACTACCTTGGGAAATGAGAACTTGCAATAATCCAGACTTTATTGACTCCAGTACTTCTGGCAATTATCCTGATATGTCCCTAAGTGAGCTATTAGGATTTACTTTTTTTAACCTAGTTAAAAACCTTGTTTGTACAGATCTACAGATAAAACAGCTATCAATTGTGGGCAGGTGATCTGACAATACCCTGCTGACTGTCACAGTTGGCATATGGTACTGTGAGACTTATTCTTTCTTTTTATTAAAGTTTCCACTTGTTACAAAACCATAGTCCTTCATTTTGTTGCTCTTTGGAGTATGACGTGTTACGGTGACCTATTTAAAGGAAGTGGTGAAAACTGTAGAAAACTGCTGAGCTGAGAAACTTTGTAACATGATTAACTTCATCAGCAAATTGATTAAAGTCGTCATCTATTTTAACATGCTGGTCTTAAACATTACTTTCTGAATTGCTTTACTTTTCTGAAAATGCTGCTGAAAATGATTGAATATTTCTATTCTTTTTTTGCCCTAGATCTTGCTATGAAGAGTTAGTTTTTGTAAACTAGCATAATGAAATTTGGGATTACTTAAGATTTTGCCTAACAAACAGAACTTAAAGTGGTATCCTTTCTTTTATAAAAGTGCTCATGTTCCATTCTAAATCTGATGGCTGGCCCCTCTCCCTGTCACTTTTATTCATTTTCATTGACACGCTTAAAGCTGGCAGCTGGAAAAAAAAACTTATCGGGAAAGTCTGCTCCATCACGGAGCTAATGCTGGACATACTGAAGCTATTTTGGAAAGGAGAATCGGTGCATAATTGGATACCGTCATGAAAAACCGCCTTCATCCCCTCCAGGAGACGCTGTCCTAGAGCCCCTTAAGCTACAGCCTTATTCCTCTGTGGTGTGCTAAGATGTGCCTGGGGGAGGAATCTTGTCTGCCCACTGCTTTTCTGGCCTAGACCTTAGCATGTCTTATACCCTAGGCATCTTGGAGTTCATGACCAAGCGAGCAGGAGAGAGCTAGAAAAACACAAACGCAAAATATTATGGAAAAATAGATAAAAAAAATAATTATTCCAAATCGTGCACAGTCCCAGTGTCATAGAGTAAAAACAATGTGCTCCAAAAATAAAAACATAAAAAACAGGAGCGGTCTCCCCTCGACTTTCTTGTATACTCAGATATGGAGATGGATATTTGTGGAGTTAACCGCAAGACAATATTTTTATATTATGTAGGTTAAAGAACCATCAACAACAAATCAAATCAAATTAATAACATATTGAACAATTATTATAAAAGTAAAGTTGAATAAACTGGACTCTGCAGCCACATGAATAAAAAAGTACCACTTCCAGTTAGCGGAAATAGCTCAAAAGTTGATAGAAATCTACGTTTTGTACCTAATACTTGTATGTAAAATTTGGTGACCTAAGTGAAAGCGTATTAAAGTTATCATGTTTACATACACACACACACACACACACGCACGCACGCACACACCCACACACACAGACACACAGACATACTTCCAAACATGGTATTTTCAGACTCAAATACTTTCACTATACTTGATATACGAGAAAGTCAGGGACGTCTAAACCATCGAGATTCATTAATCTTTGGGCGATTACAATACTCTCCCTAAACTCAGTTCAATCACTTTCACTCTTCTTTATGTTAATCAGGGCCAAGGATCATAACTATAAGTAAAACTGATGACAAGCTTGCGATTTGTTCAATGCCTCCACTCCATGGGGAAAAATCAGAGGACTCAAATGAACAATCAGACGACTAGCTCACCACAGCATTCCTAGATTCCTGCCATAACTTCATAGGGTAAATCAGAGGACTCCTTATCAAGCACTGCACCCAAACTTCTCTCCAACACAAAATACAGTCAGAATGTTCCTAACAGAAGCCACATTGAACAATCTGTAGATGAAATGATGAGATGACGTTAAAACGAGAAGATGAACAGATGTGGCTTCGCATCAGCAGTGCTTCTTTATGTCCTTGAGATTTCTGTGGCCAATCCCCGGCCTACACACTATCATCCCCTACATATAGGCACTCATATATATATATGTGATTCTGTATGCGTCAGTCAAGACTTATCTCCTATATTATGGGATTCAGTCCTCTATTCAGATATTGCTCCTGAATTTCCTCTGGACTCTTGACTACCCCTTTTCCTACCCCTGTCCCCAACTAACTAGACTCTCCTTCTCTCACAGTGGCACACATGCTGCCCAGCCAGCCTCCCAAACTCCCACATGACCACCACTGCATACATACCCCCACACAGCCCCACCAGCCATTACCTACTGACACCTTCACTACATTCATGCAGCTTGCCAAACATCCCCTAATGATGTCTTCACTGCACCATCTCATTCTATAAAGGTAAATACCGAGAAATTACGTACAAATGATATCATCAAAAAGATAGGAGACGTAATGAAGATCTTAAAATATCAAATCTGGTCTCTCTACAATACATACTGCTCAAAATGTATAAGCATGCCACCATGTTACTCACTGTTTATGATGAGCACCTCAATATTTTTTTCTAATTGGGCGACTTGCATCACGTGATTGAAGGTTACCTAAGTGTAGACATCTTTAAGTCTGTTAAAACAGAAAGCATGTTTAAGGTATTAGTTTTCTCCCAATTCATATATTTAAATTAAAAGAGGATTCATCCTTCCGCCCATTTTGTTTTTTGCTTTTCTCAGTTTAGGAAAGAGTCACAGATCTTGAAGTTTTAAAAGCAGTTGCTTTCAGTTGTACAATTGACACTGTTAGCAGACACTTAATCTAATTTATTAACAGATGAAAAACAGCAGAAATGTGTGGGTGAACAGTCTAATGCAAGATATGGCATGTTCACTCAGCGCTTTATGGCACTTTTCATTTGTTGATTTTCTTAAAAACCATTAGCATAAAACGGGACAGTTGTTATAATTCATTGTATGCTCTTTGTAAAGTTAAAGACATCTTTTTTTATGCAGATTCTGAACATATGTACTTCTACTACAGTGTCATACAGTATTAGAATTCTGCTAAAAAACAGTTTGAATTAGTACATTGAAGTAAAAACAAAATAATTTGCATTCCTTTGTTCTTCGGGGAGTATAGCACTGAATTTACATAAAGATACACAAAGGACAGCCAAATGCACATTTCCATGAGTGACATCTTCACACAATCACATGCATTTGCTTCATATCTGAGTGTCCCACAATGGTTTCTGTGAGAAAGGAGAGCGCACCGAGATTCATTTGCAATCTATTATAGCTGATCAGAGAGAACAATTTGACATGGCTGATTTCAGAAGAGTGCTTTATTAATTTCATGATATAAATGCATTTTGCCTCTTGCCTAAGCTCATTCTTATGATTGTCTCAGTGCTGCTGTGGGTTTCTGTAATGTGTCATGGTAAGGAAATAACAAATCACCTCTTTATTCAGATACCAACAGTGTTACTGTTACTAGAGGCAATAATTTTATTTAACTAAAAGACATTCACTTATTCTGAGTACAATGGAGGAGGTAAAGCAATGGTAGGTGGTATTGCAAACATAAAAGTGATTAGTTATGGGAATCAGTGGTATCCTAGTAATGTATTCTTTAATCTATATAAATATAAAAGCCAAATAGCACTGACTCACTCATCACGAAATTTCCTGAACCATGACGACTTAGGACTTGAAATTTGGAATGGAGGTTATCTTTCGCCCATAGAAACGGTTTTAAAAACTTTTGTGGTCCAAGTGCGAAATTTCTTATAATTTTTTAGACCTGTTTGTATTTCTGCCTGCTTTTCACGAGAGAACTACTTAACGGATTTAGATCGGGTTTATTTCTATAATTTGCTTGAACATTCTGTTGATTTTGTGACTTTCTCATAGATCGCTTGCAGTACCGATTTATTAGCACGAATCTGAGAGAGACTCATTGGGCAGTATACCCTCCTCACTCATGCGTCTGCCTCCGCTTAGCTACCGAACGAGAGAACTACTTAACGGATTTACATCTTTTTTTTCTATAATTTGCTTGAACGTTCCGGTTGATTTTGCGACTTCTGTCATTGCGCTAAGAATCATTTTTCTCTTGCAGGACCGACATATTCACGCTAATCCGAGACAGAGGCTGTGGGCCGAGGGGAGGGGGAAGAGTGACGTCAGGAGTAGAGAGCTGAGCTGGGCCAGGCCCTCTTCACTGTCCTGTTTCACTAATACGCGGGCGAAGCTGCGGGGATTGGCTAGTATATTAAATGAAAGACTAATAATGTACAATATAACATAGGGGTGTGACAGATAAAAAAATCTTAAACAATGTCATATCACATTATACTGTACAAATAGGAAATTCCATTCCAATTTATATACATTTATATTCAAAACAATAAAAAGAAACAATTATGGTACAAATCAAACAACTCTGTTCAGTGCCCTACCTCTGCTGGTTTGTTTGTTGGGACTCCTTGCCATACAGGCTGCTAGCTGATTAGTTTATTTAAAAAAAATTTTTATGTACTTTTTTACCTGCACTATTGTCCACTGCATATCACTCAGTGAGGGCTGGGTCTTTTCACAAAATATTTAAAATCTTGAAAGTTTAATTTCTTCAAAATTAGAAACAGATGTTTTTTTCCCCACACAACTGTAAATGAATAAATAGTTGTGAATCGCTGTTATCAAATATCTCCAAGATGGATGACCTTTATTACATCAATTCTGATGGAGCTTGCCATGTGCACTGCTCAGTGCACTATGACAAGATTGACCAGTCTAACAAAGGAATTGTCTTAAGTTAATTAGGTTCATATGCATAACACAGTCAAGAAGTATTTCTGTTTACACCAATCAACATACAGATAAATGGTATATTTTTTAAAAAAACACCTGTCATAACATTATCTAAAGGTCCCAAAAGAGTCATAGTCTTTGGCAAATTGAATAGGACTGCTTATATGTAAATATTTATAAAGAACAAAATAAAAAGTATTAATTTGTTATTATCTCATTGTTCCCTTTAGCAACTGTTGTGGGTGCAAATGTTATAAAATGTTCCAGTTAAACAGGCAGGCATAGTGTGACGCACTTTACAAAATTCATACAGAAGGTTTTCCTTTACAAACTCCTGTGCAATTACTTGGACACATGGCCCATCTGCTCCTTCAGAACTTGCAGATTATCGACAACAACGATTTATTTCTTATATAGCTCAAAATCACACAAGGAATGCAGCAATGGGCTTTAACTGGCCCTGTTTATTGACAGACCCCTAACCTTGGCTCTCTTTGAAGGCAAGAAAAAACACTTCAAAAAACCTGGTAGGAGAAAAAAATCTTTGGAAATGCAATTCAGAGAGAGACACTCTTCCAGGTAGGTTGGGCGTGTAATGGGTCTCAAAAAATGGGGTCAATACAATACACAAAACAGAACACAAGTAATCCTCTTCACAGAGGTAGATGGCCAATCTCTCATGACCACCTCAGAAATACAATACAGTAGCACAAATTATAATTTACACTATACAGCAACAAAGGTTCAGTGTATGAATATGTCATATTGCAATAACAGCACCACCCTGGAAATAAACAGCATAGCTAGAGGAAGTAATCTTTAGTTCAGCTTTGGAGTTATGCTAGGAATAATTGCTTCATCCTGGGTATGACGTTAATCTGCATCCAACCCTGCAAGCAAGTCCTCCAATTTACAGGGAAAACATGGGAGTTGGTGGCGGGATTGGCACTCCAGCCACTCCAAAAAAACGCACACTGTTCCAATGTGGTGCTGAGGTGTCTCCCGCTGCACTCGGGTCCCAATCCAGGAGATTCATCATGTGATGGGTGCAGCAACACACTATAAGCGCAGGCTCACAACCTCTCTCAGATTAAAATCAACTCACTATCTTGTGCATTCAATGATAGAATTGACTAAAAAAGTGAAACAAGTGTGAAGAAACGCTACTGAGGCTCCTCTATACCAACAGAAATATGCCTTCATAATGCATCACTGGGGCTGCGACAGCCAAGTCAGAACTTTTCTTTCTTTTGAGTTTTTCTTGCTTTACAGTAGTTTCAGTGTGTGTTCAGACCAAAGTGTGTATGCATATATATTTATTTAAAGAGCTTCTGTGAAATGCCAAATTCCCCCTTGTGAAATCTATCTATCTATCTATCTATCTATCTATCTATCTATCTATCTATCTATCTATCTATCTATCTATCTATCTATCTATCTCTCTCTCTCTCTCTCTCTCTCTCTCTCTCTCTCTCTCTCTCTATCTATCTATGTAATCCTGCCTACTATACTAAATTCTATCTATCTATCTATCTATCTATCTATCTATCTATCTATCTATCTATCTATCTATCTATCTATCTATCTATCTATGTGATCCTGCCTACTATACTAAATTCTATCTATCTATCTATCTATCTATCTATCTATCTATCTATCTATCTATCTATCTATCTATCTATCTATCTATCTATCTATCTATCTATCTCTCTCTCTCTCTCTCTCTCTCTCTCTCTCTATCTATCTATGTAATCCTGCCTACTATACTAAATTCTATCTATCTATCTATCTATCTATCTATCTATCTATCTATCTATCTATCTATCTATCTATCTATCTATCTATCTATCTATCTATCTATGTGATCCTGCCTACTATACTAAATTCTATCTATCTATCTATCTATCTATCTATCTATCTATCTATCTATCTATCTATCTATCTATCTATCTATCTATCTATCTATCTATCTATCTATCTATCTATCTATCTATCTATCTATCTATCTATCATATAGCCTAACATTTAAAATCAGAGCTGCTTTTTCTATATCACATAATGGAGAATATTGTTAAAGTATACCAAGTGTTGTTAATTTTACTCCTAATGTAATGTTTCAATGGTACAGTGCAATGCACCGGTAAATTAATACATTTTAATTTGTTAAATTATTAAATTTGAAGGACACATGACATGAAATTAATGACAGTCAATGAAGCAATTTTCAAAACTGGAGAAGTCAAAAAGTCTTGCTTGCTGATAGCCTTATTGTGGATTATATTGTAACTGGAAGTGGAAAAGGAGTGATGAGAAGGATTGTGAGGATTTTCCTTGTTTTTTCCCTTTTAAAGAAATTCTCTCACTTCTTCCATAGCTTCATCAATAGCTAACTGGAGCACCATCAAACCAACCCAGAAAGCTACGTGTTAAGCTTCACACGTATGTTCCATCAAGTGAAGTGATTTGTTCAATTTGTCTAAGATTCCATTCACATCTTTCCTTTTTATCATTAACATTTAATTCTCACATATCGTTTTTTCTCTCCAAAAAAAAAGTGTTCTGCTGTGAGATGTTTGCACCATTATTTAGAATCAGTGACATATTTCTAAGGAAGCATAATGAGAGCCTGCTGCAAATCAGCCCTGTATATGCAAAAAAGTGTATAGCAGGGCATATTAAACTGGGCACAATGTCTATGTATAGATATATATGATAAAGCATTGCATGTATATATATTCCTCTGGGCGCTCCGGTTGTTTCCTCCCACAGTCCAAAGACATGCAGGTTAGGTGGATTGGCGATTCTAAATTGGCCCTAGTGTGTGCGTGGTGTGTGGGTGTGTTTGTGTGTGTCCTGTGGTGGGTTGGCACCCTGCCCGGGATTGTTTCCTGCTTTGTGCCCTGTGTTGGCTGGGATTGGCTCCAGCAGACCCCCGTGACCCTGTGTTCGGATTCAGCGGGTTAGAAAATGTATATATATACAGTGGGTACGGAAAGTATTCAGACCCCCTTCAATTTTTCACTCTTTGTCATATTGCAGCCATTTGCTAAAATCATTTAAATTAATTTTTTCCCTCATTAATGTACACACAGCACCCCATATTGACAGACAAAAAAAAGAATTTTTGAAATTGTTGCAGATTTATTAAAAAAGAAAAACTGAAATATCACATGGTCCTAAATATTCAGACCCTTTGCTCAGTATTTAGTAGAAGCACCCTTTTGAGCTAATACAGCCATGAGTCTTCTTGGGAAAGATGCAACAAGTTTTTCACACCTGGATTTGGGGATCCTCTGCCATTCCTCCTTGCAGATCCTCTCCAGTTCTGTCAGGTTGGATGGTAAACGTTGGTGGACAGCCATTTTTAGGTCTCTCCAGAGATGCTCAATTGGGTTTAAGTCAGGGCTCTGGCTGGGCCACTCAAGAACAGTCACAGAGTTGTTGTGAAGCCACTCCTTCGTTATTTTAGCTGTGTGCTTAGGGTCATTGTCTTGTTGGAAGGTAAACCTTCGGCCCAGTCTGAGGTCCTTAGCACTCTGGAGAAGGTTTTTGTCCAGGATATCCCCGTACTTGGACGCATTCATCTTTCCCTCGATTGCAACCAGTCGTCCTGTCCCTGCAGCTGAAAAACACCCCCACAGCATGATTCTGCCACCGCCATGCTTCACTGTGGGGACTGTATTGGACAAGTGATGAGCAGTGCCTGGTTGTCTCCACACATACTGCTTAGAATTAAGGCCAAAAAGTTCTATCTTGGTCTCATCATACCAGAGAATCTTATTTCTCACCATCTCAGAGTCCTTCAGGTGTCTTTTAGCAAACTCCATGCGGGCTGTCATGTGTCTTGCACTGAGGTATGTGTGGAAAAATTAATTTAAATGATTTTAGCAAATGGCTGCAATATGACAAAGAGTGAAAAATTGAAGGGGGTCTGAATACTTTCCGTACCCACTATATATATATATATATATATATATATATATATATATATATATATATATATATATCTGCGGTGGGTTGGCACCCTGCCCAGGATTGTTTCCTGCCTTGTGCCCTGTGTTGGCTGGGATTGGCTCCAGCAGACCCCCGTGACCCTGTGTTTGGATTCAGCGGGTTGGAAAATGGATGGATGGATATATATTTATATATATATATATATATATATATATATATATATATATATATATATATATATATATATATATACACAGTATATATACTAGCTATGTAAGCCTGTGACGTAAAAAGCCCAGGGTCCTAGAAACCATTGAAATCGTCAAAAAAAAAATTGAAATGTGATATCAGGTAATTGAAAAGAACTACTCTGGGCCTCTCTCTCCTTGGATGATTTGTTTTGCCGATGTGCTGGCCTTGCTTGTGTATTAGCGGTGGGAGGAAAAGTAAAAGGGATGCCATTTTGCCAATGTACTTGCCTTGCTTCTGTAATAGCTGATAAGCGAGTGACTCTTCAGATGTTTCATTTTGCCGACGTGCTCACACATCGTTTGTGCATTAGCGGCTAAGTGACTGTCTTTCTTCGGATATTTCATTTTGCTGATGTGCTCGCCTCGCTTCTGTAATAGCGGATAAGTGAGTGACTTTCTTTGGAGGTTTCGTTTTGCCGATGTGTTGGCCTCGCGTGTATCTTTGGAGGTGGAGCCCTTAGCCTGATTCCACCTATCACTTCTGGGCCGGACAGACAGACACACAAACTTCCACACGTAGACGTTTATATATAAGATGTATGTACTGTTTGCATATATACGATGCCTTGAAAAATTTTATTGACTAAGTTTTATTGTCTTAGATTCAAAATGTATAAAAAAAAAAATGTACGCTATATGAAACTAAGCATGTTTCTAGTTGTTCCACAAAACAGCATGCATAATGCAAAATGAAAAGAAACAAATCAGAAATCTTCCAACAATTTGCTAAAAGGTAAAATCCAAACTGTGAGATTTAAAAAGTATACAGTGCATCACCTTACCAGCTCAGCCCAATTTGTTGAAGGCCTCCGCCTATGTATGGCATGGCTGGATCACCTGTTCTCCACTAATTTGAAGGTTACTACCCCATATCTTGCTAAGACCCAACAGTATAGAAGAGATTTTCATAAAAGCAAAACAAAATTAAGACAAACCAGCTTATACAACAAGTCATGGATATAATTATAGAGAAGCACAGATATGGGGAAGGTACAAGGCCATCCTATATGAGCCGAACATACCCCAGAGCCCAGTGCATTCTGTCACACAGAAATTGAAAAAATATGAAACTGAAGCCATACTGCCGAGGTCAGGCCATCCCTCTACAATTAGTTGCCAAGTAAAAATGGCACTTGTCAGAGAGGCTACAGTGACACCAATCGCCACTCTGTCAGAGTTGCAGAAGTCAGTGACTGCAACTGGAGAAATTTCAGCTTCCCACTTATATGGAAAGTGGGAGAATTAGTGATGAGTCATTTTTGTATCAGTAAGGTGCTGTTGGAGTAAGTGAATTTCCCCTTGGGATTAATAAAGTATCTATCTATCTATCTATCTATCTATCTATCTATCTATCTATCTATCTATCTATCTATCTATCTATCTATCTATCTATGTATATATAAGTCAAATCTACTGAGAAGAATGGTAAATAATGATAAATTCAAATCATTTATGAATCTTGTTGGAGATTTATTGAGCACTCGGCAAATGGTGTTGGGTTCAAGATCCACACTCAAGGGCTGTTGGAAATTATTCACTGTTGCCCCCTACAGGCCAGTATTACACTGCTAAGTATATGGTGCACTTTTAAAGGGAGATTCTAAGATAGACACAGATCTGAGACAGAAAGTAGTAATGTAATCTCTAAAGTTGGCCTTAAACTGCAAAGGCTAACTCACAGCATGTGCTGGTCACACTGTTGCGGTAAGGAGTTTATCTTTGTACAGTAAAGGCATTCTGCATGTTACAATCTTGATTAATGGACTTTGTCTTGGATTTATTTTTCCACCTTCCAGGTACAGAATGAGCCATGACAGAGGGGCAGCAAAGAGGTTATTTTCTTCAAGTGACATCACACAAAAAATACAAGATTGTTCCAGATGTAATAAATACAACCTCAAAGCCCCAGAAGGATAAATTGAGGACTTGGCCTTGTTTTATTTTTATGTTTCCCTCTGAAGATCTTGTTGTTTTGTAAAGAGGCAGTTGATTTTTATTCTTTTCATTTTGTTTTTTACACTGTATTTATTTTGCATGTGATGGGTATTTATTAACCCTTCTTATACCTGATCTCTGTGGATGAACTTTGTTGCTACCCTACATGCCAGAGGGCATAAAGGGTAGTAAGTAAATAAGTAAGTGCATCTGCTTAATTTTCAAATGCAATCTCAGAAGAAAAAGCAACATTATAGTGTGGTTTCTAACTTTTATAAATCAATCAGTCAGTCAATCAATCTTTATTTTATATAACGCCCTTCACAGAGTTCAATATAACCAGATAATTACAAAATATTCGGGCGTGAGTGTAAGCAGGCTTTGCACCCTGGGAACCAAGTTACCTGAACTATTCTTTAACATTTCAGTAATTATTAACTACTGTGATGCTGATCTTTCTGATCATAAAATAGGTCAGTGAGATAGCAATTGACAAGAAGAATTCATAATTAATTGCAGAATTACTCTTTTTGAGGGTACCTCTAGGGTACCTCTTTCTCTTGCACGATTTGGCTCAAAAACTAATCAGCACATCGTCATCTCATAACAGGCTTACGTTTCAAGTGTGGTATTTTTCTGTCCAGCCGTTTTAGCTGTAGACCAGCCTCTAGACACACAGAAACACACACATCCATCATTGAGATATCGATGCTTTTGGTATCAGGGGATGGTAAAACATTGAGATCCATCGAAAACTGGAGATCAAAATTTTTGATGAGTCTAAAGCTTTCGCTACTCCCCCACAGATCAATAAGGTTCTAGTGGGGTAGGGTACAAACCAAAAATCACGATCATTCAGTATATGGTACACTTAGAAAAAAAAAAAGTAAGTATTTACATAGTGTAAAAAAATGGGAGCAAATTGACGTTATAAGATAACAAAACAGGAAAATCAAAATCAGTACAATTGGCACTGGGGATTCACATCTGACCAAATAGTTACAGTGTAATACTATATACTGTGATGTCATCATAAAGCATTGTGAGTGAGAACGGATGTCTGATTATTGTAAAGTAATGCTTTTGTCAGCTCTACAAGACACCTTGTGTTGCTTTACAACCTTAATGTGCTAGGTAAAATATAAATTGATAATCGATTAGGTGTTAAGAAAGTGTGATGGGGAGTTGATTTTGGTGCATGTGACATATAAAATGACACTGATATTGCAGTACTGTAGGAAGGGAAGTTGAAGGCTGCCAAATAATGTAGAAGAACATTCACTGAGGATACAGGTTAGGAGAAGGTGTCCTGTCTTTATGTATTATGAAATGTGCCCAGCTTTGTGCTTGCCATCCATTCCCCACAACTGTCAGACTATACTGTAATGAATAGAAAAAGTATGCAACAGAGAGGAATTGTGGTAAAGTGGTATGCTGTGTTTGCCTGTTGTGTGAATTACATAGCTCACCGTCTGGTCAAGCAGAATAGCTGAGATAAGTAATTGCCAACTGGCTGAGACAGACATCTTTAAACATATTACTAATCAGTTCAGTAAATAAAAGAACAAAACAAACAAAAAAAAGCTTCAATGTCAGCATCTCCTTTCTTCTCTTGCCGTTAGTGAAAAAAAAAATGTTACTGTCCTTTAGTGAGCAATAAGCCGCTGTAACCCTGAAAGAAGCTTCAGAAATGTCAACTTCATAGATCAAAAATAATGAGATGAATTGAAAACGATTTGCTCTTTTTTTAAGGAGCCAAATGTTGTCCGCAGATTGGTGGTGTCGATATTAAACAGAAGCAAAGATCTGTGATTGACAGTGATAGAACAAGGCAATCTATCAAAGTCCACAGCTCGAGGGAAATAGTGGTGCAGCAGGACACGGTTATCTCCGCCAGACTGTTTTCTCTAAGTTCATTCTTAAAGGGAAAAGCATTTTGTTGAAAGTCAAAAGTGAATTCACATATGAGTGCCAGGATTTAACATTCCACCCAATTCGTTTTTTTTTTTTCAAGTAAGTGATGTGATGAGTTCACAGGTAGATACGAATACAAACTTTACAAGTTTCTATATTTAATGAGTACACATAATTTGCTTAAACAGACAGGAAAAGATAGTAGTTCAAAACTGATTAACATAAATGGAACTCAGCAATATCTGTCTATTAATAAATTGCTGACAACAGAACAGAGGAAAACAAAAACTCCCATCAGCAGAATCCCTAGAGAGAAAAAAAAACCTCTGGGGGGATCCGTGGTGAGTTATAACAGACAATCCTGGAGACCTCAGCCACCCCCGGCTGGTCATTCTAGAGTGCAGTCTGTGCTGGGTGGCTAATCTGATCTGATGACAGAATGTTTCCATCAATTGATCCCAAGGCTACCAGTACCTCAGATGTCTTTCCACGGGCAGAAAAACAGCTTGGAAGTACAGCAAAAGTACTCAAAGTGCCTGAGAAAGGATACTAAGAAGAGAAAAAGAATGGGGGGGCTGGGGTCAACAGTTCATAATTTTTGTATTACTTACATTTTTATACAAATGACTAACAAAGGTGCAATATGCAGAGCTAATCAGCAGCTCTAGTCATGGTGTTCTACACTAAAGTTGTGAGTCTTTAGCCTAGATTTAAAAGCTGAGGCTGAAGGGGCACTTCTTACATTAGCAGGCAAATTGTTTCACAGCTTTGGAGATCTGTAATTAAAAGCTCGACCTCTCACTGTTATTTTATTAATCTTTGGAATCTTTAGTAGACTGGGATTTTGAGATCTTAATGTAATCTCTGGTCTGTAAGTAATAATAAGTTCAAATACGTAAGCAGGCAGTTGAAGGCTTTATACTATATGAAGGAAAGAGGATTTTGAAATGATCCTTAAGCTTAAATGGAAGCCAGTGTAAAGAGTTGAAAACAGAAATTATGTTCACAGGTGGTACAATGGTATTGCTGCTGCTTTGCAGTAAGGAGATTGTAGGTTCACTTCCGGGTTCTCCCTGTGTGGACTGTGCTTTGAGTAGTGAGAAAAGCACTATATAAATGTAAAGAATAATTATTATTATGTGTTTGTACTTTCTAGCTCCTGTAATGATTCTTGCAGCAGTCATTTGAATTAACTGAAAGCTGCATAATGAAAGATTTCATTACAGAAGTAAATTGCACAAATTAACTTCTTAGTATCCTCTATATTTAAATACTATCCTAATTTTCCAATATTTTATTAGATAGTTTTGGATAATTTGTCATTTCACAGAGCGAATTTTTGTAAGGAATCCATCCTAGGACGCCATATTAATGTGGTGTGCTTGTGGATTTTAACTTCTTCCCACCCTAGTATCTCTGTTTTACCTCTCAGCCATGACGTGTACAATTCATGAATGAGGTTCATAAATTGGTGAAAATCTACATTAAATTACTTTCATTTTCTATTTTGTAGTCCAGATGTGATGATAGGCTATTTTTAAACAACACAAACATGCTTTCTGCAATAAAACAAATAATATGATTTATTCATAACATTCATAACAGTTTTTGAAGGAACTCGGCTGGTAGGCTGTTCCAAACATCTTGGATAACTAACCACAGATCTTCTGTGGATGTAGGTTTCCTCACATCCTTCTGTCTCTTCATGTAATCCCAGACACACTCGATGATGTTGAGATCAGGGCTCTGTGGGGGCCATACCATTACTTCCAGGACTTCTTGTTCTTCTTTACGCTGAAGATAGTTCTTAATGACTTTGGCTGTATGTTTGGGGTCGTTGTCCTGCTGCAGAATAAATTTGGGGCCAATCATACGCCTCCCTGATGGTACTGCATGATGGATAAGTATCTGAGTGTATTTCTCAGCATTGAGAACACCATTACTCCTGACCAAATCTCCAACTCCATTTGCAGAAATGGAGCCCCAAACGTTCAAGGAACCTCCACCATGCTTCACTGTTGCCTGCAGACACTCATTATTGTACCGCTCTCCAGCCCTTCGATGAAAAAACTGCCTTCTGCTACAGCCAAATATTTCAAATTTTGACTCATCAGTCCAGAGCACCTGCTGCCATTTTTCTGCACCCCAATTCCTATGTTTTCGTGCATACTTGAGTCGCTTGGCCTTGTTTCCATGTCGGAGGTATGGCTTTTTGGCTGTAACTCTTCCTTTGAAGACCACTTCTGGCCAGACTTCTCCGGACAGTAGATGGGTGTACCTGGGTCCCACTGGTTTCTGCCAGTTCTGAGCTGATGGTACTGCTGGACATCTTCCGATTTTGAAGGGTAATAAGCTTGATGTGTCTTTAATCTGCTGCACTAAGTTTCCATGGCCGACCACTGTGTCTACAATCCTCAACGTTGCCCGTTTCTTTGTGCTTCTTCAAAAGAGCTTGAACAGCACATCTTGAAACCCCAGTCTGCTTTGAAATCTTTGTCTGGAAGAGACCTTGCTGATGCAGTCTAACTACCTTGTGTCTTGTTGCTGTGCTCAATCTTGCCATGACATGAAACTATCTTCCACAACCTCACCTTGGTAGCAGAGTTTGGCTGTTCCTCACCCAGTTTTAAGCCTCCTACATAGCTGTTTCTATTCCAGTTAATGACTGTGTTTCAACCTACGTGTGACATGTGACACCTACGTGAGTTTGCGCAAGTGTACCTATAAGAATTGATGCTGGTTTGAAGGCAAAAGGTAGTAACACCAAATATTGATTTGATTTAGATTTTTCTTTTGTTTGCTCACTTTGCATTTGTAAATTGATAACAATAAACAATCATTATTTATATTTCTGAAAGCATTCTTTGTTTACAGCATTTTTTTCACACCTGCCTAAAACTTTTGCACAGTACTGTATGTATAAGTACTATATACAGATATATCTAGACTAAGGTCAGGTCAGGTCAGGTTAGGGAACATGCACTGGTACAGCACGTTACTGCACCCACCGCACGACCAAATAGCTCGGGATTCCTGTTGGCAACCACCCAGGCAGACAAGCGATTCAGTCCCACACTCCGGAAAGGACTCTCTATCTGCCGCAGCCAGGCATTATGTGGATGTTCCCGTGGCCTGGTCCAGCCACTCGGGTCCTCGGCAATGAAGATCCTGCAAGTCAGATCACTCTCGGGGAATCACGCCACATGGCTGTAGTGCTGTAACTGACGCTCCCTTACAATTCAGGTAATGTGCCTCATTCGGGACTCCATGAGCAACCGATCATTCGACACAAAGACAAACCAGTGGTACCCAAGGATTCCTCAAAGAGACACAGTACCAAAGGAGACTAAGGACAATAAGACACAGCACAAAACATAAAATTGCAATAACTTAGTTGAATTGTCCCTCTCTATTAAGTGATTTACTGAAGTTGAATTAGTATTTTTAATTAGTAGTGAGGCTGTAGTTAAGAAAGCATTTTTTAAATGTTACTATGTACTGTTCAATGACTACTGCAGGCTGTATCAGATACTTTTCTTATTTCATGAATGCATTCTTTTAATAAAAGACAAAATTTTTTGAAGGGAATTCAGTCACAGAAGAAGGTAGGACATATTTATCATAGTTGGGGGTGTAAATGGAGTAAAAATAACACATGCAAAGATGGCTACTAATTAAAATCTGGCTGATGTTTGAAGGGCCATGGATGCTTGAGATACAATTCAGAGAGAAAATGGTGCAACACATTTTTCCAAATAAGCATGCAGGCCTCACTAATTAATCGTTCATTACACTGTAATCAAGTTTTTTTTTTCCCTAGTAGATTAAATGGATTCCTTCCATGTTTTTGCTTGCCTATGCTAATCAAGCTGGAATGGAGTTTTATATAAGACTGTAGAGCAAAAATAAGGAGAAAAAAGGGCGAGATGATTTGTGGCAATAGCAGTTAGTTAATGCTGCTTTCTTTTTTGTGCTAGTGCTATTATTATTATGATTATCATCATTATTACCATTACTGTATTTAATCAAAGTCAATAGCTGGATTCTATACAAGAGAATCACATGGCCTTGAAAAAACTCTCTGGAGTAGATCTGCAAAATTACACACTTGAGTCAGCCCACATGCCTGGAAAAGTGCTGTCTATCACAAAGCAGTATCAAGACAGAGGCTCACTTTAGTTTGTTTGAGCAGACCCTTGTGATCCTCCTGTACAGAAGCCAGCCAGCATAATATTTTATTTTCAAATGCACCATTAAGCCCTTTTATTATTTTTATACTTTTAGCATTAGTCTTTTATTATTATTATTACTTGGAAAGCATACAGGCTAAGGCAGATTTGTGGCAGATGAAATTTAATGACAGTAAATGTAAAGAATTACATATAGGAAGTAAAAATGTTAGGTTTGAATACACAATGGGCGCTTGGAAAATCGAGAGTCCACCTTATGAGAAAGATTTAGGAGTCATAGTGGACTCTAAGCTATCAACTTCCCGACAATGTTCAGAAGCCATTTAGAAGGCAAACAGAATGTTAGGGTATATAGCACCCTGATTTGTGGTGTTCAAGTCCAAGGAGGTTCTTCTCAAGCTTTATTACACACTGGTGAGGCCTCATCTGGAGTACTGTGTGCAGTTTTGGTCTCCAGGCTACAAAACAAACATAACAGCACTAGAAAAGGTCCAGAGAAGAGCGACTAGGCTGAGTCCAGGGCTACAGTGGATGAGTTATGAAGAAAGATTAAAAGAGCTGAGCCTTTACGGTTTAAGAAAAAGAAGATTAAAAGGTGACATGACTGAAGTGTTTATAATTATGAAGGGAATTAGTGCAGTGTATAGACACTGTTATTTTAAAATCAGCTCATCAAGATAACACAGGGACACAGAAACTTGTTAAAATGAAGTTTTTCTTCATTCAGGGAACCACAGACACATGGAATAAGCTACCAAGTAGTGTGGTAGACAGTAAGACTTTAGAGACTTTCAAAACTCGATTTGATATTATTGAAGAAGAATTAAGTGGATAGGAGTAGCGAGTTTTGTTCTCGTCTAGGTTGTTCTACTGTTCAATTCATTACTGGTACCAGTGTTCTAATATTGCATAATTTCACAAAAATTATATCATTTTAATTATGTACATCATGGTTGTTTCCAAACTTCAATCAATGACATGCTCCATCCTTTGGTCAGAACTAAAATCAGTCAATGAGGCCATTAGTCAATCAGTTATTCAGTTATGTAGCTCTAACTCTCACTATATTTGCTGCTGATATTGCTGCTCTTATGTCCTAGAGATGTTCCTTGCCCCAGCTGTCTGTCACATTGAGATGGTAATCATCTCTACACTGTGACAAAACTCGCCATTACGATTTAGTTCGACTCTTTGTGCTAGAAAGAAAATTAGCTTTGTTGATGTGACCTCGATTCCACACTCATGCATGAATAATGAAGACCAAACAACCTCTAAAACGACATCGACATCTGGCGAGAGACCAAAAGCGAATGCACAAAGCAAAATGCTCCATGGACAACGTTATTGCTGAATTGGACTCTCAGTTGTCGGACTCTGAAGTGATCTGAAAGTGGAGATCAAAAACGAAAGTGAGGTACTAGCATCAGTACTAGCTGATTGTGGTGCTGAAAACATTCGTGAAGCTACAGCAACGTTCACCTGGGAGGATCACCACTTACGATTTCAAGAGGTACAAACCAGATTGCGATGCACTGTGACTGTCACCATTTTGTGAGCGAAGACATCCAGGCAGATGGCCTGCCGTGCATTCCTGATGGCCATCAAGCTGTCCCCGTGCAGCCAAAATGCTATCAGAAACACAGAACAGACACCAACAGCAGCCACAGCACGTAACAACAGGCATTTTATGTGACACCATTGCATTGTGTTGGGTTTTTTTGGAAAAAATATTCAGCTGTCAAAAACTTAATATAGTCTGTGATGCAGTGACTGAGTCCCTCAATATCATCCCCACATGACTTACAAATCATTTCCCATCCATCCTCTTCCGCTTATCCGAGGTCAGGTCGCGGGGGCAGCAGCTTGAGCAGAGATACCCAGACTTCCCTCTCCCTGGCCACTTCTTCTAGCTCTTCCGGGGGAATCCCAAGGCGTTCCCAGGCCAGCCGGGAGACATAGTCCCTCCAGCGTGTCCTGGGTCTTCCCCGGGGCCTCCTCCCGGCTGGACGTGCCCGGAACACCTCACCAGGGAGGCATCCTGATCACATGCCCGAGCCACCTCATCTGACTCCTCTCGATGCGGTGGAGCAGCGGCTCTACTCTGAGCCCCTCCCGGATGATTGAGCTTCTCCCCTTATCTTTAAGGGAGAGCCCAGACACCCTGCGGAGAAAACTCATTTCAGCCGCTTGTATTCGCAATCTCGTTCTTTCGGTCACTACCCATAGCTCATGACCATAGGTGAGGGTAGGAACATAGATTGACTGGTAAATTGAGAGCTTTGCCTTATGGCTCAGCTCCTTTTTCACCACGACAGACCGATGCAGAGCCCTCATCACTGCGGATGCCGCACCGATCCACCTGTTGATCTCACGCTCCATTCTTCCCTCACTTGTGAACAAGACCCCGAGATACTTGAACTCCTTCACTTGGGGCAGGATCTCGCTCCCAACCTTGAGAGGGCACTCCCATCCCAGCCGCTTCACACTCAGCTGCGAACCGATCCAGAGAGAGCTGAAGATCACAGCCTGATGAAGCAAACAGGACAACATCATCTGCAAAAAGCAGTGACCCAATCCTGAGTTCATCAAGCCGGACCCCCTCAACACCCTGGCTGCGCCTAGAAATTCTGTCCATAAAAGTTATGAACAGAATCGGTGACAAAGGGCAGCCCTGGTGGAGTCCAACTCTCACTGGAAACGGGTTCGACTTACTGCCGGCAATGCGGACCAAGCTCTGACACCGATCGTACAGGGACCGAACAGCTGTTATCAGGGGGTCTGGTACCCCATACTCTTGGAGCACCCCCCACAGGATTCCCCGAGGGACATGGTCGAACGCCTTTTCCAAGTCCACAAAACACATGTAGACTGGTTGGGCGAACTCCCATGCACCCTCCAGGACCCTGCTAAGGGTGTAGAGCTGAAAAAAAGAGTCGAACTAAATCATTTCCCATGAAAGGTTATCCAACTTTCTCCCCATAGCTTTTTGAATGGCATAAAAAGGGGTCCCTTCTGAAGTCTTTTGAACACAAATGGTACCTCTGTAGAGACAATGCACACACACACACACACACAAACATAACAATAAACTCTCAATATAATTGAGGGATATGTGAGGCTGCAGCCTATTTTTCAACAGTGGGTACAAAGCGGAAACTCAACCCTGGACAAAGCAATGGATAGGCAGGGCATGTGCTCAGCAATTAAAGAGGCAAGAGTGTGTGTGTGACCTTATAAACCCTGGACTTGCCGGAAGCTTTTATTAATAGTTTAAAGCTGTAAAGATAACAAAATTAGGTTAATTCACAACTGTGAATCTTTGTAGCTAATGCTGATATGATTCTTGTTGTTTGCACTCTTCACTGGATGTGCCCATTTTCTTCTCTGAGGTGCTCTTTATTGTGCTTTTAAATTGCTGTTCCAAGTTTTTTCTTCATTCTTTATTCACATTACTGTTCAGCTAGTCAATTATTTATAGTGAAATTACTGTATGTTCTTTTGTGACTGTCTGAGCCAAATTTTATTTACTGAATTTTAGCTTTGTGAGGGTTTTTAAAATGAAATAGGCTAATGAGAAGTGTTTAAAAGAAAAGAAAAAGTTAAAAGGGAGATATATCAATGTGCAGAACAGCCAAGATTCCCGTGGAATCAAAGAGAAAACAAAAGTACAGACATCTGTAGATAAGCTAGACAAATACATTTTGAAAATGAAATATTGTGGTTGTTAAAATTAAATAATTAGTGTGGCTCCGTTTCAAGAATGCTGTTGCAGATGTATTACACACATGCTTAACTGGAAACTTCTCATCATAGCCTCTCACGTAGAACTGACTCATGAATTGTATAATTTCCCCAACAGACAGTTGATCTCTCTGTAGACAATAACGGCTTACTGCAATTTGTGTTTCCTACATCTGTCTGTTTTCTGTGACCACCTTTTCCATTACAAAGAATGTCAGAAGCCAGGATCAGGAGTTGTTAAGAGACACAAAGTGTTGAGGCATTATTACTGTGATCAAAGAGGAGGTAAAAACATGCACTTAAAATGGTGCCAAAATGAAACGGATGGAGCAGAAATCAGAAATCAAAAAGGAGTTCATAAACCTGGAGCTAGGGGCTACCTGAATAGGAACCAATGTGACGATTCTTCAAAGATAGTAAAGAGTATCCACTGAGGAATAGTGAGAGTTGTGACCGCCACCATATTATTCTATCACCTTCAGTGACATCAGAAGCACAATAGATACAGTCAAATTACACAACTCACAACTTAGTGTAAGTAATAAACAAAAATACAAATTTTTGAATCAAGTGAAATAAAAAATAAACCACAAAACTGGATTCCCTGATAAAAAGCTATTAATAAGGCAAGAATATACAGTGTCACAAAGAGCACACAAAGACGTCAAGAAGGTTTGGGGCAGCCACCCGTATATTATGTCCTGGCTGAAAAAGGTTAAGGTTTTGCACAGATCTTTACAGATCGGAGTTCACAACTGAACTGATTCTTGACAGTAAAGATGGCGCCTCTATATGCCAGCACTGGAAGTGACGTCATCAGAGCCACCTGAACCGGAAGTGACATTATCTGAGGCGACAGGGCCGAAAATTATGTTATCGGAAGGCGCCGGAACCCGGAGGGATTTCCCGAGAATGGTCTGCAAGGGATTGAGAAAGACAGTCAGTGCAACCCGCCGCCCCCTGGTGGGATGTGGAATTACCATTATTCAGGTCCTTTAGCTGTCTCCTACTCACATGTGTGTGACAACAGTATGCTGTAAAAGAAAAGATTCAACACAGAAAAAGGTTTGGGGCACATCTGTGACCCCGTATAACATAACGCAAATTGAAATAAGTTGGTCCTTTTGCAAAGACAAAAGCAATGTCATTTCAGACACAAGTCTGAAAAAAGAACTCACTGAAAATGGCCACACTTCTGGTCATGTGGATTCCAGGCAGGAAGAGTCAGGTCAAGGAGGGTGGACAATGGAAGTGATGGCAGTGGCAGAACGGCTGTAAATCTTCCATTCTGCAGGGAGAGGAAGAGAGAAGGCACAAGAACACAGCGCCAACCCCTGGTTCGGCAGGTAATTACCATCCGCAGGGTCAATTCAGCTGTCTCTCAGTTTATAAAATGCTTATAATTAGACATGAGATGGGACACTTTGCTCATGATACAATTCATATTGCTGTTCACCATTCATCATACAATATTCCCCTTATATGAAATTTTCAATTAAAAAATATATTGTATGTTTAGCGTTACTTATTATTAGAAATGTCAAAACAATGAAAAATAACTTCAAGTCACTGTGCAAATATGGACATTTTAATGTATATTTTTATAAGCTTTTTTCTTTTTTACTAATATAAAATACAGGTGCTGGTCATAAAACTACAATATCATGACAAAGTTGATTTATTTCAGTAATTCCATTCAAAAAGTGAAACTTGTATATTAGATTCATTCATTACACACAGACTGATGTATTTCAAATGTTTATTTCTTTTAATGTTGATGATTATATCTGACAACTAATGAAAGTCTCAAATTCAGTATCTCGGAAAATTAGAATATTGTGAAAAGGTTCAATATTGAAGACACCTGGTGCCACACTAGGGATAACCGCACCCTGGAGAGGATTGTGAAACAAAACCAATTCAAAAATGTTGGGGAGATTCACAAAGAGTGGACTGCAGCTGGAGTCAGTGCTTCAAGAACCACCACGCACAGACGTATGCAAGACATGGGTTTCAGCTGTCGCATTCCTTGTGTCAAGCCACTCTTGAACAAGAGACAGCGTCAGAAGCATCTCGCCTTTGGACTGCTGCTGAGTGGTCCACAGTTATGTTCTCTGATGAAAGTAAATTTTGCATTTCCTTTGGAAATCAAGGTCCCAGAGTCTGGAGGAAGAGAGGAGAGGCACAGAATCCACGTTGCGTGAGGTCCAGTGTAAAGTTTCCACAGTCAGTGATGGTTTGGGGTGCCATGTCATCTGCTGGTGTTGGTCCATTGTGTTTTCTGAGGTCCAAGGTCAACGCAGCCGTCTACCAGGAAGTTTGAGAGCACTTCATGCTTCCTGCTTCTGACGAACTTTATGGAGATGCAGATTTCATTTTCCAACAGGATCTGGCACCTGCACACAGTGCCAAAGCTACCAGTACCTGGTTTAAGGACCATGGTATCCCTGTTCTTGATTGGCCAGCAAACTCGCCTGACCTTAACCCCATAGAAAATCTATTGGGTATTGTGAAGAGGAAGATGCAATACGCCAGACCCAACAATTCAGAAGAGCTGAAGGCCACTATCAGAGCAACATGGGCTCTCATAACATCTGAGCAGTGCCACAGACTGATCGACTCCATGCCACGCCTCATTGCTGCAGTAATCCAGGCCAAAGGAGCCCCAACCTAAATATTGAGTGCTGTACATGCTCATACTTTTCATGTTCATACCTTTCAGTTGGCCAACATTTCTGTAAATCCTTTTTTTGCATTGGTCTTAATTGATATTCTAATTTTCCGAGATACTGAATTTGGGACTTTCATTAGTTGTCAGTTATAATCATCAACATTAAAAGAAATAAACATTTGAAATACATCAGTCTGTGTGTAATGAATGAATCTAATATACAAGTTTCACTTTTTGAATGGAATTACTGAAATAAATCAACTTTGTCATGATATTCTAATTTTATGACCAGCACCTGTAAAGTTTAATATCAACATAAATTTTTGCATAAGCCGTGTTACATGTTCATAAGCGCATTCAAGTAAGATGTTCACTCTACTCTGAACAACTGACAATAATAACCCTATTAACCTATGCTATTCAGTTAGTGCAAAACCGTCCACATTTAAATTTATTTTATTGTTTTCTGAGTTAGCATCAAGCATTGATCCAACAATGCCCGTCTTTTTACTTCCTGCTTGAATGCCTTACTGTGGGTCCAGACTAGATCTATGAAGTATGTTATATCTCTTTTTAAGGAAAATGACTACATAAAGACCCTCCATGAAGCTGAGAGCCCTCCACTGTGACAATATCCCCTGCAGTCACTGGGTACAAACATAGCAGGGACAGACGTATGATATGCCCAGAAGGGAATTTGGCTGCTTTTTCCCTCTGCCATGCCAGAGGACTGCTACTGAGTAGAATGCAGGCTCCTCTTCTGTATAATTTCACCTCGCTAAAATCTTCTTCCATTTCTGAATCAGTATAAGTGAAAGATTTATCAATGTCTCAAGCTTTTACTTTCCAAATCATGGTTTGTGAAATGTCTGCTCCTGTCTGAGTATATCATGAGAACTGTTCCAATATGATGATAGGTCTTTTTTTTTGGTGGTCCCAACAGTGTTCAGTTGGAAAAAAACAGCTTGTTAATGTAGTGGTGCATTTATGAAGCAGTTTTGCAATTCGCTGCACTCATCTGATGAACTAACCAAATTAAATATGTGCGAAACATTTAACCTGGGGTCCTAGGCCAGTTTCCCATATAGTGACGTCTATATTGATTTTTACCTTTACATCATTATGGAAGTGTTGAATAACGGTTCTGCCAGATTGCAGTAAAATTGGGATTGTACACCTTACTTCTAGTTCTTTAATCAGATTTTTAAAATGATGAAAGATATTTTCATTTGCCTTTGTATTTCATTTCAGTCACGTGGTAACTTTATAGAATTCATGATACAGGGCCACATTACCTAAATTCAGTATTTTGTACTGCAACATTTGATCCAACAAAGTTTCATCTTATGCTTACTAATAATATTACAGGAGTAATGCAGGAACTAACTAGACACCTCACTGAATCGGATAACAGTACACTGTCGGACCCAGTAACATCAGAATAATCACTCAGCTAACATCAATATTTTTGGGATGTGAGAGAAAATAAGAAATATCTGGGAAAAAACACCAAAAACTTAACATCACAGTGCTTTTGTGTTCCTACGTTTCCTAATGTATGTTGTAAGTTATTGTAAAGATATGATCAGAATCACTACTAATCTAACTGTAGAATATGATGTGGTAGAAATCAACATATTAATTACAGAAAGAAACTTATCCTCTACTAGGACAAGCTTGATAAAACTTCTTTGAGTCAGAAACCAGGCAGGAGGAAACCTGTTCATTGGGTCTTTAATTATCCCTTCAGCAAATATTGAAGAGTGGGCATTCATTACAGAATGATCAGAAAAGAAAAGGGCAGAGGTCCGTTTTATAAACAGCTGAATTTACATTTGATTAATGCATACATTTACTCTGATTGGTTCATTGGTTTACATCTGTGGTAGAAATTGAACAACTTATTAAAGAAGGAAATGTCTCCTAACAGGACAAATCAGTTATCAGGCAAGAGATAAGCCGTTCATTGTATCTTTTAATTACTCCTCAGCAAAATGCCTTAGAGGGAGAATTCTTCAAAAGCAGTCCATTACAGCCTGGTCAGAATGGTCAGAGAAACAAAGAATAGAGGTTCATTTTATAAACTGTTGAATTTACATACAGTGTCAATCAATGGATACATTTACTTTGGTTGGTTTGTTGGTTTACACTCAAATGATTTGTATAAAATAAAAGTCTATTATATTATACTAGAGAAAGAGCCCGTTTCGACAACGTAAGATGAAACGGGCACGAGTGGAATAGTAATAAGTATAAGCACCACAAACCTGATATAGGTGTATTGAATGAATGCGTAATTAGACCTTGAGCTTTCAGGCCTCTAGAGCTTTAATCGAAGTCGCCTTTCTCTTTGAATTTTCGCGGCCGTAAATCCGCCGCCTGCCGCGATGTTGTGCCTCGTAAGGTTTTTCGGGCAGCTGCGCAGAAGGCGACTGCACATTCGGCTTCGGACGTGCGCAGAAGGCGACTGCGCATTTGGCTTCGGACAGACGTGAGTGAGTGAGTGAGTAGGCTGGCGAATTATACATAAGATTCTGGTTCTTCTTATACCTTTGAGTTGTGCCACCACCCTTGAAATTTCTGTGCATATAACAACTGCCCATTCTCGTTGTTTATAGGACATCTGCTGAATTCTTAGTCATCGCTTAGTCATCCTTCAGTGCATTTGTATATTACATCAACCTTTCTTCTAGTAAATTACTTGACCATCTCAGTATTTTTCCCAAATCAATTCTTATATTTCAGTGTACATTTTCTTGTTCACTTGACCTTTATCTGGTTTACTGGTGTGCCTGAACAGGTTTCTGACATTAATCCTTTATGCTGTTTCTTTAAGATGAATGCTACGGTACCCTAAAATTATTCTTCCACACACCCAAATAACATATTAAAATTAAAGTCTGTTCTATTACACTCTTGTTATTCTTAATATGTTTTAGGTTCAGCTGTTATCGTTGAAATCTCTGTATATGTGACAGCTGTCCAGTCTTCTTCTTTCCAGGCTGATCCCTTAATCATCTCCTAGTACACTTTGTGTATTACATCAACCTTTCTCCTAGTTCATTCTTGTTTTGTATTTACTTAACCATTTCAGTAGTTCTCTTCATGACATTTCTAAAACAAATACTTATATATTTCAATGTGCACTGCAAACCAAAATAATTAACTATTGTTAGCTTTAAATTATTCTGTCACAATGATTCATGAGAAATCTTAATAATATCAGCCACTTGATCTTTCATTTTCTAAACCATTTATTCCAAAACTGTGTCATGAGGGATGAGAGCAATCCAAACAACAACCCTGGGCCCAGCGCACTGCCACAAGGCAAGAAACAGCCTGGGACAGCACAACACACCCACATCGTTTTATTTTATCATCAGCCGGCTTAGATTTGCCAGCCATTCTAACATTCATGTCTTTGGAAGGTGAGAACAAACAGGAGTGTCCAAAGAAACATAATTAAAATACTAAGGGGCTTCGCCCCCTGCTTGCTTCGCTCACAAATCCCCTGGCCTGCACTACGCGCCAGCCATTCCGCGTCTCTGCCGCTCGCGTATGTGGACTTCACTTTCACTAAACAACAAATCGTTTAATTCTTGTGGATCCGCCTCTTCATTGGGAAGAAACACTACTTTTCCCTGATGGCAACACGAATTAGACGATCTAGTCTATGACTTAAAGTTTAAATCCGAACAACATATTCAATCTCTTTTCGCTGTTCCGTTATTTCACCGAGTAATAATTTCCATTTGTTTGCGCTAACGCAATCTTTACTATCATTTTTTGGAGACTTTTGAATTTTATTACTTTCATTATCTCTAACCTGGTCTGCATGTGTATCACACCAATGTTTTTGAACCTCTTTACAACGTTGTACTTTGTCATCTACTCTTTGTCTTTTATTTCTGGCCCCGGGCGTGGTTAAATCTCTTGGCACAAAGTCTTGTCTCGCAGGATATGAAAGTATTTCTCTGAAAAAGTCACATCTCGTTCCAGGATTTTTGTATATAATAGAGAGATGTTTACAGCACTTTTCAGTTTGTAGAATGTCTCTTTAAAAAGTACGCATCTCTGCACACTGACAAAGCTGATGTATAGCTAAGACGTTTGTTATCTATTGAAAAATATAAATATGATTCATATTTTAAGATAGCTAAGACATTTATTATCTATTGAAAAATGTAAATATGATTCACATTTTAAGATAGCGAAGACATTTATTATCTATTGAAAAATGTTAATATGATTCATATTTTAAGATGCATAATATTAGGATGTAAATTGCTTTGAGAAAATTAGTAACATCTAGTATTAGATATAAAATGCAGCAAGGTTTCCAAGCAATTGTTTCAGAGGATAGATCTGTTCTACAGAGGGAGGATGGCCGCCCCACTGAACAGCTGGCGGATTCCACTTAATAAGCCTAGAAGGAATAAAGTGCTGAGCTAGTGTGTTACCTTTCTATCCGTTTTTGTTGGAGGTAAGATGATTTATCACCACCAAAGCAAGAGATTCAAAGCTGAAGAGAAGCATTGTTCTACTCTGAAGCCAACCACTTTCAAATCAATTACACAGTTCCCTTTAATTCTTTGGATTCCGGCAGTAGGGCTGTCAGTCATATCTGGAGTTTCTTCAGACACTTTATGCCAGGATAAATGAAGACCAACGTTGTTCCCAAAGAGAGAAACGCACTAAAGGAAAAAAACACAGAAACATAGCAAGCGGCAGGCTAAACATCTTATCTTTTTGAGCTTTTCTTATCTGTCTTTTTTCTGCTGAATAGGTTTATATATTTGAATGCACATTGTATAAATTATTTATTGGATTAAAAAGATCAAAACTATCAGAAGTTTTTTGCAATGAAGAAATGACACAGACATTGTCTCTGTCAGCTGCAGTTTTTGTCTGCTCATTGTTATGCTGCGTAGTATACCATAAAATCAAACTGAAGTTATAAAGCTTACATGCATTAGAAGTCACCAGCTTGCTTCAAAAAATATATTTTGAAGGGAGATGTTCAACGATGCTTTCCTATTGGAAAGGTAGCTTTAAAACGTAGGAGAGGGCAGACCTGCAGTTCGCTGTAGTCGCTGTGGTGTGTCGGTTAGAACACAGGAACTAATCCAATCATTGCAGGAACATTAATTTAATGTTGAAATGCCAGAAGTACACATGAGGTAGAACAACTGTGCAAGTTGGTTTAGGTAGGTGAGTGTGTGTGGTTTTAACAAGCCAAACAACAAAAATAGAGCATTTACTACATATATAAATGTTATTCTGGAATACTAACTGTAATGTTGTTTCACTATGTCATACAGAAAACTTCCAATAGATGGCACTGTAGCTAGACACTATTAACATAAAGTATTTGCAATTAGCAATCTCAGTGTTGCAACATAACAGGTTTACAGCCATATTAATACATAACATCTCTTAAAGATACACCACTGAATAATATAGGCAGGCTGTATATCAAGCAGAGTAGAAACATTTGCTGTTTCACTGAACAGTATTGAAGGTATTTACGGTAAACACAAAGTGATGTAAAATATTAACATGACTGTTAGTTCAGAACTGTTCCCTATCTAACATGTAAACATGTACATAAGAACTTTTGTTAACTGACATTTGCTCAACAAACATACAAGCTTAAAACTTTCTTTAGCGTCTCCAGCAGTTCCGACTTTCATGTGGTATGTCTCTCAGAACTCACATGCTCATTGCATACTCTGCCAGCTTTCACGTGACTGGGCCTCAGCACCTTAAAGATACATGAGCCTTTTTTACACTTTCCAATCCATAGAAATTTATACAAACTCAATATAATTATTAGCCAATTATGGGGACACAAACAGTTAACCCAAAACTTCTGAACTGACCTGCTGAAAAGATATATAATAAGAATAATCTTTATATACTGTATATACAGTAGCACCCCTTATGCAAACAGTCATCTCAAGGTGCTTTACAGGAAGAAAACAAATTATAATACAGTGTTTCCAAATAATTAAATCATATAAACTAAGTAATTTCCATCCATCCATCCATTATCTATATCCTATCTACAGGGTCATGGGGGTCTGCTGGAGCCAATCCCAGCCAACACAGGGCGCAAGGCAGAAAACAAACCCCAGGCAGGGTGCCAGCCCACCACAGGGCACTAAGTAATTTCTATACAGTGCATCCAGAAAGTATTCACAGCGCATCACTTTTTCCACATTTTGTTATGTTACAGCCTTATTCCAAAATGGATTAAATTATTTTTTTTCCTCAGAATTCTACACACAACACCCCATAATGACAATGTGAAAAACGTTTACTTGAGATTTTTGCAAATTTATTAAAAATTAAAAAATTGTGAAAGCACATGTACATAAGTATTCACAGCCTTTGCCATGAAGCTCAAAATTGAGCTCAGGTGCATCCTGTTTCCCCTGATCATCCTTGAGATGTTTCTGCAGCTTAATTGGAGTCCACCTGTGGTAAATTCAGCTGATTGGACATGATTTGGAAAGGCACACACCTGTCTATATAAGGTCCCACAGTTGACAGTTCATGTCAGAGCACAAACCAAGCATGAAGTCAAAGGAATTGTCTGTAGACCTCCGAGACAGGACTTTCTTGAGGCACAAATCTGGGGAAGGTTACAGAAAAATTTCTGCTGCTTTGAAAGTCCCAATGACCACAGTGGCCTCCATCATCCGTAAGTGGAAGAAGTTCGAAACAACCAGGACTCTTCCTAGAGCTGGCCGGCCATCTAAACTGAGCAATCGGGGGAGAAGGGCCTTAGTCAGGGAGGTGACCAAGAACCCGATGGTCACTCTGTCAGAGCTCCAGAGGTCCTCTGTGGAGAGAGGAGAACCTTCCAGAAGGACAACCATCTCTGCAGCAATCCACCAATCAGGCCTGTATCTTAGAGTGGCCAGACAGAAGCAACTCATTAGTAAAAGGCACATGGCTGCCCACCTGGAGTTTGCCAAAAGGCACCTGAAGGTCTCTCAGACCATGAGAAAGAAAACTCTCTGGTCTGATGAGACAAAGATTGAACTCTTTGGTGTGAATGCCAGGCGTCACGTTTGGAGGAAACCTGGCACCGCTCATCACCAGGCCAATACCATCCCAACAGTGAAGCATGGTGGTGGCAGCATCATGCCGTGGGGATGTTTTTCAGCGGCAGGGACTGGGAGACTAGTCAGGATAAAGGGAAAGATGACTGCAGCAATGTACAGAGACATCCTGGATGAAAACCTGCTCCAGAACGCTCTTGACCTCAGACTGGGGCGACGGTTCATCTTTCAGCACGGCAACGGCCCTAAGCACACAGCCAAGATATCAAAGGAGTGGCTTCAGGACAACTCTGTGAATGTCCTTGAGTGGCCCAGCCAGAGCCCAGACTTGAATCCGATTGAACATCTCTGGAGAGATCTTAAAATGGCTGTGCACCGACGCTTCCCATACAACCTGATGGAGCTTGAGAGGTGCTGCAAAGAGGAATGGGCGAAACTGGCCAAGGATAGGTGTGCCAAGCTTGTGGCATCATATTCAAAAAGACTTGAGGCTGTAATTGCTACCAAAGGTGCATCCACAAAGTATTGAGCAAAGGCTGTGAATACTTATGTACATGGGATTTCTCAGTTTTTTTATTTTTAATAACTTTGCAAAAACCTCAAGTAAACTTTTTTCACGTTGTCATTATGGGGTGTTGTGTGTAGAATTCTGAGGAAAAAAATGAATTTAATCAATTTTGGAATAAGGCTGTAACATAACAAAATGTGGAAAAAGTGATGCGCTGTGAATACTTTCTGGATGCACTGTATATAAAATGCTACTGTCTGTTACTCAGTTACTTGTGAACTAATGGGGCTAAGAACCTTGATCTTGGTCTTAAATCAAAAGCTTATAACCTGATACTGTATGTTGTAGAAATTCAAATAAATGTAGGTAGAGACAACCTAGTGAGCACCTGACTGGTTTATTGTAATTAAAGTATGATTCCTGCAAGCCTATCTAATGAGAATCCCCCAGAACATAGCACAAACATATTTTTATTTTGTGTTTAGTTAAGGAATAGTTTGAGTCATATCTCAATTCTGAAATAGTTAATGAAATAAAGAAGCAAAGTTATCTTTTGCCCTAAGAACAATAATTGCTTTGATTTTAACACGTACATCATATACAAGCTGAAGGAGTGTGAAGACAGGACATACCTGATCAGTAGTTAGCATTGATTCTGAGGATGGACATGAGCAACTTAACTTCTCCATTGAGTTCATTAATTCTTCAACACCTTCAGATGTGCCACCTCACAAGCTTACTCTTAAAAAAGCAACAATCATCATGTTTCTTAGAAACATTAATGAAAATAAAAGAATTGTTAATGGAATCAGATGTTTGGTTATTAATCTCCTTCAAAATGTAATTGACGCTAGAGTCATCACTGGATCTTAGATTAGTGAGAAGATATTTTAACCTCACATGGATCTGTTAAGTAATGCCTTTAAAAATTAAAGAGAAGGTGATTTCTTATTTGGCTGGACTTTGCAATGACCAATAATAAAGCTCAAGAGACAAGTTTTCAACAAAGCTGGTGTTTTTTTTGGATGTTCCTGTTTTCTCCTATTGACAACTGACGTGGCATTTTCAAGGGTCTGTAGATATGTTGACAATAACCCTTTAAACGCAGCCTGATTTCTGCCCACTTTCTGCCACTTTGATTTAACTGACTATAACGTTATCATCCTTCACTTAATATTATGTTCTACCTCTCAAAATATAGGCTAGACATTTCTCTTTCCAAATTTTTTTTACATATGAAGTAATGGTTATGTTCTACTCATATGTTACAGCAGAATGTGCTGCTAAATTCAGTAATGTTTTTACCAAAAAAAGCACCTTAAATGTTATTTTTATTTCCATAGGTGTTGGATTACGCTTCCAAACACTAAAAGTTTCAGTGAATGTGTCAGGAACACCCAGAAAAACATCATTATGAAATATCTACAAGTAATATTTCTAGTTTTACTGTTTTGAAGCAGTACAAAAAACAGGATTCTTTTCATCCACTGTTTTCAAATAAGTATTCATTGCATAAATATCTATTATTGAAGAACCCTGGAATATGAATTATTTTAAAGGGTGGATCGTACTCTGTCAGAATTTATAGAATTGGTATAAAGAAAAACTACTGTGTACCCAAATTATAACACTGCTTGTTTCAAGATTCATAAACAGAACAAAAAGAAAAATTCTAAAATATAGTAAGTGGAAAACAATGAAAGTGGAACGTTGTGTCATTTGAAAGTTGAAAGACTCCTCTCATTTAGCAGATAAGAGTCTGTCCTTTAAATTGTACACATTTGTATCCGGACGTTCAAGAAAGCCATTGGGGAGGTTATGGGGCAGGTGTTGCTGTGATACAGCAATCTGACCATCTTTGAGGGAAGAAAGAAAAACACAGCAACGTGCTATTGAGGTATGTAATATGACATTTTAACAGCAAAATACTATACTTTAATTATAGCAATGAAGAAATGAACGATTTTATACAGTTTTTTGTAAATTCTGTATTATTATTTGGTTCCACTGGCGGCTCCAAAACAATGGGGCTGAGATTAAAGGGTTAAAGTAATGATCAGAGACATTTTTCCTAAAGGAGAGACGGCTATTTTTACACAAGTACTGTTATATATAAATAAGTTTTGTGTTTTCTTTGGCTTGCATATTTTGATTTCTATTAATTTATTTATTTTGCTACTTAATATTTTATGTAATGTATATTTCATGTTTGTAATTGTTTCAGTATTTTTTTCAATAAAACAATTTCATTTTTAACTTGGTTTTTATTTGCATTTTATTTAAGGGCTGAAGACTAATGTTTCACTTATAAAATCCTAATATAAAACATGCAGTAAGTAAAAAAAGTATTCAAACTAAAACCAGAGTTAAAATAAAATGTTTTCAGCTGATTTATAGAAGTAACTACTGATGTTACCGTTGTAATAAAGTGTGGTAAGATAGCTTGCAGTTTTGATCTCCAGACTACAAAAAAGACAAAGCCACGCTAGAGAAGGTCCAGAGGAGAGCGACTAGGCCGACTCCAGGACTGAGAGGTATGAGAGACTGAAGCAGATGAACTTTTTCAGTTCAAGCAAATAGAGATTAACCCATAACTCATCTTGTAAGTACTCGCGCGGTGTATTTTATGCACCAGTGTTAAAATGGCTATTTATATGGACACTATGAGGTTGTAATATCAAAAATTGCAATAATTTTAAATTATGCAGTTTTTTAATGTAATTCAATACATTAAATTGTATGTGTTTTTTTAATGTAATTTAATACCATATTACTGAATAGTATGACACAGTCTAGGACTGTCTGATCCACGTCTCCAGTGCTCACACTTTCATCCACTGCAGGATTTGCACATGGATCACATTTCACTTCAGTTGTTGAATGTTCTTTGCAGACCAAGTCATTGCAAGAAGAACATCTCATTGTTGTCATACATACTGTATGTAAGTACCCGTGCGGTGGACCAAATGCACCATATGGAACTTGCAACTGTGCATCCACTCCTAAAACCGGCTGGGGGCTCGCTGGTGGGAAACCATTGCAACACTGTACTCAAGCTGAGGAGAGATGGCGCATACTGCCGGAAGATTCAAGTCAAAGAACGTTGGACAAAAATAACTGAGATTGGGGTTCAAAATATACCAGAGTGAGTAGTTAAGGGTTAAGAAGTGACATGATTAAAGGGTTTAAAATTATGAAAGGAAGCAGTAGAGTGGAGCCAGGCTGTTACTTGAAAATGCGTTCAACAAGAAAGGGCCACATTTCATACAAACATTGGAAGGATTCTCTTCACACAGAGAACCATGGACACATGGAATACACTACAAGCTAGTGTGATAAAGAGTAAGATTTTAGGAACATTCAAATCTCGAATTGTTATTATTTGGGAGGTGGATGAATACATGAGCTGTTGTGAATATCAAACTTATGTATTTTCATTTTTTTTAAAGCATTTTCATTTTTCGTTTTCTTCAGAAGAAAGCAGATGACTATCATTTTATCAAAGAGATCTTGAAGTTATTACGATTCCTCACCTCTGATAGCTGGCAGTGCAACATCTTTATGATAGGCATCGCTGGCCCCCCTCCAGAAAACAGACATGTCATTCCTGTCAGAAAGCAATGAAACTGAGTGTGTGTGATTACTCAACCTCTCTATCGGTCTGCATTTTTGACTCCACTTTTTCTATTGCTTTCTGCCCTGAGCAAAAAGCTTCCAAACAGCATAATGAAGACTTTCTCCCCCAATTTTTTACACATATTTTCCTGCCTTCTGCAGTATCAGAGTCTCTTAGAGAATTTCACTTTCTTGTCATCAACCATCAAATACTGTTATACAGTTTGTTCTTTTCAACTTCAAGATTAAAATGTAACAAATTCTTAATATAAAGCACATTACAAATTCATCCAGTACTGAACCCAGTTAAGTTGACGTTATTGTAAATTATCCAAATGATGTCAAATTATTTTTATCATCTACCTTGGATTAAAAAATACATTTCCTTATCGCTATAGAATATGAGCATTTCCTCATCCATCGATCATTTTTCTGAACTCATCTCTCCTATTCCATCAAACAATCACCGGGAATGAGAGTCTTTCCTAAACGGAGTGTGTGTAAGGCAGTAACCCATCCCAAATGGAATAACCCACCCTCAAACTCTGGCTTACCCTGGGCTAATTCAGATTTTTGAGCTGATATACAATGTGCATATTTGTGGGACAGGGAAAGAAACATGTAAGTAAGTAAGTAAGTCAATAATTATATTGAATTATCCAAACTTTAGTGATAATTTTATTTGGGTTTGCTGTATGGCTCTCCCCACACTGTAACCAGAATTGAAAAATAACAATTTGGTAATTGTGATTTGTGTTAGCATGCATACAGTGGAAGTAAGGACTGTCCTTTAGGCAGGGGTCTTGGTTGATCAAAGTAGGCCTGACCCTTCACTTTCAGGCGGAGGCCATGAGTGAGTAGAGCAGGTACACTGTGCACAGATAGGAAAAAAAGATGGTATTTGAGCACAGTCCATATGTAACATAGGTTCAGATGGTATAGTTACCCATATCTGGCAAGTTTCATAAAAAGCTCACTGAATGTGCAAGCTGTGTGAGTATTTATAATGGTGAGGGACCTTCTAGAAGCCAGAAGCCGTCTGTAAAAAGAATATCTCCTGCACTTCACCAAACAGAATGTACAATCATTAGCATTCTCTATTGAAGACCTGGATGATGATTGTACTGCTCCACTGACTTCTCTTCGGCCTGGACCTGGATATGTATGTATAAATAATTAAACTACATTGCATATTGGAAATGAAAGCTGCATCCAAATGGCATCCAAAACAATTCATAATAAATATTCATAATTTGAACCATATAACATTTCGCTAATAACTCTAGGACTGGATTACCAAATGAAGAAATCCCCTGAATAGATCCAAAAATGACTCAAGGATATGAAGCAAAGCATGTAGATAATTAACACTAGAATTACCAAAGCCTACGAAAAAACTTGAAATCCTGGCCCACCTTAAATCCATTCGCACCTCTCCGTCAGCGTCTTGTGTGTTGTAAATGTGGCGATCAGCACAAACAGCAAGCAGCCTGCTATCCCATCTCCCCCACCAATGCAGACAGGGCAGAAAGTTCTCTCCGCTCAAGTCTGTTTACCTGCGTGTGAGTTTCCGTGAGTTGTGTAGAGTAAATACTATATTGTTATTTGGAACATCTTTGTACCTTTTGTATATTTGTATTTTAGGCTTCACACATTATACACTTCATGTCTACATTTTGATCAATTATTATTACAGTGATCCCTCGCTATATCGCGCTTCGCCTTTCGCGGCTTCACTCCATCGCGGATTTTATATGTAAGCATATTTAAATATATATCGCGGATTTTTTGCTGGTTCACAGATTTCTGCGGACAATGGGTCTTTTAATTTCAGTTGGTTTGCCCAGTTGATTTCATACAAGGGACGCTATTGGCAGATGGCTGAGAAGCTAGATTGCTTACTCTTTGCTTACTCTTCTCTCTCTATTGCGCTGACTTTCTCTGATCCTGACGTATGGGGATTGAGCAGGGGGGCTATTCGCACACCTAGACGATACGGACGCTCGTCTAAAAATGCTGAAAGATTATCTTCATGTTGCTATCTTTTGTGCAGCTGCTTCCTGAAGCGACATGCTTCACAGTGCTTCGCATCCTTAAAAGCTCGAAGGGCACGTATTGATTTTTGACTGAAAAACAAACTCTGTCTCTCTCTCTCTCTCTCCCCCTGCTCCTGACGGAGGGGGTGTGAGCTGCCGCCTTCAACAGCTTTGTGCCGCGGTGCTTCGCATACTTAAAAGCCAAACAGCCCTATTGATTTGTTTGCTAGAGATTGTTTTCTCTATCTATGTGACATTCTGTGCTCCTGACATGCACTCCTTTGAAGAGGAAGATATGTTTGCATTCTTTTAATTGTGAGACGGAACTGTCATCTCTGTCTTGTCATGGAGCACAGTTTAAACTTTTGAAAAAGAGACAAATGTTTGTTTGCAGTGTTTGAATAACGTTCCTGTCTCTCTACAACCTCCTGTGTTTCTGCGCAAATCTGTGACCCAAGCATGACAATATAAAAATAACCATATAAACATATGGTTTCTACTTCGCGGATTTTCTTATTTCGCGGGTGGCTCCGGAACGCAACCCCCGCGATGGAGGAGGGATTACTGTAAACAAGAAAAACGTTTCTGTTTTAACAGTGTGTTTACATAGATTGTTGTAGACACAGAACACTCATGAAATGCATGTATTCCAAATAACGATATATTACTTACCTTATACAACTCCTGGCAACTCACACGCATGTAAACAGACTTGAGTTGAGAGAACTTTCTGCCCTTTCTGTGTTGGTGGGGGAGATGGGACACTGACGGAGAGGTGTGAATGGATTTAAGGTGGGCCAGGATTATGATTTTTTTCGTAGGCTTTGATAATTCTAGTGTTAATAAACAGTCACTTCATAACCCTGCCCACATACAGCATGAACTGTTATCCTCATCTATTCTGTTTTTCTTCTTGGTGTCCTGCTTTGTCGTTTGATTTTCCTGGTCATGGACTGGGACACTGGAGTCAACAGATGTAAAAATCCACTCATCACAATAGATGGCCCAGCACAGACTCTGCTGTAGAATGCACAGGAGGGGTGCATGGTGAGCTGGCAGCTGACTGTATCTGACTTTGACCGTTATAATTGACCACGGATCCCCAAAGGTTTATTTTCCCCAGGGATTCTGCTGACTGGAGTTTTTATTTTCCTCTCCTCTATTACCAACTGGGACAATTTAACAATTAATTAATGGACAGAAGTGGCCGGGCTCCATTTATGTTTCAAACCACTTTGCTTCCTGCCAGTTTAAACAAATCCATATCTTTATGTGAACTCATTAGGTCATGTCATTTGCAAAGTTTGCATTTGTATCTACCAGTGAACTTGTCACCGTGCCCAGTGCCTGCGCTCAGTGAAGAGCGCTAAACAAAAATAAACTGAACAGAATTGAATTACACATGCTGTACGCCAGTCCAAGAGACACAATGGAATAAGTGTAACAACCAACTGCTGTTCTTTCAACATGGATGTAAAGAGCCTTCTGCTCCTTGAAAAGCATGCGATTAATGGTGAAGTTAAGAGCCAAGCACAGAACATCATGCAGACAAAATACAAATCTACAAGGACTGCAACATTTTTATGACATGAAAAAGACAAGAGAAACACAGTCAAACGTGTTTCTTCCAGCAAAGTGGTTTGAAATTAACATGAACTCGCTTCAAATAAACTATTGTTCCTTTTAAATCTGCCCTGTACTTTCACAGCCTACTCTATTTATGTTTTTGTAGCCACCGTTCCTGCCCTGAGTATTTAATTCAGTGATCATATTTTGTATCTGTCATGGACTTAGATAAAAGTTACATTATAAAGATATTTTTTTTTACTACATGCGGTTATGTGGCAGTGTTTTAATGGATGCAGACAGGCTGCCTGCCAGCAAAAAGAACAAACCTGTGTTCTAAAAACACCACACCAACTTCCTCACTGTTTACTTACAAAAATATGAGAGAGCGTAAAGTAATTTTTTATATATCTCTGTTTATCTTCCTTTACAAAGAGGTGAAGTTTGGCTTTATAATACTGTTCCTTGTGATCAATTATTTATTACTGAACCAGTAACGGTACACTGCACGATAACGTGCAGTGAATACACTTGACTTGAGCATTCCTAGTTTTCATCCTCTTTCTCTGTACATTTACCATTCGTTTGCTCAGAGGTTGATGTGCTTGTTGTTTCTTGAGCAGATCTTCTTTTCTCCACTGTAGCTGCCCACTTCTTCTCTTCTTTTGTCAGCATCTTTTCGTGTTAAAACTGATTAAGCCAGTATTTGCGTTGCAATACTTAGTACGTTTTCTTTAATTTTTCACTTAAGCTGGCACCTAAGTCTTCAATCTGCCTCAAGAATGATTTAAGATATGAAGAGGTAGGGGAAGTGACAGGGAAGGTGGTAGGGACGAGAAAGGTGCCTGTACACATGCACCGCATGGCTGCCCTTCTGGCTGCTGCAGAGAGTTGATTCTACAATAAAATAAAATAAAAATAAAAAGAGGAATAACCTTGGAGGTCAATCATCACCCTGAAAGTGGACAGTAGATGTTGCATAGTATATGTGTACCACATATCAGGTCAGCAGGACAAACGGTTTGTGAGCTACAGGTGATTTAAAATCCTGGACAGACAAACGAACAGCCACAGTAGCATATTATATATAAAGATATTTCAAAAATAGTAAATTAAACAAAATTGTACAGAACATTTTCTTTCTGTTACACGTCATTTTGCTTCACAGTGGAAATCCCCTGAGACTGTCACTAATGATAATTGGGTATAAAATTTCTTTAAAGCATTTTATAAAGAATCTTTGGTTAGTGCTAACAGTGCAGTGTAGTACTATGCCTATAGTCAGCATATATTTAATACTCATAATGAGAAAAATCTTATAGCCACCAAAAAATATTCATCCATTGAGATGTGGTAACCATACTGCCTCATGGGTTTTACTTAATTATGCATAGCATGATGGTGCCTGGTTAATCTGCACTTAAAAACAACAGATATTACACCACAGTTAGCACTTGTATAGCTGTTCATTCATTTGCTTACATTCACTGTAGAAAAAAGAGTAATTAAATAAGTAAGTTCAAAGTAAATGGACTGTCAGCAAGATGGGAAACAAAACTGACAACCAAAAAAAAAGAAACAAAAGAGAGGAAACGTCGGACATTTGTGACTGGCAGGTGCGTCAAACACCTGTTTTGTGAGAGAGCTTGAGAGCAGACGTTAACTGGTTTAGATTTACTGATTCAAGATGAATGGGAATTAAAAAAAAGACAGGAAGCTTCTTAGAGCCACAAGCAGAAAACATAAATGAATACAACCTCAGCTGATTTCCAGTCAACATCAAGGACATTGTCTTCCCAGTAATTGCCTTTCTGCTTAGTCTCTGGATGCTTGCACATGTTTCTCTGTGAGATAACACAGGCAGCTTCGGGTCACCTGCTAGGGCAACATAGATCTATCGACTTTCTCTTTTGATCAAATATGAAAAAGGACTGAGTGTGAGCTGCGTTAACAGCGGTGCAATGCAAGAGTTTAATGAGCTGGGTATGTGCCATGGCTAAGAGAAGAGGAGAAGCAACTGCCTGATGTCAGGGGCCCTCTGTACCACCTTCTGTCTAGTCAGGTTATTGGATAAAGAACAACCTTACGAGTTTAAGATGTTGCAGCTTGTATAATATGATAAATCTTACAAGGATGGCTGTTTAACTTTATAAAATAAGATTCTGAGACCCAATGAATCCAGTTCAGGGTTGACGCTTAAGCCAGAAGCATAGGGCACAAGGCAGTTTGTCACAGGCCCAGTCCTCTCATGTATCCTCACAAGGCCAATTTGGGATTGCCAATCAACCTGATGACATTGTCTCTGGCAAAGAGAAAGATAAACAGCGTGGCACGATTTGTGGTTGATTTGCCCCTTAATAAAGTGCAGAAGCTGTTATATGCATACACGATATGGATGATGGGAGTGCACGTGAGCTGTGGCTGAATCCAACTAAGGCCAAGGAGGCCAAAGTACACAAAAAGAAAACTGTTATTTTAAAAATTTTAACAATAACAGAAAAATGTAGGTTTATGAAGACCCTAAGGGCAAAAATGTACAAAAATAAGACAACAAAATCTATAGGCTCATTGAGCCAAAATGATACAAGGTTCTTACCGTATCTTTTCTGTAGGACTTCTGGCCTACTTGTCTTATTATTTGGACAACCCCAATTCCAGTAAGGAAAATACTAATAAAAACAAAAAGAAGTCATTTATAAACTTTGTTCACCCTGCATTATATTGAAAACACTAGAACAACACATTACTTGATGTTTTTTGAAAATATACACTCATGTCAAATCTGCAACATGCCCAAAATATGTTGGGTCAGTCAAGTGTTTCCTACTTTGCAACTCCACCATTTCTTTTAATCACCCTTAATAAGAATTTGTGCACTGAAGACAGAAGTCCAATAAGTTTAGCAAGTAGAATTCCCTACCCCCCCCCCCCCCCCCCATTCATCCATTCTGCAGTTGCTTCATTGGAGTTTTCATATGGGGCTTTTATTGTTGTATTTTGTGCTTCATAATTGTCAATTGGAGATAGGCTGGCCACTGTAGTACCCACACTCTCTTATCACACAGACATTCACTGTAATCTGGGGAGAATGTGGCTTTGCGTTGTCCTGCAACTCAATGAAAAGGTGATTGAAAAGCACACATTAGGGGATGGAGACAAGAAAATATTCAAGTCGCTGAATATGACTTGGAGTCCAGTGAAATCAGTCGTTAAAGAAAGAGTCTGGCACAGCAGGCCGTCCATAAAAACAGAGTGATCGTGCAAGAAGAAGATGAGTGAGTGACTCCACTAACAGACCTAAAAGAACTCTGACAAGCTACAATGACTGAAATTATTAGAGAGACCGTGCAGGCAACAACTGTTGTCCGGGTGCTTCACCAGTTGCACCTTCATGGGAGAGTAGGAAAGAGAAAGCCACTATTAAAAAAATTCATATGACGCCTCGGCTAGAGGCTGGCAGAATGCACATGGAAGACCCTGAAGTCTTTTGAAAGAATCATTCTACCAATATTGAGCTGTTTGGCTATCAGACTAAACGCCATGTTTGAACACTAAACAAAATTATAAATGCATCATCCCTACCATGATGCACTGTGCGAATGCTTCTCTTCAGGAGGAGCTGGAAGGCTTGAGAGGGTAAAATGAATGCAACAAAATACTCTCTTATTACACAGACATTCACTTGTAATCTGGGGAGAATATGGCTTGGCGTTGTCCTGCTGTAAATTGCATAAACGTCCTTGGAAAAGGTGACATCTGGATGGCAACACATGTTTCACCAAAATTTTAACTTATCTTTCTGCATTACGGTTAGGGTTAGGGTTAGGGTGCTATCTCAGATATGCAAGTTGCCCATGCCATAGGCATGGACACTTCATATCATGATAGATATTGACAACAGCTTGGAAGGTCCTTTTCCTCTTTGGCTTTGAAAACACATCGGTTGTTTGAAATGTTGATTCATCAGACCACAAAACATAATTCTACTGTGATACTTTCCATTTCAGATTAGACCAAGTGCAAAGAAGTTGATGGTGCTTTTGCACAGTATTGACGTATCGCTTCTGAATTGTATAGTAAAGCTTCAACTTGCATCTGTGGATGACAGACACAGGTTTACTGAAGTATTCCCGAGCCCATATCATGATAACTATTACAGACACATGACGTTTTTTAAGACAGTGATGTCTGAGGGATCAGAGACCATGTACATTCAGAAGTGGTTTTTGACCTTGCCTTTTAAGCTCTTATGACTTTATTAATTATAATTTAATGTTATATTATAGTATTTATGACTTTGTGTCAAATGAGCGGTTGCTCATGGAGTCCTAAATGAGGCACTTTACCTGCATTGTGAGGGAGCGTCAGTTATGGCACTACGGCCATGTGGCACAATTCCCAGAGGGTGATCTGGCTTGCTGGGTCCTTACTGTTGAAGACCCAAGTGGCTGGACCAAGCCAAGGGGACACTGACGTAACACCTGGCTACGCCATTTCCAGAGGGTGGGACTAGACCTCATGTCTGCCTGGGGGTTGCAAACCAGGATCCCTAGGTATTTCGTCATGTGGTGGGTACGGCAACATGCTGTACCAGTGCTTGCTCCCCAACCTGAACCTTTTACGCATGGACATTGGATCATATTTATTGCATTTTTAAAAAGCACTGTGCACTGTAGAGGGTGAAATTCCAAAATTCTACCGATTCATCTTTGGGGAACATTGTTGTCAAAGTGCCAGATTCCTTACTGATGCATCTATTAACAAATTGGTGATTCTGAATTCATCCTTACCCTTGAAGGACTTAGCCTTTCTGAAGGCTCCATATATACTGTAGCACAATTGCCTCAAATATGTCACTTCAAATTGCTGTTTTTAACTTTTCACATCATTATGTTTCAAATTTTCCCTGATCCAAATTTTTTTGGAACATGTAAACATCAGCTTCAGAATAAAACCATATCTTCAAATATCAATACATCTGATTTAACCTGAAATAACTGTCTGTGTTCTAACACAGTCAAAGTAAATTTACAAATCACTCCTTTTTGTTATTATTATTTTTTTTCTATGCTGTTCCAACTAAGAACATAAGAAATTTGACAAACAAGAGGAGGCCATTCAAGCCATCAAGCCTGTTTGTTTAGCTAGTATCTATGCTGTTCCAGTATCTCCTCCAGATTCTTCTTCTTCTAAGTCAAGGTTTCTGCTTCAAGTCCACATCTCGGTAATTTATTCCAGACTCCCACAACTCTTTGCATAAAGAAGTGCTTCCTGACTTGCGCTTATCTCCTCCTGCTCACGCCTTCTACCTTTCTCTCCGGTTACCCATGGTTGCGGATGGATCCTTTGTGAGTTTGTGAATATTTTGAGTTTAATGTTTCATGCTCACAGAATTTATTTACTGCAAATTTTCAGCTTAACTTAAAGATTTGTTTAGGCTTGACGTCAGACTGAATCAGCATTATTTTCTACTAGTCAGTCAGTCATTCGCCAACCCACTATATCCTAACACAGGGTCACAGGGGTCTTCTGGAGCCAATCCCACCCAACACAGGGCGCAAGGCAGGAATAAACCCCGGGCAGGGTGCCAACCCACCACAGTCATCTACTAGTCTCTTTCTCAAATCCACACTGCTTATCTGCTTATAAGTAGAACAGAAAGGTACTATTTGACAAAAGTCTTTAAATATTTAATATTCTCAGCTGCCTTGGGTTTTGACTATATTGGTTGCTTTTGATATCTACAGTACAAACATCATAATGGTACTACAGTCTCACTTTTATTATTTTATGACTGCAGGCGCTCAGTAATAGAAAAAGAGCTGCCATTTGCAGACTGCCCCCTCTTGGTGCATCTGTCCGATATTACATAGGCCATCCAAAATGCTCAATTATTGCCTGTGGTGACCTTTAGGAGTTTTGGCTTCTCTGGTGCCTTCAGTAGATGGGATGCCTAGAGCCACACTTGACTCTCTCCCTGACTCCTTGTCACTGTTGTTTTCTGCTCACCTTTTCTTCATCTCATTTCTGCATTCCTTTTAAAAGCAGCAGAATGCACACCTGAGGCCAATGATCTGAATAATTGCCATGTAATAGGCTATGTGCCTCAAGCATGGCACCCTCTGTTGCCCACTGTTTTAATACATAAACACATTCAAACTCACACAGACTTTAAAACCAAATAGAAAATGTACTTAAAATGATGCCCATAAAAAGGTACTACCATTAAATTGATCATCACTTGTTAAAACTGCCATGCCTGAAGTGTTGAAATGATGACTTTTTTTTTTTCACCTTTCTTAATGTTTTGGAACATCCTGATCACAAATCTGAAAAGTCTGCCTTTCTGTATGATTGTCTCTTTGATAACTCTTGAATGCAACATGCCTAGCTCAAATCTGTACCAGGGCAAGCCAAATTAACATTTAGAGATGTCCGAAAATGAATGCAGTCCATCTTCTTAGATACCTGAAATTTCAAAATAAGTTCCTTTTCATCATGCAATACCTATAAAAGACCTTGACATGCCTCAGAATAATGTCTTGGATGACAAGATGAATTTACATTTAGAAATATCTGGAAATGCATTAGCAATATATGACAATGAATTACAGATATCTAAAACTGTCTATTTCAAAATGTATTAAATTCAATTTGAGATATCTCAAATTGTTTTCAATTTTAAGATATCTGAAATGCCAGTCCAGATATCTCGAAATAAGTTCCAGTGCCTTTTCACATATCTCAAATACATTTTGGGATATCTTAAAAAAAGTCTATAGGCATTTGGAGATATCTGAAGTGTAACTCAAGATATCACAAACTGACTTTGTGTAAAATTGCTTATGTTTTCAGGGGGCTTCCTGTCTCTTTTAAGATATCTCGAAATGAAGTTCAGATATCTTGAAATGAGCCAGGAAGTTGTTTTGAGATATCTTGAAATGCATTCTTAGATATTTGAAAATGGACAGGAAACTATTTTACAATATCTCAAAATGTAACTGAGACATCTTAAATTGCATTTCAGATATTACAAGTGTACATTTTTATATGTTTCAAATTAATTTCACAATATGGTAAAATGTGCCTCTGGTCTCTTTCAGATATATTAAAATGCATTTCAAGGCATCTCTTAATGTTAATTTGGCTTGCCACATAGTCAATTATTTTGAGAAATCTGGAAATGCATTTTAAATATCAAAAAATGGACACAAATCTTTTCTGAGATATCTGAAAATGCATTTGAGATATCATTTTTATTGTACATATCCAAAAATTACATTCAGAAAATCTTAAAATGTATTTTAAACATCTCAAACAACAGTGAATTTCAAAATATCTTAAATATTTAAGGAATCTTAATTGTATTTTGAGATATCTTAAAATAACTTACTGCTCATTTTCAAAGGTCTCATATTCATTTTGAGATATTTGGAATGCATTTTCAGATATGTCTAAATAACTTCTTGCACGTTTTAAGATACCTGAAATAAATTTCAAGATATCTCAGAGTAGCTTCCTGTGCATTTTGAAATATGTCAAATACATTTTGAGGTGTCTTAAAATAGACAGGAAGTTCCATTGAAAGAATAAACAATTTTACAGGAAGTTATTTTGAGATATCTCAAAAGGTATTTGAGATCCCTTGAAAAGCGCAGGAATTATTTTGAGATATATGAAAATGTTCCATTCCAGCTTTACAAAAAAAAAAAATAGAGGTGTGGGAATTCTCATACATAGAACAGTCCGATTTGTGGTATCAGATGTAGTATCTGATCCTGAAGGGAGATATGTGATTGTCATGGGCAATTTATTTAACTGTAAAGTGATTTTGATAAATGTTTATGCACCCACTTTCGATGATAGGGAATTCATGCAAAATGTATTTGCATCCATTCCCAATGTGAGCACTCATAAAATTATAATGGCTTGGGACTTTAATTGTGTTTTAAATCCACTCTGATAGTTCTCCTGTCGCAGGGGTGATGACATCTAACACTGCAAAGACAATTACATAGTTTTTAACTGACCACAACTTATCAGACCCCTGGAGGTTTCTAAACCCAAACTCAGGAACATATTCCTACTACTCACCAGTGCATCATTGCTACACAAGAATTGATTATTTCTTTATAGATAATAATTTCTTACCTACGATTAAATCTTGCAAGTACGACGCTATTGTTATTTCCGACCATGCCCCTCTGATCTTGGAGCTAAAATCATTATGCCCCACATACTCATCTCACAGATGGCGTCTTAACCCACTTCTATTAGCAGATGAGAACTGTACAGAATTTATATCAAATCAAATCAGTTTTATCCTAGAGACAAATATATCCTCCGAGCTCTCTGCAGGAATACTCTGGGAAACTCTGAAGGCCTTCTTAAGAGGACAGATCATTTCATATCTTTCCCACAGAAAAAAATTAGAAACCAAATAGATATCAAAGTTAACCAGTGAAATTACTAGAATAGATCAAGAACATGCCAGGTATCCAAGTGAGGCTCTTCAGAGGAAAAGGCAGGCTCTTCATTCAGAGTTCAACCTCTTCACAACTAAAGAAACTAAACATCTCATTTTTAAATCAAGACATCATTACTATGAACACGGAGAGAAAGCTAATAAACTCTTAGCTCAACAAATCCACAAGCAAGAAGTTCGCAGTGCAATCCCAGCAATCACCAACATGAACGGAAACAAAATCATTGATCATAAAAATATAATACACACATTTAGAGACTACTATAAATCCTTATATTCTACTGAGTTTAAAGAACACAACACACAATCTAATGCATTTCTGGATGGATTACAGATATCTCAAATAGAAACTCTTAGAGCAGAGGATTTGGATAAACCTTTGGCACTATCAGAATTATTAGATGCTATAAAGTCACTTCAAAGTGGGAAAGCAGCAGGCCCTGATGGCTACCCTGTCAAATCTTATAAGAAATTCTCCACTCAGCTAGCTCCCCTCTTATTAGCAACATTTACAAAAACTAGAGGCAATCAGATTCTACCTCAAACTTTTCGCCAAGCATTAATCACCATGTTTCCTAAACAAAATAAGGACTTATTACAATGTGCATCATACAGACCAATTTCACTTCTGAATACTGATGTTCAGATACTCTTCAAAGTCCTAGCTAGAAGGATGGAGAAAGTGCTGCCTTCGGTAATATCAAAAGATCAAACTGGATTTATTAAATGCCGACACTTAGCTTCCAATCTCCGATGCCTGTTTAATGTAATACAGTGATCCCTCGCTATATCGCGCTTCGCCTTTCGCGGCTTCACTCTATCGCGGATTTTATATGTAAGCATATTTAAATATATATCGCGGATTTTTTGCTGGTTCGCGGATTTCTGAGGACAATGGGTCTTTTAATTTCTGGTACATGCTTCCTCAGTTGGTTTGTCCAGTTGATTTCATACAAGGGACGCTATTGGCAGATGGCTGAGAAGCTACCCAACTTACTTTTCTCTTTCTCTCTCTTGCGCTTTCTCTGATCCTGACGTAGGGGGTGTGAGCAGGGGGGCTGTTCGCACACCTAGACGATACGGACCCTCGTCTAAAAATGCTGAAAGATTATCTTCACGTTGCTACCTTCTGTGCAGCTGCTTAGTGAAGCGACATGCTGCACGGTGCTTCGCATACTTAAAAGCTCGAAGGGCACGTATTGATTTTTGCATGTTTGTTTTTCTCTGTCTCTCTCTATCTCTCTCTCTCTCTCTCTCCCTGCTCCTGACGGAGGGGGTGTGAGCTGCCGCCTTCAACAGCTTTGTGCCGCGGTGCTTCGCATACTTAAAAGCCAAACAGCTCTATTGATTTGTTTGCATTCTCTGTCTTTATGACATTCTCTGCTCCTGACTCGCACTCCTTTGAAGAGGAAGATATGTTTGCATTCTTTTAATTGTGAGACAGAACTGTCATCTCTGTCTTGTCATGGAGCACAGTTTAAACTTTTGAAAAAGAGACAAATGTTTGTTTGCAGTGTTTGAATAACGTTCCTGTCTCTCTACAACCTCCTGTGTTTCTGCGCAAATCTGTGACCCAAGCATGACAATATAAAAATAACCATATAAACATATGGTTTCTACTTCGCGGATTTTCTTATTTCGTGGGTGGCTCTGGAACGCAACCCCCGCGATGGAGGAGGGATTACTGTATATTCATCTGCAAAGTCAAACACCCCAGAGATATTATTATCGTTGAATGCAGAAAAAGCATTTGATAGGATTGAATGGAGCTACCTTTTCACTACATTAGAGAAATTTGGGTTTAGCCCAAACATTTGTGCCTGGATCAAACTACTGTATACCAATCCAGAAGCTTCAGGTTGTATTAACAACATTAATTCAGATTACTTTAAACTAGAATGTGGTACCAGACAAGGATGCCCCTTGTTACCACTACTTTTTGCAATCGCCATTGAGCCACTTGCAGTTCACTATCGAAATGCTTATGAGATAAAGGGGATTATCAGAGGACTTGAACAGAAAATTTCTCTATACGCAGATGATATGGTACCGTATATATCAGACCCACAAAATACTGTGCCTGCAGTCCTAACAGCACTTACAGAATTTCAGGGAGGACCCGGGAAGTGAACCCAGGTCTCCTTAGTGCGAGGCAGCAGCGCTACAACTGCACCACCGTGCCGCCCAAAATAAAATCCTGCAGTACTTATTTATATTCCCTGCTTTGTGCCCCTATAAATGCAAGTTATCGCCAATATACTAACAACCCAATTGTGCTTCACTCACTCAGAATATGGAACCAATGTAAGAAGCATTTTAAGCTGGAGAATCTTTTATCTGTGGCACCTCTGCATGAGAACCACCTTTTTCAACCCTCGCAAACATATGCAGTTTTTAATATCTGGAAAACATTTGGGATTAAATTACTTAGAGATCTTTATATAGACAAGATCTTTGCATCCTATGAACAATTACACTCCAAATTTAACTTTCCAGCAACACATTTCTTTCACTATCTTCAAATTAGAAACTTTGTTAAACAGAACCTGCCTAATTTTCCTCATCTCCCACCTTCCTCCATGCTGGAAAAAATATTGCTCAGTTTTGAGGACTCAGACAGCATTTCTACAATATATAAAATCATTTTACAGTCCCTCCCTTTCAAAGCATGAAGAGGACAGTGGAAAAAGGATCTCTCACTCAACATCTCAGAAAAGGAGTGGAAGGTAGCAATGCAGAGAATTCCCTTGAGCTCCATAGACTCAACTCAAAATTATATATCGAATACATCTGTCTCGTTTAAAATTGTCCAAAATATTTCCAGGGCAAGATCCACCCTGCAAACGCTGCAATCAAGTTCCAGCCTCACCTGGTCACATATTTTGGGCCTGCGCCAAATTAACATCATTCTGGACAAACATTTTTAAGTGCCTTTCAGACAGCCTTGGTGTCACAATCCCTCCTAACCCAGTAACAGCCGTGTTTGGTGTTCTTCCAGATGGGCTTAAAGTGGAGAAGGACAAACAAACTGTGATCGCCTTTACTACACTATTGGCACGTAGACTTATCTTGCTAAACTGCAAGAATCCTAATTCACCTCTTTTAAGTCAGTGGGTAACTGATGTTTTATATTATTTGAAATTGAAAAAAATCTAATTCTCACTTAGAGGATCTGTTCAGAACTTTTTCAAAACCTGGCAGGATCTAATCAATAACATTTTAGAATAAGCTCTTAAAGCAATGAGGAAGCAGATTCTCTTCCCATTTCTTTTCCTTCTCCATTTATCTTTATCCGCTTATTAAACTCATCAATTTACTTATTTTTACTAGCTTCAAGTTTTACTCCGTTGGCCATGCTCTCTTCCTCGGTGTGAGAGTTGATTTGTTTTCAATCCTATTTTTTGTAAAAAATTGATCTATTTGTATGGAATGATTACAATAAAATCAATAAAATTAAAAAAATATTAAAGATATCTTGAAATGTACAGAAAGTTATTTTAAGATATCTGAAAACGTATTTCAGATATCTTAAAATGCCTATGGATGGTCTTTAAAGATATCTCGAAATGCACAGGACCTTATGTCATGCTATCTCAGATTGCATTTCAGATATCTCCAAATGTACAGTGTATCATTTCAAGATATCTTTAATTCAATTTGTAATATCTAAAATGCATTTCAATGAATAGGAAATTTTCTAGCAAGCGATTTTGAGATATCTTGAAATGCATTTCACATATCTTAAAATGTATGCAAGCTTATTTGAGATGTGTATTTGAGATATCTTGAAATGCAGTTATTTTTAAGATATCTCAAAATGTACTGCAGACCTCTTATAATGTAAAGGAACATATTTTGAGGTGTCTGGAAACAAGTTTTAGATATCTTGAAAGATTAAATAAATTTTAGGATATCTGAAATTCAATTGAGATATTTCTAAGTGTTAATTTGGCTTGCCATATGGAAGGAAAATTTAGATATCTGAAAATGTACTTGAGATATCTGACAATGCATTGCAGATATCTTGTAATGTAAGGGAACATATTTTTTTGAAATATCTTGAAACGAGTTTCAGATATTTAAAAAGGTGAGATGCATTTTAAGATATCTGAAATTCATTTCAAGATATACTGCTTATTTGTCTTGCCATATTCTTGTGCGTCACAATATCTCAAATACATTTTCAGATATCTCACTTTGACTTTGTATATGGCAATACCTCAAGATCACTTCCTATAAAATTTCCAATTCTTCCACTAGAACTTGTCTGTTTTAAGATATCCTGTGTGAAAGCCAACCTAGACACAAACAGGCAGGTGACAGATTTTCCACCCAGCAAACGTGTATTTACAATTGGGGAGCATTTCACCCAGTGCACAAATCACCACATCACACCACACCACACCACACCACACCACACCACACATTCCCTTCTTGCTGCCAGTCCTCCCGACTTTGACCCAAGAATGGTTGGGACTTACCTCTTTTTATAGGGCACCCGGAAGGACTGCAGGTGCCCAACAAGGTTCTTCTGGCCACACTTCCGGGTATGGTGGATGTGTGGCCAAATAAGGCCCTGGAAATGTCCATGCGCCCCCCTGGCAGTGACCACGGGCCCCAGCAGTGTTGAGCTCCCATGCTCATGACCCGTTGCCCCACTGGAAACCAAGGCGGCTGTCCTCTGTTGACCCGGGGGAGAAACTATCCTGAAAATACTCTCTCCCCCGGGCCGACCACACTCAGGTCGACCTGGCTGGGTAAAGGTTCTGGCCGCCCACCACACCTGAAATGCATTTGAAGTATTTCAGTGCAACACTGAATTAACATCCTGTAAATGTCAAACACTGGACAAACTGCAATCCTCCAGCCTAACCAAGATAGGCAGCCACTTTTATGCTATTCTGTCTAAAGTCTAACAGATCAAAAGAATTTTCTATGACGTGGGTAAAAAAAACATGAGCAAAAAAAAAAAGTAAAAAAGGTCATGGCCAGCTCAAACTATCCATAGTTTTGAATTATTAAGCAATACTTGATTTTGTTCAGTATATGTGATCAAGAGGAAAAAGCAGATTTTTAAATGTGTATTGTTAATAATCTGTGGGATGCTTGCTTAAGTGTTTCTACACTAAAATCTTTTATTTTCTCATCATTTTTGCACGTTACTGAATAGGCACTTGTATTAAATTGAAACTGCTTTGCACAATGAGTAAGGACTATATGTTAGACTTTCATCAGAGTTATCATTTGCTTTATTGCAGCCTGCACTGGAAATGTTTTCTAGATACTTAGTCAGATGCTGCATTAATGATGCATGAAATATCATTGCTGACTAAATACTGTAAATATGATAAATAGATGGCATCAGCTCAATTATGGTTCTTTTAGTTAACCTTTGTGATTGACATGAGATAATAGGCATGAAAAAAGTAATTTAAACAGCATGAAACAGGAAAATATCTCCCTTTTAAAGCATTTATATACTTTACTGACAGAAACCCTGGACTGAGTGAGGAGGTAAAACATTGGAAGAATGATATTCTCAAATCCACTTTATCTATGTCCAGTTTTTTGGGGCTGAAGCATTGGAAACAAGGCAAAACATCAGCCCACTGAAAGGCACCCTCAAAGCATAGACCCATTCTCATTGAAACGGTGACAATTTAGGATGTAGGAGGCAAATTGGAATATCGAAAGAATAGACAAATCCCACAAAGACAGACATATTTTAATCCAGAAGCACAGATCTGTGAGGCAGCTGTTTCAATTTATTTTTGTGGAGTACAGTTCACAGAGGACAGGGTCAGAACTCTAGAACAAGTTTTGAGTTATAACGAAATGATCGAAATAATTAAACCATATAGCATTTACATACAGTGCCTGTAAGAGCCAATCTTAGAAAGTAATGCTTTAATTTAAGTTAAATTCATATTTGTGTTTGCTTAGTCATAACCATAGACAATGGTATAGCCTTTTACCCTCTATACGTTAGTATGAGACAGAACTTTGCTTGCTATAACTAAGATATTGAGTCAGTTGTTGTTTAGAACAGGTCCCAGCACACAGGGACTTAACACTAGAATTACCAGAGCCTACAAAAAAACTTATAGATCCGTCTCACCTTAAATCGCTTCTTAAATCCATTCGTACCTCTCCACCATCGTCTTTTGTCTTCTAAAAGTGCTGATAAAGACAAGCTTCAAGCAGCCAGCTATTCCATCCCCCCACCGACTTACAACGTGTACGAACTTCTCCCAGCTCATGCCTTGATTGATTATCTGGGAGTGAAGTGGAGTTTTAGAGTGGAAATAATAGATCGTTATTTGGAACACACGCATTTCATGTGTGTTCCGTTTCTACAGTAATCTGTGTAAACACATTTTTAAAACAGAAACGTTTTCATATTCTAGTAGTAAATGACAAAATGTAGGCATAAACTATATAATGTATGAAGCCTGAAGTCCAAATATCAAAGAAACACTTTCACAAAAGGTTCAAATATAACAGAACAAGTGCTCTTTTATTCAAAAATATAACTGCAGAAAAAAAAGCTGTTGTATCATCCTTGAACCTTTTGTGAAAGTGTTTGTTTGATGTTTGGACTTCAGGCTTCACACGAAAACTCCAGCAGTTCAGATCACTCCCAGATAATCAAACAAGGCATGAGCTGGGAGAACTTAGTGAACATTCTGCAACGATGGGGGATGGAATAGCCGGCTACTTGCTACTCGTCTTAATCGGCACATTTAGAAGACAAAAGAGAGGTGAGAACGGTTTTAAGGTGGGCCGGATCTACAGGTTTTTTCGTAGACTCTGGTAATTCTAGTGTTAAAAGACCCATTTTTCAGCATAGAAATGGGATAGGCATACAGTTTTCTGACCGTTTTTAAATGGTTCAGAAACGTTTAGATGCGATTTTTAATGATTAGAAGTGAAACAAAATTTATAAACCTTGAACAGAACTTTTCGTAACAAGAACTTTTCTTTTTTTTGGCTATACCCATTTTCCCTATTTTGTGTGAACTGTTTTACTTTGAAATTTTATTAAAGCTTTTAAAAACAAAGATATTTTGTCTGTGGAATCATTTCGACACGTCAGTCTTTTGCTGAATCCCATTCCGGATGCTAGCTAGCTGCCAAACTTTGGAAATTTTTTTGAAAACATAGCTACAGTGCCTTCACAAAGTATTCAGACCCATTCAGTTCTTTTGTATTTTGTTATGTTGTAGCCTTATATTAAAATCATTTAAATGTATTTATTTCTTCTCGTCATACAGTGCTCAATACCCCCAAATGACAATGTGAAAATAAGATTTTAGGAATTGTGACAAACTTTTTAAAAATAAAAAAATGAAGTATCCCATTGAAACAAGTGTTCAGACCCTTGACTTAATACTTCATCGAAGCACCTTTGTCAGCAATGACAGCCTGGTGTCTTCTTAGGTATGACACAACAAGTTTCACACACCTGGATATGGGGACTTTCTGCTTTTCTTCTCTGCAGATCTTCGCAAGGTCTGTCAGATATGATGGAGAACGTTGGTGGACAGCTATTTTCAGGTTTCTCCCAAGATGTTCAGTTGGGTTCAAGTCCAAGCACTGGCTGGGCCACTTAAGGTTATTCCCAGAGTTGTCCAGAAGTCACTTCTGTGTTGTTTTGGTTGTTTCTATCATACATTACATTCATATTTTTTATTTGGTTGATGCCTTTATTCAAGGCGACTTACAACATTTATGATACAATTGATTACTTTTCTTTTGTTTGGAGCACAGGCAAGTCAAATCACTTGCACATCGTCACACAGTGTCAGTGGCAGGATCTGAACCCTCAACCTCAGAGTTCGAAGTTGAAAGCCTTAACCCCTACACCACATTTCTGGCTGTTCTAAACTCTTCATCTTGTTGAAAATTGAACCTTCATCCCAAATTGTGGTCCAGAGGGCTCAGGATTGGGTTTTCATTAAGGATATCTCTATACTTTGCTCCATTCAGCTTTTCTTCAACTGTGACTAATTTCCCACTCCCTGACATTGAAAAAAACCCCCAGAGCATGCTGCTGTCACCACCATGCTGCATTGTTGGAATGGTAACGTGATTTGATAAGCGGTGCCTGGTTTCCTCCAGACAGGATGCTAAAACACCAGAGAATCTTGTATCTCATAGTCTTCAGAGTCATTTAGGTTTCTTTTTACTGAGGAGAGGCTTCTGTCTGGGAATTGAAAGATGATGAGAGATTTTCATTTTTGCTTTTTAATAAATTTGCTAAACTTTCAGAAAACACTAGCTGTGTAAGCCCATGCTGTAAAAAGCCTGGGTTCCTAGAAACTATTGAAATCGTCAGAAAAAAAATTGAAATGTAGAGACGTCAGGTAATTGAAAGGAACTTCTCTGGGCATCTCTCTCCTAGGAGGTTTTGTTTTGCCGACATGCTCGTCTTGTTTGTGTATTAGCGGCGGGAGAAAAAGTAAAAGGGATACCGTTTTGCCGATGTTAGCAGCTAAGCAACTTTCTCTTTCTTCTGAGGATTTGTTTTGCTGACGTGCTCACCTCGTTTGTGTATTAGCGGTGGGAGAAAAAGTAAAAGGGATAACATTTTGCCGATGTTAGCGGCTAAGAGATTTTGTCTTTCTTTGGAGGTTTCATTTTGTTGACGTGCTTGCATCGCTTGTGCATTAGTGGCTAAGCGAGTTTTCTGTTTCCTTGGTGGCGGAGCCCTTACTCCGACTCCACCTCTCACTTCCTGGCTGGACTGACAGACATACACACTTCCACGTTTATATATAAGATGCTTCCACTTTGTCATTATGGGTTATTGAGTGTAGACTGATGGGCAAAAATGGCACATTTATCCATTTAAAATGAAATCTACAACACAATAAAATGTACAGAAAATGAAGGGGATTGAATACTTTCTGAATTCACTACATATAACTGCATATAATGTATGTTGTACTCTAACCATGTTGTTTATTTTCTGTTTATTTTTTGTGTGTGTATTGTTGTTGGTATTGTATCACTGTCGCTATTCTGAGGAGACATACATGTAAGAAGTTCATTTTACAATAATATGTTGTGGCAGATAGTCGGGGCCCTTACCCGACTGGGACACCCTAATTATGGAAGGACTTGGAGAGAGAATACCTCCAGGACAGTTTCTCCCCTGGGCCGACAGAGGGCTGCCCCCTTGGTTTCCAGCAGGACCATGAGTCATGAGCATAAAAGCTCAACCCTGTTGGGGTCCATGGCACATGGACGTTTGCTGCCGGAAGAAGCTCCTTGGGCACCTGGAAGGACTCCTATAAAAAGGAGCCAGTTGCCAGGAGTCAACAGCCAGAGTCGGAAGGAAGAGGACAAAGCCTTTGTGGAGGTCTGAAGATGGCAGCAAAGGGACTGTGTTAGTGCTTTATATACTGTGTTGTGCTGTGGGGAGCAGAGAGAAGTGATCCCCAGCTGTAAATAAAAGTGTGTCTTCTGTGCTAAACCTGTGTCCTGCCTGTCTGTGTCAAGGTTAGGGCAGCTGTACGCTCCCAGGCATCACAATGTACACAATGTAATAAACTTGAAATTTAACTTTAAATAATTCAGTGTTACGTATGTGTCATAAAAAGTCCTAAAATATTCAGTCTTGCAGGTGTCATCATAACTGTACAATTGTTCAACCTTTCCAGCATAGTAGTCTGCCCATGTGGCAATGGTACTGAGAGCCACCACAGGATACCAGAAACAAAGAGCAAAGAGAATAGAATAGAATAGAATTAGATAGATAGATAGGCTCTTTGCCGCTCTGATCTGGAAAAGTACATAAAGAACATAGCTGGAACAAGAGACTTATACTTAGCAGTCTACACTTACTGAGCATTTGAGTTTAAAGGGCATTTTCCTTAACAAAAAATAAAATTCCAGATGTCTTAAAGCAACCTTTAAACCATCAGAGAAGAGATTATAGGCCTAACCCCACCATATTAAAATATCAGGCTGCAGACCTGACTCACTAATCCAGAAGAGGGAGATATGAGCCCTAATTAATTCTAATTTTCAAAGAATCTGATAACAGATCCACATGCCAGCAGCCTTTAAACACTTAATGAGCTTAATCGACCACACTCGATGATTTTATTTAAACCCCTTCTGCCATAAATTAAACTATTAAAAACACACTTGAACTTGACTGACAACCTTAATCTTAGCAAATTATGGTTAATCCTGAGCATCTGAATATAAGATTATTAGGAAGTTTTAAGTACTGCAGAAGAGATACCGGGACCGAATTTTAGTGTATTTTAATACTTAATAGTTAAAAAAGAAAAGCATATAACTGAAAAAACAGGAAGCCAAATTAATTTTCCTTCAATATCCCCTATTAAGCTATCTGGTCATATAATATAATTTCTTACTCTCTCTGAAATAAATATTGGCGCACTTGGAAAATTGGACTTTTTGGGTTGTTGGTTGAGGCTCACTAGTGTTAAATGTTTAATGTTGCACACCCAGATAAAGAAGATGCCTTAAGTTTATGAGTTAATGCTTTTGATTACTTAAAAAGCCACTACATTTGTTTGTGCACTTTATGAACTAGTTGAGGAGACTCAGTAATTGGACAGGTGTCTCGTCACCATTTCTATGTATGGTTTTCATGGGCACTGCTGAGGATGTGAAATTGTCCATTTGGGGAGGCTAGGGAATAGCATCGTTGCTTTAAGCAGATGATTTTGTCCTCTTTGCCTCATGTGAGTGAGACCGTTGTCGCACACTCCAGTGATTTGCTGCTAAGTGTGAAGTAGCAGGGATAAGGACCAGCGCCTCTAAGACTGATGTCATGGTTCTCTCTCTGAAAACAGTTGATTACTCTCTTCAGGTGAGGCAGGAACAGTAGAGGAGTTCAAGTATCGAGAGATTTTCATCAAAAGTAATGAAAGAAGGGACTGTGAGACACAAAATCAGATGGAAGTGGCAGTAGCTGTTCTGTGGGTACAGTACCAGTCTGTGGTGGTGAAGCAGGAGCGGAGTCTGAAGACAATACTCTCGGTTTGCCAGTTGATCTACATCCCTGTCCTTACCTATGATCAAGAGCAGTGGGGTAATGACTGAAAGAATGAGATCACAAGTACAAGTGTCAGAACTGAGATTTATTCATATGATCACTAGACTTACACTCCTTGATAGGGTGAGAAGTTTAGCAATTCTGAAGACCCGCAGAAAAAAGTCACTGAGTCCTCTGGATCAAGAGGAACCAGTTCAAGTGGTTTGGGCAAAACGGGCTCCCTAAGAGCTTTTCCAGGCACGACCCATTGGTTAGAGACCCTGCAACATACCCAGGACACACTGGAGGGATTACTTCTCTCAGCCGGCGATGGACTGCCTGAGAATTCCTCAGGAAGTGCTGGCATCTGTGGTTGATGACAGGGAAGTTTGGGTTGACCTGCTTGGTTAGCTGCCGCCAAGTCCCACACCCAGAAAAGCATTCTGAGATGGTGATATGATATGTTTCAGTAGTACTTCATGGTGGGAATGGTGTTTCTTTGCTAATGTGTAGTGTTCAACCCAAAGGTCATGTGAAAAGACTATTCCCCTTAGGGATTAACATGGTACAGTGATACCTTGAGATAAGAGTTTAATTTGTTCCGTGACCGAGCTCGTAAGTCAAAATGCTCTTATCTCAAATCAGTTTTCCCCATTGAATGAATTGAAATGCCATTAATCCGTTTCGGACCCCCAAAAAACACTGCAATTTTTTTGTTACATGTTTTTAGATAAGAAAAAATTGTATAAAAATGCAACACAATAGAATGTACTGCAATAAACTGGTTTTATTAAGTACAGTACAGTATAATGTACAGTATTTACCTTGGAGATCAGATGAGTTGAAGATGCTGACGGAGGTGGTGGAGAAAGGCTGAACTGAATAACTGAATGTAATTCACTGATTTTTGCCCTTTTCACCGCACCTTCCTCACTTTCATCTGCAGGGGTTTTCGAAAAAAACCTGTCCAATGAGGTCTGTTTCATCCTCCCTTTCAGAATGTTTCTAAAATGCGTCATGTAAGTGTCATTAAATAGCGCTGTCGCTTGCCCAGTTGAAACTTTTTCTGGGTGTTTCTTTTGAATAAAGTCTGAAAGTTTCTCCCACATTCCCAACATTTCCTTTATCTCACTTGTAGAGATAAATTCCTCCGCATCCTCCACGCCACTTATTTCCTGCAAAACCTCCGTGTGCTGCTGCGTCTGTAGCTCCTTTAGCTCCTCCATTGTCAGTTCCTCAGAGTGCTCCTCGATGAGCTCATTGATGTCACCATCATCCGTGTCCAGGCTTGCTGGGGGATGTATCCTTCGGCCGGTATAATTCCTGCAAAAGTTTTGAGGTAATCCTCAGCTGCCTTCATATCCGTGCTTGCTGCCTCACCATGCCTGACAACGGAGTGAATGCCGGTCCTCTTTTTAAAATTTTCAAACCAGCCCCGACTGGCTTTAAACGGCTCGCCCAATGCCAAGTCTGTCAAAGTGCCTGGGGTCTGCTGTTGCAAATCAGCGTAAATCGCTTGTGCCTTCTTGCAGATTATAGCCTCCGTCACGGTATCTCCTGCGAGTTGCTTCTCCATCAACCACACAATCAGCAGCTTCTCCATATTTTCTTGGATAGGTGCCCGCTGTTTAGAAATGATTTTAACGCACTTGGCTGGCGTTATAGCCTTTATCGACTCCTTCTGCTTCAGTATGGTGCAGATTGTAGAAGTGCTACGCTTGTACTGCTTCGCCAAATCGACTACACGCACACCTTGCTCATGTTTTTCAATAATTTCTTTCTTTAATTCAATGCACATCATCCGCTTCTTCTTCTCTGCACTGTCCTTCGCACTCACTTTCTTCGGACCCATAGTTGGAAATACGAAGTTTTGCAAAATAACTGCAAGCACAAATGCAAGCTAACTGCTTAAAGTGAACAAGTGAGACACGGGATGTTGCGGCGTTCACTGTGGCGAGCTGCACAAACTAGCGGTGGGGTGGGGTATCTGAAGCTGGCTCGTAACCCAAATTTTAGCTCTCAACTCAAAGCAAAAAATCGGCCAAGAGACTGCTCGTATCTCAAAAAACTCGTTAGTTGGGACACTCGTAAGTCAAGGTATCACTGTATATACAAAAAATAGCTCCATTTTATCCTCATCAGACCATAGCACCTTCTTCCAATTGACTTGAGAGTCTTCCATGTTCCCTCTGGCAAACTCCAGCTGAGATGTCAATGTGTATTTTTTAATAACAGCTTCATCTTCTCCATTCTACTATAAAGCTGCAACTGGTGAAGCACCCCAGCAAGTTATTTTCTGCACAGTCTCTCCAATGTTATCCAGTGCAGCTTGTAACTCTTTCAAAGTGTTATCGCAGGGTTTTCAGTGGTCTCGTCTTCTTCTTGCATGGTCGCCTTGTTTTTGTGGACAGCCTGCTCTGCCATACTTGTTCCATTTCTTTATGATTGATCTAACTGGAATCCAAAGGATATTCAATGACGTCGATATTTTCTTCTCTCCATCCCCTGACTTGTGTTTTTCAGTCCCCTTTTCAAGGAGTTGCTTAAAGTGTTCTTTTTGTCTTCATTGTGTAGGTTAGGCCACCATACTGACACTTCAATCATCTGAAACCCCTTGGCTACAGACAGGTGCTCTCCATTGAGCTAACAATGGAACTTCTAAAACCAAATGGCTGCACCACTGATGACTTATGAGTATCATTTTGAAAAAGTCCTTATTTTGTATTTTATATTTTAATTAATTTAGATTATTTTGCAGAGATCAGTTGTCACATTGACATTAAAGGGTCATTTTGTGTTGGTCAGTGCCAAATAAGCCAAATGAAATCTACTGTTGAATTGATCAATTCTATCAATAAAATATAGATAGATAGATAGATATAAAAACTTCCAAAGGTGTGCATACTTTTGATAGGCACTATATAGTGATGAGAGACACCTGAAAGTAGGAATGCATCAAATGGATTGAATGAATAATCAAACCCTGTAGAGATAATAGATAAAATTATAAAATACACCCTGCTTATGTAAACTCTTTGTTAATTGTACCATCTATTGTGATCGGTCTAAAGCATACAAGTTTTGTTTTGCCTATGTAGACAAGAAGTAATCTCTTCTGGCTGAGTGTTAGCTTATTTATGGAGCTTTCTTGTGTCCTTCTGCTTTGCAGAGGTTTAAATACCACATGTAATCAAGCAGACAATTTGCCGCGTGTACAAAGTGAGTTTTCCTAGGACCCCATTTCTGAGACTGCCACTCTGTGATCTGTATCCCATTATAAAGTAATGGGGAATGGCGTCTTGTGATTCTTGGCTTACCTACACAGTTGATAAAGTAGCATTTAGGTCAGAACAAACTAGTCTTTTATTATGGCTTACATTTAATACTGTTAAGGTTGTAAATCACCTTATTCTTGGTTTTATTTTCGGCGGAAGCCTGTAATGGAGTGTATGTCAAAGTAATTATTTAAACTGCAGATGGCAGAGAGCCTTTATTGTTTTGTCACCAAGAACATTTGATGATGAGGCTTGTTTAGAATAATAAAAATGCTAATTCAACACAAAAAGAAACATCCAGCATGCAATATATATGCTGAACCTAGGAAAAATGCATCTTTTAAATAGTGGGTATGGTTTGGTCTCATGATCATCCATTCACCCCCTTGTCGGTTTCAGCCCCAGGAGGACCGGTTTCAGAACCAATAGCAGAAAATCATCCTGTACATTATTTTACTATTAATAATAGTAAAAGGTCAAATGAATTTAACAGGCTAGTCTTTTTTTTACTAGAATGGTTGTGAGGCCAGCTATGTTTATATGGGTTGGAGACGGTGGCACTGACCAGAAAGTAGGAGACAGACCTGGAAGTAGAAGAGTTAAAGATGCTAAGATTTGCATTGGGTGTAACAAGGGTGGATAAGATTAGAAATTAGAGGGTGTCCTGCGGTGGGTTGGTACCCTGCCCAGGATTGGTTCCCTGCCTTGTGCCCTGTGTTGGCTGGGATTGGCTCCGGCAGACCCCCGTGACCCTGTGTTTGGATTCAGCAGGTTGGAAAATGGATGGATGGATGGATGGACATTAGAGGGTCAGCTCAGGTTGGACGGTTGGGAGACAAAGTCAGAGATACGAAATTGCGTTGGTTTGAACATGTACAGAGTAGAGATGCTGGGTATATTGGGAGAAGGATGCTAAGGATAGAGCTGCCAGGTAAGAGGAGAAGAGGAAGGCCTAAGAGGAGGTTTATGGATGTGGTGAGAGTGGACATGCAGGTGATGGGTGTAACAGAACAAGATGGAGAGGGCAGGAGAATATGGGAGCAGATGATCCGCTGTGGTGACCCCTAACTGGAGCAGCCGAAAGAAGAAGAAGAAGATTGATAGATGTTTGTGATAATTATGGTGCTAGGTTCAAAGTCTTTTTTCTAATACATTTTTTGTTATTCATTTTGCTTTTTTTTCCCATCTTACTTAAATGAATTATGAATGAAAACCATTTCAGACATAGTGTTCAGTGCCAGACAGAAGAGGGAGGTTTGGTTTGTAAACAGTCAAATTCATTCATTTTCAAATTTCTCTGTTACCACAGAGGACTGCAAGAAGCACTTGCACAAAGCCTTTTGTTTCAGCTTCAAAATAATTGTAGATGGGTGCTCCCCTACTTACAGTTTCCAGAGTTAAAAAGAATAATTTCCAGAATTTTTAAAATATTAAAAATGGAATAGAAGAAGATCACGAATGGGGTATCTGTTGTCAATGCTGGACACTTCGATTAGGATAATGTAAAGAAGAATGTTGTCAGTATTGTGAGAGAGTTTGACTGAACCTCATACATTTGTAGCATTTATTGTGATTAATATAAGCATGTTCTTCTTTTTCTTGTCTGTCTCTTTACCGTTACAACCTTTGTTTGATTTATCCAGAAATGTGGACAACCAGGGAGTGCACAACGCTCACCTTTGTACCATAACGATGGTGACCTCACATGAGGTGAGTCCAGGTGATCACGTGATAGCAAATCTGTCACAAAATGGTGCCACCCGTTAATAAAATAGTATAGTATTTGCAGCAAGACATAAAATAATTTTCGTTGTGTGCGACTAAAGCATTCTTCTAACCAAACAAAGAAAAACGAGACATGAACGAGAATAAACTTTGTAAAACTGAATCAACATGAAAAATACACCTCAGAAAAGGAATACTCACATTGCAATAACATACAAAAGCACACATATAAAAACATGTTAATCTTATATATAAACGTCTACGCGTGGAAGTGTGTGTGTGTGTCTGTCTGGCCCAGAAGTGAGAGGTGGAGTCGGGATAAGGGCTCCAACTCCGAGGATACGCAAGTGAGGCTAGCACATCGGCAAAATGAAACATCCGAAATGAGAGTCACTCGCTTAGCCAATAATACAGAAGCATGGTGAGCACATCAGCAAAACGGTATCCCTTTTACTTTTCCTCCCACTGCTAATTATGTGAATTTCCCATTGGGATTAATAAAGTATCTATCTATCTATCTATCTATCTATCTATCTATCTATCTATCTATCTATCTATCTATCTATCTATCTATCTATCTATCTATCTATCTATCTAATTCACAAGCGAGGCGAGCACATCAGCAAAACGAATCCTCCTAGGACAGAGATGCCCAGAGTGGTTCCTTTCACTTACCTGCCATCTCTACATTTCAATTTTTTTTGATGATTTCAATAGTTTCTAGGACCCCAGGCTTTTTACAGCACAAGCTTACACAGCTAGTATAATATAATACTGGGGGGCTCCACACCCTGCCCGCTTCGCTCACCCACCCCCGGGTTTGGTTTACCGGATATACAATTTAAAGAGATTGCTATTTTCATGGGAATTGTTACATATGCATTATTTTCACTTTTACTTTAAAACATTTGTAAAAACACTATTTGGAATTAACTTTTCTTCAAGATCGCTTTGAATTTTGATTCTGTGTTTGGACTTGCATCGTGACAACGCAACATATATCTGCCTGTGAGTGAATATCGGTTCTTTCTCTCTAATAAATAAAATGACTTTCTTGAATGTTTGTCCATGCTCTTTCTTCTTTGCTTTGTCGTTGACCTGTCATCTAGAACGTATAAAATTATTGTCCTGATAAAATTTATAAGAGCAGAGAGCACAGGAAGTGTGCCTGACAAAAGCATTCACACAACTGAGGTTAGATGACCATGGTATTGTTTGAAAATAGTTGTAAGTAAGGCGTGACTTGAAAGAATCTCATGTTAAAAGTCTTCATCACACGGGACTTCATACCGCAACAACGTTTTTGGAATCTTTTAATTCTCGCTGGCAACACAAATTAGACAATATACAAGTCTCCAGCTTAAAGTTTAAATCCAAACAATATATTTGATCTCTTTTCGCTGTTCCGTTATTTCACCGAGTAATAATTTCCATTTGTTTGTGCTAATGCAATCTTTCCTATGCTTTTTTTGAGACTTTGGCATTTTCGTACTTCCATTATCTCTAACCTGCTGTGCATGTGTACCGCAGCAACATTTTTAAATTCTTTATGATGTTCTATTTTGTCATCTACTCTTTGTCCTTTATTTCCAGCCCAGGACATGGTTAAATCTCTTTCTTGTGGGACGTATAACGCTGCTCGCATTGTGAAGGGGGGTGGTGAACGCACGCTAGGGAGATACGGCCGGATCAGCTGCTGTCTTGCTGCTGCTGCTGCTGGCGAGCTGCGTGTTCTGCTTGTCGCGCTGCGCGTCGATCATTTAAAAGCCTGTACAGCAGCTGTCTTGCTCACTTGTCTCACTGCCTGGTCCCGCATGACGTCAAAGTGTCTTCTGAGAAGATCATGCCTCATCTCCCTCCCAAGATTTTTTTTAATAATAGAGAGATAATAACTGGACCATTTTAGATCCCTGCAGAGTTACTGCTAATTGTGGCTTCTTTGGAGCATCCTCCCAGAGAACAAAACCCATTGGTCCATTATGACTTGGTGACCATGCATGAAGGACTAAGACTACTACAGGAGTTGTTTCCTGCCTTTAGTATCTTTCCTCATCCGAGTTTGTGGATTCCAACACTCTTTTTGTCAATTGTTCTTTTGTTTTCAAAATGCTTTTTCTGATTTTCCTCTTGTGCGTGTATTTTAACATTAATTTTTTGACTCTCGTTTTGGCTTTGGTTGCGGTGCAGTAGATTTGGTTTTTCAACTCTTTTCCTGTATTGGTTGTCTTTTTTCCCCCCGTCACATTTCAAAGAACCATGCTAGTCCTCCAGAATAAATAGGCTGTACGTATCCAAACTAGCTATGCAGAACACTTTCAACAACAACAACATTTATTTGTATAGCACGTTTTCAACAAATGATGTAGCTCAAAGTGCTTTGCAGGATGAAGAAAGAAATAAAAAAGAAAAGAAAAAAAAATATGCAAAATACCAAGTGCGGCTTGAAAACTCCCAAAGTACAACATCTCAACAGCCTGTGAAGAAAAGCAGAGGGATGATAGCAAAGCAACTGCAAATAAAAACAAAATCCAAACATCCAACACCCACATTACTCAATAACCATCATAAGTATCAATATGTACCAGAGCATCCCCAAAACTGCAAGATATTCCAAAAAAGAAAAGTGCTACTTCCCTACTAGACACCTACTAAAACACATGACAATATACTGTACATATCATTAGGTTTTCTTTACAGAACCAATTCTAACCAGACAAGGATAAATGATCCTGTCTCAGACACAAAAAGAAGTGAAATATACGTTCCTTATCAGCCTGTAGGGCCAAATACTCATATCTGGTGCACTTTGGTCTCCCTATTGTCACTTTACATCTTTTAACAGATATTATGTTATGTCATTATGATGGATCACTTAAGAAAAGAAAAGAGGTCTTTGTACCACAAAAGCATTTTAACTGGTCATTTAACACAGATGGCAGTGCTGACTGCTCAGACTGTGGAGTTAAATGAACATTGTATGAAAGTCCACTAACTATTTTATGCAAACTTACAGAGCCAATAAACGGATTGTCCTCCCTCTTAGACGTTTCACATTTTATTGTACTGTAGGCAGGAATCTTAATGTACTTCAATGGAATTTGTTAAGATTAGTCAATGAAAAGACTGTAAAGTCAAAGTAAAAGCAAAATACTGTATACATCTTCATTCCTTTTTCCATGGCATATCATATCACAAAGACTTTGTGCAGGCCTACATATTTTGATGAATGGCATCCAGCCCTTTGTAGTTAAAAGCACCTTTTGGTAGAAAACCCCCTGGTTGGTTGTTATACCACCTAGGAAAACACATCAGGATGACAAGGAAGCATTCAAAAAATACAGGAAAAGGTTATTGAAAGTCCCAATAAAGATAACAATCAAAGTGCTGGAAACCCCCAAAGCACATTATAACCTAACTAGGGGGCTAACCCACTGCTCACTTTGCTCGCCAACCCCCCTTTTCTGCGCTATGCACCAGCCACTTCGCGTCTCTGCCACTCGTGTTGTGAAGAGGGGGGCTGAACACACCCCAAGGAGACGTGGTCGCTCCTCCAAAACCCCCTCGTAAACGGTGATACAATGGGAAACAAATACAGTGGAACCTCGGTCCACTAATGTCTCAGTACAAATCGGTTTATGACCAAAAAGTTTGCCAAACTTTTGCCTCGGTTCACGACCACACACTCGGTATACGAACAAGCCAGTTTCCCTTTCGGTTTGTACATGTTCAGTCTCTCCCTGTGCATTTCCTGTGCAGCGAGCAAGAAAGAGCGAGAGATAGAGAGCGCGACACACCCACACACACACACACATGCACACACACACACATGCACACACACACAGGCAGCGCCAGAGAGAGAGCTGGACGCATAAGGTAGGAAGGAAGTTAAAGAATGCACTGGGCTTGATTTTGTTTTCACTTCTGTTTACAGCGATCGGTTCGTAGTGTACATTGTTGCAATGTTGCTTTTCTTGGTGGTTTATTAAATTACGGATTTTTTCAAATGTTCATTTTTTTCTCTGTGCTTAAAACTCATTAAAAAAAAGTGTTTTTAGCCAGCGGTTGGTAGCGCTATAACGTGAACTATTGCAGTGTTAGTTTTCTCTGTTGTTCACGGTTTTCTCAGTGTTATTCAATGTTTTTACATTTAGTTTACTGTTACGCTGTGCATTATATGGTTTAATTAACTATATTTGCGCTTAAAAACTTAAAATATATATATATATTTACATATAGTCTGCGGTGGGTTGGCACCCTGCCCGGGATTGGTTCCTGCCTTGTGCCCCGTGTTGGCTGGGATTGGCTCCAGCAGACCCCCGTGACCCTGTGTTCGGATTCAGCGGGTTGGAAAATGGATGTATTTACATATAGTTCGTATGGTCTGGAACGGATTAATTGTATTTCATACAATCCTATGGGGGAAATTGCTTCAGTTCACGACCAAATCTGTTTACGACCAGAGTTTTGGAACGAATTATGGTCGTGAACCGAGGTTCCACTGTACAGTTTTTTTTTTTTAACTCCTCTTTGCTCAGTCTGCTACTGGATTGCTGCTGCTGCCTTGCATTTTGCACGGCACTTCAAACATTTAAAAGCCTGTATAGCAGCTGTCTTTGTCTTCTACTCTTTGCCTTTTATTTCCGGCCCCAGGCGTGGTTAAGTGTCTTGGCACAAAGTCTCGAGTTCTTGATATTTTAGTTTATAATTTAAAAACGGAATAAGTATCTGAAAATCTAACAACATCATATTACAGTTCGATAAATGTAGGTTTTAAAATAAGCCTGATTTAAAGCATGACAAAAAAGTCACATAAAATTATTGCACATAATCATTGCATTTTTAGGCTTAGGATTTTAGATACAGTATATAGAGTAGATATAAAGAAATATTGAAACTATGGCACAGTTATGATTATGTGCAGAACTGGGGGGGGGTTCTCTGAAAAAGCCCTCATTCACAGTGATACCAAATCTATGCCAAATCTGAGGGGGATATAGTATTCCATTACTAACACAGGAGAAATATGAATCGACCCCCTTGGTTGTTTTTTTTGGCCCCTTTCCTTTGCTTTCTCAGTCCTTCTGGAGGGTCATTTTCTTTGTCCCACACCTATCACGTTTCTTTAATAGATTTTAATGGGGTTGTTATTCAACTGCTTTTTGATTCTCTCCTTCTGACAGGTCATGTCAAGGAGTTGTTTTCTTCAGTGTCCTAATTGTACTTCTTGGTGTTTCTGAGCTTTTGTTTTTGACCAATTTCAGATTCTGCTTTTGTTTAGCATTTTTGGACACTCTGAAACAAAAATCTGGAATACCTTACCAGTAGAGAGATGTCAGGCTAATACTGTCATTTAGTGACTTTTTGAAAATCTCCTAAAAGCCCTCTTTTGTTTCATTTGGCTGTTTCATATCTGCTTTTTAGACCTGGGTACCTGGGTTCGCTTCCCGGGTCCTCCCTGCGTGGAGTTTGCATGTTCTCCCCGTGTCTGCGTGGGTTTCCTCCGGGCGCTCCGGTTTCCTCCCACAGTCCAAAGACATGCAGGTTAGGTGGATTAGCGATTCTAAATTGGCCCTAGTGTGTGCTTGGTGTGTGGGTGTGTTTGTGTGTGTCCTGCGGTGGGTTGGCACCTTGCCCTGGATTGGTTCCTGCCTTGTGCCCTGTGTTGGCTGGGATTGGCTCCAGCAGACCCCCGTGACCCTGTGTTCGGATTCAGCGGGTTGGAAAATGGATGGATGGATGGATATCTGCTTTTTAGCAGCACTTCCAATAAATCATATATGTATTAAAATATGATAAACTTCTTAGATTTGTAATTTTTATTAATGTCTCCTATTCTCTGTTTTCTTTTCTGGTTTTCTGTACCCCCACCAACGGTGCAGCTGCCTGTAGTGTTGGAAGGAATGTAGCTACTCCACTGGTGTGGATGAGAGTCACTTCATTCAGTCATCTCGGACGAATTTTAACAAACAATAAGGAATTACTTAAGCACATTTATGTTACATAGAATGCCCAGTGTGGGCTGGGTGGTCCTTTGGCCTTGGAACCCCTGCAAGTTTTTTCTCCCTCAAGAAGAAGAAGAAGATACTAGTACTGGAACCTGTCCCGGTGAGCATAGGGCACAAGGCAGGAGCAAACCTTGGACAGGGTGCCAGCCTGTTGCAGAGTGAACACAGACACCAAACAAACACGAGGGCCAATTCAGCATCACCAGTTCACCTAACCTACATGTCTTTCGACTATGAGAGGAAGCCCACACAAGCACAGGGAGAACATGCAGACCCGGGACACACACCCTGGCATCTTTACTGTTAGGCGGCAAAGCTACCACTGTGCTACCGTGCCACCCAATTTGTAAAATGCCTCATTATTTTTCTCTACAGCTAGCATTGAAATCCACACATCAAACTGAGGTGGGTGTAATTTGGTGTTGCCAATTTTCCCATCCCACGATCTGCTGTAATACTCTCTTTTTAATTCAAGCCTTCATGTCTGCTTTCTACATTATTGCTTATCATGTAAGGTGCAAGATAGTTTCCCTTACTGCTGCTTTTTAAGCTATCCTTTCTAGTGTCTCATGCTTTTGATCCAACAAGCAAAGTGACTAGGCTTTTTAGAAAGGTTTGTTGATTTCACCTTGTTATTTTAGAAAATAATACCCATAAACTCTGATCTCTGCCTCTGCTTTCACTTTGCAGTCTTTCATAGCTCGGTTTAGATTCTACTTTTTGATATATTTAAAGATATATCCCATCAAGTATTCTTGTTACTAGGACACCTGAAAGCTTTAACATGAAAAGTTATTGATTGCTGTCTGATGGATGGAGGCCCCAAAGTCCCACCCCCATCAAAGGGCAAGCAATCATTTTTGACATTAAGTTTCCCATTAATGTTGCTCATCACTTTCAAAACTGTTTTACATCATCGGTGGTCGCCACAAGACTATGCCTGCTGTCTTTCAGAAAATGATGGAAATGCAGCACTTTGGTCCATCAGTTACTGGATAAGGAAATGGCTGGAATGCTTTCATTAGGCAATTATGGCTGCATCTGGAAATCCACGTTAACAGCATGTTACTAGCAAGTCATTGTCTCTTGTTGTCATTGTGTAATCCACAACCTCATTTGAACAGCCATTGAAATGTTTTTCAGTACGTATCCCACTGTCCCCACAGGGACATTAACTGCAAAAAGCAGGGTGATCAGGTTCAGCTGTGCTTGTCATCCCTGGTGCAGGAATGACAGGTCGCAGAAAGGCTGAAAAATTGGGACACCAACCGGGTCATCCCATTAAATTAAAGTCCAGCAAAAAAGCATTTGTTTAGGCAGCCATTTGGGCCATTAACAACAAACGTATTCGGCTGTTTGCCACGGAATTGAGGTTCATTTACTGGAGCTCTCTTCGGCAGGTCACTCTGACCAGAAAAGACACCTCCTTCTGGGTAACCAGGCTTCTTATAGCTCACAAACTGGAGTGGGCTGGGCTAAGTGACCTCACCGCTGTTTCTCAGAGCTACAGAGGGAGAAGGACAAGAGAATTGTTAGTAACAGCGCCTGGGAAGAGATCCTCCAACGCGCTTGTGTGACAGAGCTTAAATGAACAAAGCTATAATGAATAGTCCATGTTCTGATTTAATATCTTGCACTAATGCCCGAGGTAGGATGAATCAAGGTTTAAAGCATCCATCTTCCGATAATGCAGTAAATTTCTTAAATAGTATGCAAAGTTAAGCAGTTGCATGGAAAGACACTATATTAAAGGGCTACAAAATGACCTAATGAGGAAGGCATGGCAAATCTACAGGCAACAAAACCATCTGGTCCGCCAGTTTCACATGAACTGGTGAAATCTGGGGCTTTCTTTTCAGAATGAGTCCCATCTCCATCCTCAATGAAGCAAATTAAACTTTTATTTTATGTATCAATAGATGACTTTGTCTTAATATAACTGAAATGCGAATGAGTAATTGGATTCAGGAGAAACTAAATTACAGGGAGGAGGGAAGACTGGAGAAATAAGTCATCAGGTCTTCACCCGCAGACTATAAAAACATCTTAAGATTGTAAGTCGTAGCATTTGAATAATTCATGTCGAGTTTGTTCCAGGAGGATCTACGGTCTGAGTGATGATTCACTATTGTTGTGCCCCAGAGAGCCATCAGGTGTATAACTGCAGAACAGCCATGGAGACCCAGCTAATCAGCACAATTTGGGGATGTTTAACTGACTTAATATTTACTGGCAAAGAGGAATAAATACCAATTACTTTAGTGTAATGAATCAATACAATGGAATAAATCAAGGCAGAAGAAAATATGCACACTCCTCTAAGGAAATCATGCCCATATTAAAAAATATATAAAAGTATAAATTACACTGAATCAACTTGTTTTGTATTAGAAAATGGAGTGCATTCTCTTTTAGCATAAATAGTCACCCTTTAGAATTAAAAACTGGTTTATAACTGATAGTTTTTACATAATTCCCTACATTCTATGGAATGAATAAATGATTTTCTCATGTGGCACATAATAAGAAATTTTTTTATTGAAAGAAGATATAGCATTTCCACGATCACCGTATCTCTACACCAAAAAATGAGGAGCTTAATTTAGCAAAGTCTGAATGTGAGCACCACTGAAAGCAAAACCACAGCAAAAATATACCGTACATGTACATTTATTTACATGAATTGATTTTTTTTCGTCCAATATAACTTCTAAGTGCAGAGTACAGTTGTTTCCATCTTTTACAATTGGAGTTAGGTGGGTTTTGGTGGGTTATGTTTTGTACAAGTCACTGGTGGGACAGAACTGGTGGTCTTTGTAGTTTCCAGTCTAGGCCTTATTGTCAGAAATATTGCACTGGGTGAGCTGTGTTTTATTTACTACACTCTGACAAAGAAGGATGTGATTGCTGTAAAGCGCTCACACCAAATAGGAGACTAATCAGCCATTTAGACGACAAATAAACAAAATGTTAAAATCAAGCTCTGACTTTTATTGGCATAAGGTTGCCCAAAGTAATAAACAAAGTCATTTTACTGTTTAATAAAAAAAAATCAGCAAATGCCACAAATGTTGATTCTATCTAATGAACCTATTGATTTGTTTTTGCTGTTATTACAGGCAGGTCACAGGTAGCCGCTAATATAATTGATGGTGGTTGTTTTTTGTCTCTGTCTTTAAAGTTCTTCACCCATAGTATGACACTGCTAGCATTCATGCCGGAACCTTCATAATTAAATTGTTATGCACACATTTCAACCATGGGAATGTTCTCATCTCTCTCTATATAAAATGCGACGTCTGTCTGTATGTCTATTCCACTTTTCACGAGAGAACTACTTAACAGATTTAGATCGGGTTTTTAGGCTTGAACATTCCAATTGATTTTGCGACTTCTCTCATTGCACTATGTATCATAGTTCGCTTGCAGTACCGATTTATTTGCGCAAATCCGAGAGACACGCAGCAGGCCGAGGAGAAGGGGGCATTTCCCTCCTCACTCACTCGCCAGCTTTGGGGTGTATCTTACATCCGCTTACCTAGAGAATGAGAGAACAACTTAACGATTTTAGATCAGTTTTTTTTCTAGAATTTGCTTGAACATTCCGGTTGATTTTGCGACTTCTCTCATCACACTAAGAATCATAGTTCACTTGCAGGAGTGATATATTCATGCAAATCCGAGACAGAGGCTGTGGTTCGAGGGGAGGTGGGAGTGTGACGTCAGGAGAGGGGAGCTGGGCAGGGCCCTCCTCACTGTCCTGTTTCACTAGTACGTGGGCAGAGCCGTGGGAGACGGCTAGTTCTTAATAAATTCAATCACTGTATGTTGTCAAAAGAGCATATTCTTTCCAGCCATTTCCTTACAATGAACTCTGAATATATAACTTGGGAAGATGATGTCAAGTTTTACATTGTTTACCCAAATGTTTAAGTTCTAGGACCACATTATTGTATATGGAATAATTGTGTTAAAGGCAGCGCTTTAATCAAGAATCATTCTAATACAAACTTCTCACCTTTCCTTATTCTCAAGGTGAATGTGTAGACCCAGAGAGATGATGACATCTGTCATCATCCACGTGGTTTACTTGCCTTAAACAAGCTTCCAAAATTGAGTTCATTGAGGTCTTCACAAGAAACTTCAGCAAAACAGAATAAACAATTTAGGGACTGATTGGGATTTTCATCTATACAACAAAGTCTGGTTTTGTGCTAAAAAGCTTTGGCGTACAATTTAATGTCATTTAGTGTACAGACCCATACTAACAACTTTGACTATCCTTTTGTTTTGTCCTTAAAGGAGAAGACTTGTGATGGTTTTGAGAACTGTGCAGCCACCTGAGATTCTTGAATAAAGCCCCAGGTATCCACGAGATCTACAGCGGTGACTCCTCTCCTCTGGGAGCAAGCCTGGAAACAATGAGGAATGACTTAAGGACATCTGTGTTAGGTAGAATGCAAAGTGGGGTCTGAGTGGTCTTTTACCCTTAGAACCCCTGCAGTTTTAGATTTTTCTCCAGTTATCTATGGAGTTTTTCATTTTGTTTTTTCCATCCTCCCGGCCATCTGACCTTATCATCATACTCATCTTTAGAGACTTAGAATATGATATTATATATTAGACCATACTTTTCTACTAATTTTATATTTATGTTATGTAAGCCTGTGTTGATTTATGTTTTGTTGTTTATTCGTTATTATTCCTGCCTACTTTAACTTGTTTTGCTTTTCTTGTAATTATTTCTTTGACATCTTGTAAAAAAACTTTGAGGTACATTCTGTGTATAAAAAATAATGTGTTGTAGAAATAAATATTGTTGTTGACCTTTTTTGATCTTGGCCTCTCCAAATTCAGAAACAGTCTTATAGCACACACAGTTTACTTCCTATTCAAACACTGTATGTTGTTAGGTTGAAAGTTTGTGTGTGTGTTTGTGTTTTTGCGAATTTTGTGAGACTTAGCAGGAATGTTTGTTAGGTTCACCTACTATCATTCTTGAAAATTAACACACACACACAGATGTATACACACCTACTCTCTCTATATATAAAATCCTAAGCGTAAAAGTGCAACGATTTTATGTGATGTTTTTATGAGCTTATTTTAAAACCTACATATATATATTTGATATCATTCTTTTCAGAATGTAATCGAACTTTAATGTGATGTGGTTAGATTTTCAGATTCTTATTCCATTTTTAAATTATAAACTAAAATATCAAGAAAGTCGTGGCTTTAATTCTTAATCGGGTAAACTTTCTTTCACAGGAACAAACTATTAAAAAAAATGAGCTATTCATTACACCAGTGTTTGTATTTAGGTGATTTAGTTAGCTGAAGGTCGAGTTACGATGACCCCTTGCATATGACTTTAGTTTTCACATGATTTTTCCTTTTATTTAAATGAGTCATTTTTAAAAAAACTTTTTTTTATCTATAAGAATATCAGTTAAAATGAATGGATCGTTTATTTAGTCTCTTATAAATACTCATCGAGCATAGTGGACCTCAGTTTAACAGTAATACTCCAATCAGTAAGAGAGTAAATATTTTATTCTCATTTAATGATTTGTACTCCATTAAATAATCATTAATTTTTCTTTTACATATTTATAGAATTTTGTGATTTTGACTACAATAAATAATAATTTTTCTTTTGTAAATTTACAGATTTTACTAATATTCTGGCCGCAACTGGGGGTTGGGTGCCGAAGGCGACAGGTTGCTTGGCCCCCTTTCCACAGAAAGTCTCAAGTGGAGCCAATTACCAGTCACTCCGCAGTATTCTACGTAAGATTCTCTACATTGGGACTTGTCATCGCCAGCACTAACAAACATGTGGGTGTAATCGCGACACACAAAAAAGCACAATTCTTTTTGGTTATATGTCACTTACTAATCGAACAATGTCTTGCTTTTACCACAGCTGCTCTAATTATTGACAAGCAACCTCCGTAGCCTTCATAAACCCTGTGAATGAGAAAGTAGCCATCTAACTCAAACTTAGTACCCTTTTATTATTTCAATCACTCTAAAAGTGAATGTGTAGTAAATGTAAAAAGCAATGTGGTTTTGGTATAACAATACCAAATAGAAGAAAATAAAATAGATACGAAAGTCTGGATATAAACAGTCTTAGAAAAGCTTACTGAAAATCAGAAGTGTCAAGGTGTTAACATCCTAGGCAGCTTTCAGTTTAGCGATAGCTGTTATTCATGAGGTTACATTTCCTGATGACCAAATCAGATGATCTCATGTCCCTTTATCTCTGACGTCTCCCTTCTGTCATTGTTTCATCTTTACTTTTTTGGTCCCTGAGACGAGTTATATTTATGTTTAAATGCAAACATGGGGTTTTGGGACATGTGACATTGCACACATTTGATTGGCTATCTCGTCCTGATGACGATTGACTCTGATTAAAATGTGTCTGATATTTTAAGTACCTCCGCACTCCTTCCTTTTCCCAAGCTGTAAACTAATTCAGCAATTCCTAGTATTACAGCATCCATCCGTTTGCTGGTTATAAATGAATGAAAACAGGTTCTGCGGCATCTGTGCTTATTTCTTATTCCCAGGTCATAAAGTAACTGGAATGCATACATTACTAGTACGTACAATAGATAAAGATGTTTGCAATGTCTGTATTTAAAGTCCTGAAAATTCAGTTCATCCTGGTTCATTTGAGCAAAATAGTTAACATATAAACAGATTTTCCACACCAGAGCAGTGTTCACGAGTGACATTGGGGCAGCCATTTTTAAAAAGACCCTTCTATACTTTGTTTCTAAAAGAAGAAGGTTGGAATGTTTTAAAATTTACATGGTTTTTAGATTCTCCACTGGTTTTGATCTCTGGCTCACTTAAAGACTTACGATTTCTGCTTTCCCCTTTTGGTTTTATACACTTAACCAATCAAAGCAACTTGCTCTTTTTTTTTTATATATATCTTTCTTTTTAACCAGCAAGCTCAGGGTTAAGGTATTAGATTGAAACTGAATCTTGATGTTCTAAGCTGGAGATGAACAAAGCCGAAAATATCAGATCTAACGGAATCAAATAAAAGAATGTATTTTGCTTTTTTGTTCCTCCCGGTCTTATTGTCGCAGTCTTTGTGTGCTGCATGTTGAATGACAGCCTTCAATGAGACACACCATGTCTCCACCGCAACGAATAAGTAATCAGGAAAACTGCAGTTGTAAATAAAAGATATGCAATGCAGCAGGCTCTAAATATTGAAAGTGGACGTCTTTCCTTTCTAATCAAAAGATTGCTCTTTACTATTTCATAGCAAGAGCGGAAGACAAGAGGAGCACATTAAAAGCAGCTGCTGTGCCTCTCAGCTTCCGACGCCTCTCTAGGAATGCCATTTCACTAAGTGGCTGAGGCTTCCGTGTTCAATTTGCATAGAAATGCTGACAGTTTGTACGTCTGGATAGACATCCAGTTGGAAGAATAGACACTGGGCCGCACGTGCGAATCCCCACTGCCTCGTGAAGGCTTCTTGACTTGCTCTGAAACTCCTCACTGACTAATCAATAGCCAAAGAGCCAGGCACTTATGCAAAAACATTCCATGTAGAAAAGTGCCTTTGAACATTTTGCATGTCTTTGTTTTCTTTCTTTCCATCTCTTTTCCTTTCTTTAGCTGTGCCCAATTTTAATATAGAGGCCCCTGGATATGAAGACCAGCTGTCCATGTGAAATGGATTTTTTTATTTTTTTGTGGTCCCTGAGGTTGACTTGATAGACAGCTTAGCCTGCAGTCTTATTCTTCTAAGGTTTTGCATCAAAGATTTCATGGGTATATGGAAAAAAGACAGAAGAAGTGTTTTTTTTTTTGATTTGAATACTAAACCTGAAATAGTGCTGTACATTTCAAAGCAAGATTTCATGGTCCACATTTCAGCTCTGTGCCATAAGAAAGGCTCAAACTTCATACAGATTCGTTCACTTGTCTCAACTCTGGCTATCCTTCTTACTCTCTTATACTTTCCCTAATTATGTATCTACTCCAGAAACTTTTGCAATCTGGCCTATAATCAAATGTTATCTTTTTTCAAAAAAGTCATAGTTTTGGAATAATATCAGATTTAAATGTAAAGAATGATATTTGTACCTTGTAACATGAAGTCCATAGTGCTTCCATATTTGTACAAGAATAGTCTTAGTGGTTTACATCTTATCAGCAGTGGGGATAAACCAAATGGCCTTGTGGTTTGTTATCAACATCTAATTTACTGTACGTTCACTTATTTGGCTGTCAGCTTTATACATTTGAGATTTAATTAGTTAAATTGCTTTCATTTTTTCCATTTGGAGCAAAGGCAGGTGAAGTGACTTGCTTGTGGTCACACAGTCTCAGCAGCAGGATTCGAATCTACAACCTCAGGGTTTAAAGTCCAAAGCCTTAACGGCCATATCTTATTCGTCTGGCTGCACAGTTATTTGGATACGAGATAACAGCATTGAATCTTCCTTTATGAAAATAAAATTATGTAAAATACTGTGAAAAATATATATTACTATCAATACAAAGACATATTACAATACATTTGAAGGAAAATATGCTTCTATGTCTTCCAGTATACTGCAATGTATTGCAAAATAAGTAAATTGTTGCTGTTTCTGTAATTGCAATATATACTGCTCAAAAAAATGAAAGGAACTCTTTTTAATTGGAGTATAGCATCAAGTCAATGAAACTTGTGGGCTATTGATCTGGTCAGTTAAGTAGCAGAAGTGGTTGTTAATCAGTTTCAGCTTCTTTGGTGTTAATAAAATTAATGACAGGTGCACTAGAGGGGCAACAATGAGATGACCCCCAAAACAGGAATGAATGGTTTAACTGGTGGAGGCCACTGACATTTTTCCCTCCTCATTTGTTTTTTCACTAGTTTGGCATTTGGCTATGGTCAGTGTCACTACTGGTAGCATGAGGCGATACCTGGACCCTACAGAGCTGGCACAGGTAGTCCAACTTCTCCAGGATGGCACATCAATACGTGCCATTGCCTGAAGTTTTGCTGTGTCTCCCAGCACAGTCTCAAGGGAATGGAGGAGATTCCAGGAGACAGGCAGTTACTCTAGGAGAGCTGGACAGGGCAGTAGAAGGTCCTTAACCCATCAGCAGGACCCACCGGTATCTTCTACTTCAGGCAAGGAGGAACAGCATGAGCACTGCCAGAGCCCTACAAAATGACCTCCAGCAGGCAGGCCACTGGTGAGAATGTCTCTGACCAAACAATCAGAAACAGACTTCATGAGGGTGGCCTGAAGGCCCGATGTCCTCTAGTGGGTCCTGTGCTCACTGCCCACCCGGCACCGTGGAGCTATTGATTGGCATTTGCCATAGAATACCAGAATTGGCAGGTCCACCACTGGCACCTTGTGCTTTTCACAGATGAGAGCAGGTTCACCCTGAGCACATGTGACAGACGTGAAAGGGTCTGGAGAAGCCGTGCAGAACATTATGCTGCCTGTAACATCGTTCAGCATGACCGATTTGGTGGTGAGTCAGTGATGGTCTGGGGAGGCATGTCCATGGAGGGACGCAGAGACCTCTACAGGTTAGACAATGGCACCTTGACTGCCATTAGGTATCGGGATGAAATCCTTGGACTCATTGTCAGACCCTATGCTGGTGCAGTGGGTCCTGGGTTCCTCCTGGTGCACGACAATGCCCGGCCTCATGTGGTGACAGTATGCAGGCAGTTCCTGGAGGATGAAGGAATTGATACCATTGACAGGCTCCCATGCTCACTCACCTGACATAAATCCAATAGAACACCTCTGGAACATTATGTTTGGGTCCATCTGACGCCTCAGACTGTCCAGGAGCTCAGTGATGCCCTGGTCCAGATCTGGGAGAAGATCCCCCAGGACACCATCCATCATCTCATTAGGAGCATGACCTAACAATAGCGTGTAGTGAATACACTTGACTTGAGTATTCCTAGTTTCATCCTCTTTCTCTGTATGTTTACCATTCATTTGCTCAGAGGTTGATGCGCTTGCTACTTCCTGAGCAGCTCTTCTTTTCTCCACCCTAGCAGCCTGTTTCTTCTCTTCTTCCATCAGCATCTTTTCACATTAAAACTGATTAAGTCAGTGTTTGTGTTGCAATTAAATAGTATGTTTTTCTTAATTTTTCACTTAATCTGGCACTTAAGTGTTGAAACTGCCTCAAGAATGATTTAAGATATGAAGAGGTAGAGGAAGTGATGGTGAAGGTGGTAGGGATGAGAGTGGCACCCATACGCATGCGCCGCCCTGCTGGCCACTGCCGAGAGCTGACTCTACACTAAAATAAAATAAAAAGAGGAATATCCTTGGAGGTCAATCATCATCCCGAAAGCAGATAGTAGAGGTCACGTAGTATATGTGGACCACATTTCAGGTCAAACGGTTTGTGAGCTACAGGTGATTTAAAATCCTGGACAGACAAACGAGCAGCCACGGTAGCGTATTATATAAGAAGATATGTGTAATACACAACATATTTTAGAGCATGTAGATATTTGAATATACTTTAGTATATTGCATATTGACATAAATTTTACAAATATATTAACTTGGAGTTCAAAATATCATCGATGTCTGCAGTATACTGAGATCTAACTTGGCCAAATCCCATTGTGACAGCACAACTTGTAAACCCAGCCTTAACTTCAAACAGGTAAGTAATAAAGCTGTAACCTGCCATGTTCTGTCATCTGTAGAGTACTTGCATTATATATTGTAACTAAAAAAGGCAATTTCAAATTAGAACTAAATTAAATTTTAGATAGAATTTAAAAATTTCATATGTTTGCTTTTCATTTTGAATAGAACTTGTTGCTTTGTATTTTGATACGCTACATAAGAATATACAGCTTTCCACAAAAAGAACATTTCTGAATAGATGCTCTAATACTCCAGACCCAGTTACACATAAAGTATTAGCCTAATAGCAAATTTATTCATCTCTAGAAACTAATATTGGAAATATACACATTTAAGAAATTGCTAGCATTTTAACTTTTTTTTTACCTTTTTTCTTAAGATGTCAAAAAACATTCAGCACACAGTACATGTTTCAGCATGAAATACGTTGCACCCCACACATGCTGACACGTCTACGTACTTGAACAAAAACTTATAGTGAGGTACAATAAATTGGATTCACTGGAATGCCTGTATGTAAAAGTTTCCAGGTTAAAAGAAATGTCAGGAATGATCTTTTAGAAACGTGATATTACATGTCTTATACTCAATATATTTGAAAATATATTTATTACAATATATTAAGGGAGATGTATTTTTTAATATATTTCAGATACAATCTTAATATATATATATATATATATATATATATATATACAGTATATATATATTTTTTTTTTGAATGATATATATTTTTTATTATATTAAAGGATATATCTACATATTTTTTCGGTGTATTGAAATCCCCTTTAATAAAAGGACAAGTGTCTGTGATCATGTGTGTCAGCCTAAGGCTATGTGTCTGTTATATGCCATTTAGTATGGGACTCGTAAAAACAGTGCTAATGTTTATGATGTGCCATCTGCTGGAATGAAAAATGCAATGCATTTTATTACTTTAAATGTTTGCGATGCCACATCTGTTATAATGAAAAATGTGATGCATTTTGTTACTACAAATGTTTGTGATGCCACATCTGTTGGAATGACAGAATGTAATTCATTTTATTACTACAGATGTTTGTGATGTGCCATCTGTTGGAATGGCAAATACAAAGCAGTTTATTACTACATGCGTTACAAAATACATTTCATTTGATGGTGCACTGCAAACGTTACTGTTGAGGTCTATGTCGATTGCTTAGATTTCAACCTATCTTAGGCAGGTAGCACAGCTAGTATATTGCATTTTTGTAAGGATAATGTGCTTATTTCAGTTCAGCTTAATTCAATCTTATTTAAACTACAATGAAACTATTATGAAAAGTACATTTGTTTCACATGTGAAAACGCAATATGTGGGAAAGGAATATTTTCTGGTGCAATTATATTATGTGAAATGACTTAATATAATGGTACAGTGGTTAGTACTACTGCTTTACAGCTTTATATCCTCACACTACTGCTTTATTACTGCCTCACATTACTGCAGTAAATCTAGTTGTTTCAAAACATCAACAGCTTTATACCTTTTTCGCAATGACATAACAAATGAATGTCAATTTATAGTACAGTGGAACCTCGGTTCACGACCATAATTCGTTCCAAACCTCTGGTCGTAAACCGATTTGGTCGTGAACCGAAGCAATTTCCCCCATAGGATTGTATGTAAATACAATTAATTCATTCCAAACCGTACAAACTGTATGTAAATATATTTTTTTTAAGATTTTTAAGCACAAATATAGTTAATTACACCATAGAATGCACAGTGTAATAGTAAACTAATGTAAAAACATTGAATAACAATGACACAAACACCTAGGCTCCCTGCTCAGCAGCACGCGCGCCCTCTCTCTCTCTCTCTCTCTCTCTCACTCTCTCTCTCTCTCTCTCTCTCTCTCAGCAGCACGCGAGCCCTCTCTCTCTCTCTCTCTCTCTCTCTCTCTCTCTCTCTCTCCCTCTCTCTCTCTCTCTCTCTCTCTCTCTCTCTCTCACTCTCTCTCTCTCTCTCTCTCTCTCTCTCTCTCAGCAGCATGCGAGCCCCCTCTCTCTCTGTAACATTGCAGCAGTTCACGCTAATAGCCTTACAATCCGATCGCTGTATAAACACTTTTTTTAAATGTGTTTTAAGCACAGGGGGGAAAAAAAGGAACATTTGAACAAATCCGAACTTTATTTTAAACCCAACCAAGACAGTAACATTGCAGGAGTTCACGCTAATAGCATTACAACCCGATCGCTGTAAACACTCTTTTTAAATGAGTTTTAAGCACAGGGAAAAAAATGAACATTTGAAAAAAGAGAAAAGTAGCATTGCAACACTTTCTTCTCACCACTCTTTCACTTGCTTAGAAGCCATGGTTAACTGCAAAAGCACACGAAATACTGTAGAGCACAAAGAGTTAACAGGTAAAGCACGCACGTCTGACTGAGAACAATGAACAGGGAGAGTCTGAACACGTGCTTAAATACAGTAATTGGCGCGTACGAACCGGAAGGGAAACTGGCTTGTTTGTATACCGAGTGTGTGGTCGTAAACCGAGTTGTACGTGTACCGAGACGTTCGTGAACCGAGGTTCCACTGTACTAGTTTTCGGAAGCTGCTGTGTCTAAAAATTCTGTAGCCTTCCACTAGATGGCAGCAGTTTACTGATACATGGCAACAACACTCACCAGCAAGCTGGCTGTGTCTATAGGGCTGTATACTGATATACGAGTTATCGTATGTTGTGCCTTGGCAGGCTCAATGAGATACGACCTAACTCGTACCTCGCATTCAAAGTGTTCAGAGTGTTGCGGTGACCCATGCTCAAAAGGGAATAATTGGCATAAATACAATAAATAATGCTAAATGCCTTGAATGTACATTGAATAGTCAGTAAAATGACCTAGGCTACATCCACATTACTACATTATCAGTTAAAAACAGCATTTTAAATTAAAACGATTTCTATCCACACTAGCATTTTGAAATAGAATGGCTGATAAAATACAAAGAGTGGGATCCAGTCAGGGAAGGGCCATGTAACACCATTTTCGAAATATTTCGGAAGTATTCGGCTCTGCAGAGCATTTTCCAAAGTCTCCATTTTCAGGTGTTAAAAAGGCTAGGATACTGTGGATGAAGGGCAAAAACAGAGACTAATATTTGCATTTTTGAACGAAACGCAACGTTTGGACGTATCCTTAGATTGTGAATTAAAATTCAATGACAATTTACATGGCTTTTGGAATCTTCCCAGTCCTATTTCATCACCCACTTTGGACAATCACATTTGGACATTGTTGAATAAAAAAAGGGACAAGTCATTCTCTTAAACAATAATGGGTGAAACCAAATGAATTACACAGAGAATGTCTTGAGGCTAATGTGTTGATATGTTGCTATCATGTGAAGGTGGAAGAAAGACGCAGAAGACAATGGGTAAGCTGCCCCACCAGCGATTCCTTTAAATCCCTTTTCACTTAGGCCTTTTTCAATTGCCTCTCATTAATAAATACTTATTAACTATTGCCCTGCTTGTTAAAATAAACCTGTTACCTTTGTATAATTGTAGGTTAATTGGTGATTCTAAACTGGCCCCATAGTCCCTTATACATATGAATATGAGTATGAGTATGAATAAAATGTAATCTTTAATATGAGGCTTTTCATTATCAAAAGCAGAATCTTAAAAAGCTGCCCTCTTCCACTGTATGTGTTTCAATTATTTTTACCAAGTAAAGGGCACTTGCACTATCTGTGGTCATAAATCCTGTTTCAACTCTTCCCTAATAAATGAAATTATTCCTGGACATCCCCAAAAGACTACTGTAGAGATTCTAACAGGCTCTCATACTGAGACGTGGAGGTCCTAAGAGGACACCAACTAGCTTAGTTCTTCTATTACTGTATTGTGTGGCCTAAAGCCTGAAATAAATTAAATGAAAAAAATTTGGTTTCCCTCCCTGTCTCTAGGAGCCACCTGAGAATGGGCTTCCCGTATTCGTGGATATGACTATAAATGTATGTGTGTGTGTGTGTGTGTGTATAGAGCCAACTTATGCTTCTGTGCAGTAATCCAGTAGTACTAGGGTGTTGTACTGTGTTAGCCATTATGGATGTAGTGAGAAGTTAAGTAAAATTACATCTTTTATTGGCTAACTAAAAAGATTACAATATGCAAGCTTTCAAGGCAACTCAGGCCCCTTCTTCAGGCAAGAAGTATACAATAACAGAAACAATTTGGAGTGGAAGCACAACCTACACAAAAATTACTAATCTGGGTAAGAAAAGAAACATTAAAGTGGAATTTGTATGACTTAAGGGGTATAAACTCTCAATGTCAAATTATAATATGTGTGATAATATAGGAGTATAACTGTACAACTTAGCTTGCATTGTGAAGTGTTTAAATACAACAGACATCATATACATTTATGGCTTAGGTGTTCAGAGCATACTGTACGCATATTGTCATAAATATAAAAATGTACCATATGGATTTAATTAGCCATCGAAGTGTAAGTAACCAAATACAAAAAACAGAAACATGCACATGTAAAGATATTCCTGCACTTGCTGGAAGCAGTAATGCCTTGCTCAGTCATCTACACAGTTGCTCCATTCCAGACCTGTTTGTTTGATTTCCTCCTAATCATTTCTTCTCTAACAGAATACTTCTCAACATACTAAGACGAAGAGCCACCAGGTAGTAAGCATTAGTAAGCATGGTCTTTAATCACTCATTGTACTCTGCTATTTTGGGCATATTATCTAGAATGCATGAATAAATTTGTTGCTTTTTGCTACTTTATCTGGTTGCCTGATGTTCTAGATATAAACAGTAATGTAATATATGAGGGTTATAGAAGGAATTTGAAGCATTTTGTTCAGGATTATGTAATAAACAGAATATAGCATAGGAAAGGTCAACCTAGGGCCCTAGTAATAATAATAATATATATATACTAATACTACTACTACTAATAATAATAATGGCAGCACAGGACCAGGCACTTAACACCAGGTACCACTAGAAGAACATCTTAAAACAGCCACTAGATAGTAAATGTAGATTATGCAACAAGGCAGAAGAGCATATTAGTCATATTGTTGCAGGCTGTACAACACTTGCACCTACTGAATATACACAGAGACATAATAAAGTAGCCAGTTATGTACACTGGATTATGTGCAAGAATCTAGGGGTACAAGTGCCAGACAAGTATTACGAACACCAGCCAGAAAAGGTTGTGAACATCAACGATATCACCATCATGTGGGATGTTCCAATAACAACAGAAAGAACAATCCTAGTGAATCGTCCTGATATTGTGCTGCATAATAAGAAAGAGAGAACCTGCCTGTTGATCAATATAACCGTCCCAGATGACTTGAACATCATGTTAAAAGAAACTGAGAAGATCCATAAATACAAGGATTTGGAAATCGAGATTCGCAAGATGTGGAACTGTAAAACTAGAACTGTGCCAGTTATAGTTGGAACATTAGGTATATTAAAGAAAGATCATGATGAAAATTGAAGATGCTCCCAGGCTATCCATTAGCTAGTGAAGTGCAAAAGATCGCACTTATGGGCACTGCACACCTCCTTAGAAAGGTGTTAGGGTAAATCACTTTGGCTTCTTGTTGTAGTCTGGATTTACCAGCTAAAATCGCAAAGACATCATGCGAGAGGAAACAAACACTGAATAATAAGAAAATGTTTTATTTGTACAGGACCTTTCCTGTGCCACAATAAAACAGGAAGCAAAATAAAAATTAAATTGTTAGTAATTTTTAAATAAAACAAGAGATGACTGCCCGGATTTTGTTATTTTTGTGAACTTTCTCAGTCTGTAAGTAATTTTTTTGTGGTTTTCTATGGGATTTTGTTAATGTTATGTTTCATATTTTCCGTTTTGCCATCATGGGGTTCTGTTGTGTTGGGCTGCCCCTTGCTAAGGGTGCAGTCCTGGAGGTTGTAATCAAGTGATGACATTTACTTGAATTAAAAGCTGGCACGATGTACTGTATATTCTAGCTTCCAGAATTATATTTCAAAGCCTTTCTACTGAGAAGGCAAGCAAAATGACTCCTTTTACTGGGCTAACTAAAAAGGTTACAATATGCAAGCTTTCGAGGCAACTCAGGCCCCTCCTTCAAGCAACATGTGACTAATGAGTACATCTCACCTGAAGAAAGGGCCTGAGTTGCCTCGAAAGCTTGCATATTGTAATCTTTTTAGTTAGCCCAGTAAAAGGAGTCATCTTGCTTCACTTCTCATTACATCCATAATGGCTAACACTGTACAACACCTTACTACTAAAGCCTATCTATGATATTTATAGTACAGTAATCCCTCCTCCATCGCGGGGGTTGCGTTCCAGAGCCACCCACGAAATAAAATCCGCGAAGTAGAAGCCATATGTTTATATGGTTATTTTTATATTGTCATGCTTGGGTCACAGATTTGCGCAGAAACACAGGAGGTTGTAGAGAGACAGGAACATTATTCAAACACTGCAAACAAACATTTGTCTCTTTTTCAAAAGTTTAAACTGTGCTCCATGACAAGACAGAGATGACAGTTCTGTCTCACAATTAAAAGAATGAAAACATATCTTCCTCTTCAAAGGAGCAAACAAATCAATAGGGCTGTTTGGCTTTTTAAGTATGCGAAGCACCGCGGCACAAAGCTGTTGAAGGCGGCAGCTCACACCCCCTCCGTCAGGAGCAGACAGAGAGAGAGAGACAGATAAAAAAATCAATACGTGCCCTTCGTGCTTTTAAGTATGCGAAGCACCGTGCAGCATGTCACTTCACGAAGCAGCTGCACAGAAGGTAGCCAACGTGAAGATAATCTTTCAGCATTTTTAGACAAGCGTCCGTATCGTCTAAGTGTGCGAACAGCCCCCCTGCTCAATCCCCCTACGTCAGGATCAGAAAAAGTCAGCGCAAGAGAGAGAGAAAAGTAAGTTGGGTAGCTTCTCAGCCATCTGCCAATAGCGTCCCTTGTATGAAATCAACTGGGCAAACCAACTGAGGAAGCATGTACCAGAAATTAAAAGACCCGTTGTCCGCAGAAACCCGCGAAGCAGCGAAAAATCAGCGATATATATTTAAATATACTTACATATAAAATCCGCGATGGAGTGAAGCCGCGAAAGGCGAAGCGCGATATAGCGAGGGATCACTGTATTGACCCTTTTTGATTTTCATTTTGATTTTAAGTTTTGCCTTATGTTTTGGCTTTGATGATCATTTCTTTTCCTTTTGCTTTGGTTTTGACTGCACTTATCTTCCAGTCCATCCTTTTATTTGCCTCAGTGGCTTAACTTTCTCCACTCTTATTTTTTTTAGAACAATCTAAATGAGAGCAGGCCATTCAGCACAGCAAAGCCATTCCTATCCACTTAATTCTCCTAAAATAACATGAAGTGTAGTTTTGAAAGTCCCTAAAAGCCCTACTGTCTACCATACTGCTTGGCAGCTTACTCCATGTGTCTATGGTTCTCTTTGTGGAGAGAAATGTTTGTGGAAAGTTTACCCTTAACAAGTTTCCAACTGTGTCCCTGTGTTCTTGGCCAACTCACTAAACTGACAGTCTTGATCCACTGTACTAATTCCCTTCATAATTTTAAACACTTCAGTCATGTCTTCTCTTAATCTCCTTTTGCTTAAATTGAACGTTTCAGCTTTTAATCATTCCTCATAACTCATCCCCTGTATTCGTGGTGACAGCCTAGTTGCTTCTCTCTGGACCTTTTTTACCACTGCTATCGCCGTTTTGTGGCCTGGAGATGGAAACTGCACACAGGACTCCAGATGAGGCCTCACCAATGTGTTATAAAGCTTAAGCAGAACCTCCTTGGACTTGTACTCCACAAATCAAGGTGCTATATAACCCGACATGCTGTTAGCCTTCTTAATGGCTTCTGAACACTGTCGGGAAGTCAATAGCACAGAGTCCACTATGACTCTTAAGTCTTTCTCATAAGGAAGATTTTCGATTTTCACACCTCCCATTGTGTATTTAAATGTCACATTTTTACTTCTTACGTGTAATACTTCTACATTTACTGACATTAAATTTCAAGCCTATATGCGGTCCAAGTCCCTTTGCAAAGATTCAATGGATTCTCAATTATCTGCCACCTTGCTTGGTATCATCTACAAATTTAATTAGATTCTTACTTATGTACCATACAGATGAATACCTTTGCAAGCCTTTCTCAAAACATGTTTTTGTTTTGTCGCTATTGGTTATTGAGTGAAGATTAATGGACGAAAACAGCACATTTCTCTCTATTATAAAAGAAAATCTTGGGACGAGCCTATTTCCAAGAGATTTTTTCAAGTCCCACAAGATGAGACTATTGCCAAAGGATTTTCTCAAGTCCCACACTCCTCTCAAACATTTTCAACCACGCACATGGTCCTTTCACCTCTCATTCGTGTGAATGCTTTTGTCAGACATAGTTCCTGTACTCTTAGCTCTTATAACTTTTTATGTTTTCCTCACTTTATTTCCCAATAAAAGAGGACTTATTATGTCCAAATCTTATTGAAGAATTTCATCCTGAAGGGTTATCAACAGAAGAAATGAGTACACAGGCAATCTTAACCCAGAGAAACGATGAAGTCAAACGAATTTACACGAAAATTGTCGATCGGTTACACGGCAAATTAGTTAAATACGTATCAATAGACTAGGCTGAAACAGTTGGTGGTGATGGTGTGGAAGATGAAAACATCAACTTACAATATCCGGTGGAATATCTACAACAGTTAACACCGTCCGGTCTTCCACTGGCTGAATTACTGTTGAAAGAAGGATGTATCGTAATGTTATTGCGTAATTTATGTCTGAGTTATGGGCTATGCAATGGGACAAGATTAGTTTTATTCAAAATTGGTCGAACAATTCTGACATGTAAAATTTTAACAGGCGGCAAGAAAGGTAATGTAGTACATCCTCTGTGGATAACATTAGACACCAAAAGAGATATTGTTATGTCATTCGTATTAAAACCTTTACAGTTTCCCGTTAGAATAGCTTTTGCTATGACAATTAACAAATCACAGGGACAAACATTTGAAAAAGTCAGTTTATTTATTAGAGATAAAGAAACGATATTCACTCATGTTCAGTCATGATGTAAGTCCAAACACGGAATCAAAATTCAATGCGATATTGACAAATAGTTAGTTCAAAAAATTGTTTTTACTGAAGTTTTACAGTAAAAGTATAAGTTTAGAAAGTATTTGTGTGTTCATTTCAAAGGCAAACAGAATGAAAATGTATAACGCAACGAATACCTCTAACACAACGTGAAACAATTTTCTTTCAATTTGTTACGTTTTACTATTTTTAACTATGGTTAATTACTTGCTGTAATGTAAATAGTTAGTTTTATTAAGCATATGTAACAAGTCCCATGTTTAAATTGTACATCTGCTTCCCCATATGCAAGCAGCAGATCCGCAAAGTGGTTAGTGTGTGGCGAACGCCCAAGGAATGGCCAGTGAAGCAAGCAGGGGGCAGAGCCCTCTAGTATCCATTTAAAATTAAATCTACAACACAATGAAATGTGTAAAAAGTAAAGATCTCAAAATACTTTCTAAATCTACTGTATATAACCTGTTTTTCAGATTATTGTCTTTTGCTAAAAATAGGCACAGTAAAAGAACACTCTATGCACCGCTGGTTCATTTTATTATTTTAAATTATACTTTTTATTATGAAGCATGTGATTTCCCTCTTCGTTACTGACATCTTTTTTGTCTCTGTCTATCGTTTCTTTCATTTCTGCATGTTGTATATGTTGCTACTTCGCTAATTTAAATAGTTAAATGCTCATTATGACAATTTCAGTGTAACATAACACACAAGCTGAAAGCCTATTAGCAGTTCTGATTTATGGACACCCTGTTAAGTGCTCGCTTTGTGGTGGCTGCACACACACTGTTCACACAATCGTGCTCTGTTCAAAAATGAAGGATGCTGTGGCATCCGCCAGCCAACAATCGTGCAACTTTCAGGTTTACAAGTTACATTAGCTTGATGGTGAAGCCTCATGGGGTATTGCCCGCATACTCATTTTGCTAGAGTAGCTTAATCTAGGGGACCATTGCTATTTTGTGGAAAATTAAAATAAAACATTTAAATGCCTCTCTATGAGCCTCCTGTAGGTGCTTGTCTACGATTACAAACGGTACATTATGGGATAAAGAGTCAGCAGGTTATATTTGCTGATTACACAAATTGCAAGAGTAGAATTAAGCCTAGAAATAATAACCACCATTAAAATACAATTTACATTATTAGAGTCAATTAAATTATGATACAGTGACAGCTCGTAAGCAAGCTGCTTGTTGAAAAAGGCTGACAAGAGAGGTGCGAATCGATAACATTATTTATTGTTCTCCACGGCCGGCATTTTTGTAATTGGAGAGTCAGTTCTTGATTCTTACAGCAAACCTACCATTTCTTTGCATTTTTTTTTTCTTTTTGTTCCTGTAATTTTTACAACGCAATCAGGTAAAGCTAATGTGAAAACCAAAAATGCCCACATTTATCAGGTCTCTGGCTAAGCAGTCACCTTTTTCATCAGATTGCAAACGACGTTTGCATTTTACAATGAGGTGCAATTTCTTTAAAATAAAGATTTTTAAAAAAAATCAATTGTACACTAACCCCCCCACCTCCCCTGTCCCTGCCTCATTTTCAGTGTGTTACAGTGGAACAGATTGCATCTGATATTAAACTGTTGGGAGCAGTTCTGAAAAAATTGGATTTAAGACTTGTTTACGATAAATATCTAGGTTCTTCTGACTTTGAGAAAAATTCAATACCCTTAACTTCAGTGTTAATGCCATCAATTGGATTGTCACTGTAACAAATTACAGTTCTACATAACTGTCTATAAAAAGGTAGAAACCCATAATTTGTTCAAACCAAAGAGCTGCAAATATACTTTCTATTTGAAAGTAATAAGGCGTTTGTTTTTGTGCTACTTTAACCTGGAACAAAAAGGCTCAATGACCCAAAATATATATATTAAAAAATAGGTTTTACAAAGTCTAAGTGGAGACAAAGAGATTTAACGTATATTTAAAGTACTGAATAAACAAAAGATAAGAATAAATCCAGATTACTTCACTGGATGTACATAAGGGTATGCATCAAACTCACTTCTCCATCATTCCTCTGATTTTCTCATTACAGATCTCTGTCAGAACTCGGTCTTTCCCTGTTGACGTTTATTATTAAATCGTGCCCTCTGTGCAGACATAAGTCATTCAGACAAGCAGCAAAGTGTCCTCTGTTTCTCCACACCAATAGTCCTGGATTATTGGTAACGAGTCAGGAAAACATACAGTAAAGTACTGTGCAAAAGTCTTGGGCACTTTATATAATTCATACAAATACTTGTCTGTTATTTCATGTCTGTCATGTGCATGCAGCTAACAGGCTTGAGTAAGTATGATTACCTGCCGTACCAGGGGTTGGTGCTGTGCTCTAATCCTTTCTCTCTTTTTCTCCCTCTTGTGGACGAGCTGACTGACAACCTTACCGCCACTGATGTCAAGTCTGGTCTTGATGCTGACAATCTTAACAATTTCCGGCCTATTTCCCACTTACCTTTCCTGTCAAAAGTTCTTGAGCGTGTTGTAGCTTCCCAACTCACCAATTACCTAACCTCTAATAATTTGATGGAACCCTTTCAGTCTGGTTTCAGGGCACGGCACAGCTGTGAAACTGCTCTGCTACGGGTAACCAATGATTTGCTTATGGCAGCAGACTCTGGACAAACCAGCATATTAATTCTGTTAGACCTCAGTGCAGCATTTGACACTGTCAGACATGACATCCTACTGTCCAGAATGGAGAACATGCTGGGTATCTCTGGCACTGCCTTCCAGTGGTTCAAGTCCTATCTGACTGATAGACAAGAGTTTGTTAGTCTTGGCAAGAGCAGATCCAGCTCAGCGCCAGTCACACAAGGAGTTCCTCAGGGCTCTGTCCTTGGTCCTCTGCTTTTCTGTATTTACATGCTTCCCCTTGGCCATATTATCCGTAGCTATGGACTGGGTTATCATTTTTATGCAGATGATACTCAACTCTATTTCAATGTTAAAACTGGAACTTCATCAGAGCTTTCTCAGCTCACAACCTGCCTTAGTGAAATTAAAACCTGGATGGAGCAGAACTCTTTAAAATTAAATTGCAATAAAACTGAACTCCTGCAAATTGGGACTAAAATGCAACTTAATAAAATGAGCTCCTTCCCAGACCATCTTGGCGGTGATCTCATCAGACCTGCCTCTACTGTAAAAAATCTTGGTGTCATTTTTGATTCCTCCCTCTCTTATTCCGCCCACATAAATCACATTAAGAAACTTTCTTACTTTCACCTCCGTAACATATCCCGTGTTCGCTCCTTCCTCTACTTTTCTAACGCTGAGAAACTTGTCCATGCTTTTATCACATCCCGCATTGATTATTGTAATTCCCTACTGGCAGGTGCCCCTTCTAATCTTATATCACAGCTCCAGCTTATTCAAAACTCAGCTGCAAGAGTCCTTACTCGAACCAGCAGCAGTGAGCACATCACACCCATCCTGCTCCGTCTCCACTGGCTCCCTGTGTCTTACAGAATCGAATATAAAATCCTACTAATAACTTACAAAGCCTTAAATAACCTCGCGCCAAACTACATCAGTGACCTACTCCACCACTATGTGCCTGCCCGCCCACTAACGTCCTCTGATTCTGGCAACCTTGTTGTGCCCCTCACTAATCTACACTCCATGGGTGACAGGGCCTTCAGCTGTATAGCGCCCAGACTCTGGAATGACCTACCAAAATTAATCAGGTCAGCTGACTCCATGAATTTTTTTAAAAAACAACTCAAAACTCATCTGTTCAGGAAGGCTTTTAGCTCTACTTGACTTTATTACCCTTCTCTCAGTTTACTTCTCTGTCAAGATACTAATGTAACCTGTGTGTGTGTGCGCGAGACCATCAATTATGTTGTCTGTTTCTTTTTTTTCAGAATTCACTGTCTTAATCTTCTTTATTTATTTATCTGGTTTGTACAATGCTATATATTGTATACGCTGCCGTTCTTTATTATATTCTGTAAGTGCCTTGAGCATGGGAAAGGTGCTATATAAATAAAATGTATTATTATTATTATTTCCAGTTTCCGCCCTCCTTGACCCACCCCTTCCTGTCAGCATACCTTATAAGCCAGCTCTCAACTTGCATTCATCAGTTCTGTACTGGACTCGTGTCTGTAAAGACGTGTTGTTTTGCTTGCCAAAACTTGCAAATATGTGGGTTTTCCAAGGTGGTACCCCCAAAACCTTCTTCTGTGTTTTGTCTCCTTTATTACAGTCTTGTGGATTGGTGTATCGCGACAATGTCTCCCATCTTCTATTTCTTCTTTCTCTTTCTTGTGTGTCACCTAGGACAATTTTTTAAAGATTAGTGGACAGGTAATTGTTTTTTTTTGCTTTAAGGGGTAAACCAAAAAGAAGTCACTTGTTAGCTAGGGGACAGCAAACAAGCAAAATTAAATGAAAACCAAGCTTCAAAGATCAAAAGATTAGCCAAAAGTTCTGCTCAAAAACTAACCATGCACTGCTCCTAACATTGGCAGGTAGTCTTTTATTTCCTAATCTTCATGGAGTAGTTTTTTTTATCCCTTAATATCTTTAATCCAAAGCATGCATCTCACCGAATACATGTTGACATCTTTTATAATGATATGTAGCAATGTTACATGACCAGTAATGAATGTGGTAAACGTAAACACTATGACAACAATTTGGAAAATGGCAATACGGTGACAAGCCAAAAATAATGTTATACTGTAACTGAGCAAATACTGAAATAACAATGAAAAGACTGCAAAATGTTTAAAGAGAAGGTAACCGAAGACACTCATCAGGCCCCAAGACCTTCACCTATGTACAAGATTGATAGATTTATGTTTTAATTTTTGCCCCTCTCTTGTTAAGACCCTCCTACTGTAATACATTGCAGATGATGTCTGCCTTTAACTGCAGCTATTGAACTTTGTAAGTCATTCGAAGTCAGAATTAGACTTACAGTAAGAGGTTTACTAGAAATTTCTGTAAGATCTACCTTTGTTGTTTAAAACTAGCCTTAGAAGGATGGACAGAATTGACACTTTTTGTGGAAGTTCAGCGGTTTTTTACACTTCTGTACAATAAATTGTGCTGAGCTAAACAGAATCTTCAGTTCTTTCTGAAATTATTTTCTACCCTTCCACCTTGCATGGCTTTAAACATGTATGATGAAACACTAATGAAAAAAAAACTCAATCAGTTGAAAATCAGTGGTGGTAACATCAACAACACTACCTTGTTTGAAAAAAATTAGAAAGACTCTGAACGTCTGATAAAGCAATTTTGAAATGAGAGTTGAACAACTGACCTGCACCTGAAACTCAAAAAGACCAACATCATGACAATGGCAGATGGGGCAGTAAAAATATAGATCAAAGATAAAGAAACTGAATGTGTCCAACATTCTCCTGAGATTTAAATTTGACTGATGTGGCGAATCAGGACCTGAGGTCAAACAACACATAGTCTTGGGTCAAATTGCAAAGGTGAGAATGAACAAAATCTGGAAAAGCAAACACATCAGTCTTGCAACGGGACGCATGCTCCCCAATCGCTATGTACGACTGTGAGAGCCGGAGTTTCAAAATGGAGAACAGACAAAAGATCAATATGTTTGAATTATGGTGTTGAAGAAACTCTTTCATGGCGGATGTTGACTTTTGTCAACAGGAGGGGTTGATGGTGGTAATCAACTGTAAATGGAGACATCGTTATGTTTTAGTTGGACTCTCTTTGCTAGGATGAAAGTTAGCATCACTGGTTTGACTGAGATTCCCTACACTCGCATGAGTAGTGAGGCACAAACAGCGGTAAAAATAACATTGTCCTCTGGGAAGAGATCAAGGTGAATGCGAAAAGCAAAATACTCCGTGTACGATGTTTTGCATATTATCGCTGAATTGGACTCTGACTTGTTGGACTCCGATTTTTATACGAGTGATCGAAAATGAATGTGAGGTACCAGCATCAGCTGATCGTGGTACTGAACAGGTTCGTGTAGCAGACGCATCTACGGCAGCATTTGCCTGGGTGGACCACCACTTGCAGTGATGAGAAGTACAAACCAGATTGTGATGCCACTGCTGCCCCCGCACCCTGCCCCGAGAAGACAGTCTGGCAACCAGCCTGCTGCACATTCCTGGCAAACTGCCGGCCACAGGACACAGCAACAGATGCTTTATGTTGATTTCTGTGTGAAACCATTGCTTTGTGTTTTTTTGGAAAAAGTATTCAGTCCTCAAAGAGTTAAATACCATGGAGAGCAAAAGTTACAACAGAGAAGTTCTAAGTCCAAGGATATCCTTAACGCTATGCGATGTGTGCGCTTGAGGATGCTGCTGCTATCCAAACAGTGTACTGACTATACTTATGTACATACTTTAAGTAAATCTGGAGGACTCCACTAGGTGGCAATGTGAGAAATCATCACATGTTGTGAGTTGTGGAAAAAAAGATGTTAAAGATAAAAATTCATTGCATTCTGATGCTGTTACGAAGGTCCCAAAAAATATAAAAAAGATGGCAGAAGATGGTATGTGAGACTTTTAAACGCATCACATCATTACGATGGGGAATATGCAATGTTTGTATTGCCTATACGTTGAAAGAAATCACCAAGTTTAATGATTTGCTTCACCGCATCAAACCATTCATCAAACATCAGAGCATGCAGATCTATCCCGTTGTATTGGCATTGCAGCTTACCGTCACATGTTGATAGTAAACAATGATGCTGATGTCACGTACCAACACCTATATTTTTGCTGGTACTGCAACATGCGCACATGTCATGTTAATTTCTGATGATGTGGCAGTATGATGTGTACACGTTCTCAGCGTGAAGTATAAACCAGCCCTAAGTCGCATCAAGACAGGTATCGCTCTGGAAGGAATGATCACCAAGCTAAGGCTTATTTTGAACATTTGATTTGTGCCAATGGTTTAGAGAAATGAATCATGCTTGGAAAAGTCAGTGGAACAAGGAGAACAGGACACTCTGAATCAAAAATACCATCAAAAATGACACAGCCATACAGTAAGTTTGCTGCAGCTAAAGGATGCTGCTCAAGACAGATAGGCGTGGAGGAAGATGGCTCAGAGAGTCGCTGAAACAACCGAACCTATAAATCAAGTCACCCTTCTATAAAAGTTTATTTTTCTGTAGTCCGCTATCTGACTCCCTTAGAATGCCCTTTCGTTTTTATTGTGAAGGATTCACTTGAAAGTTACACCATATTATGGAACCTTACAGTGAGCAGGAATTGTGCCACACCAATTCATTTTAAGCAGGCGATCCACAAATCTCTCACAGAAGTGGAGTTTCATTAACACATTGTGTAAAATTTAGGCTATTATTGAATAGAGGACAAATAAATTTGAAAGCATTCATTTTTTCATTTTCTGTAATTTGCTGATTTTCCAACTTTCCATTGTATTTGACATGGCGTGGAAATATGTTCCTCAGTGATCTTTAAATATCTTAATTTATCCTTTTTCAAATTCCAAATCTGACATAACAAATGTCAGAATAGTTCTTCCAAAGGACTGTACCCTGGTGTCCTCAACAATATAAATCGGTAGCAATTGGGTTTTGACCACACCAAACAATATTTTTACAGGCCTGCACTGTTCAAAGTAGATGCTCCTTGGCTCACTGCTTCCCTACCTTCTTGTTTATCACCAAACCCGGAGTGGGACACATTTGAGCTGGATTGTGTCCTGCTATATCCCAACTTTTTCAAGGTATAGTAAATTGTGCACTTTGATAGGCCACTGCTTTTACTTGGCTAACAGTAGCTCATGTATGTGTAATGACAGCCTAGACTGGCCTCTTTCATCAACAGTCAGAGGATGGATGTTTTTGGTTTTAGTGGTCAGACCTTACTAGAGCTGCACCCGGTACGCTTATGCTACAGTGCTTGGCGATCTCTGCCATGCTACACTGAAAAGAAAAAACAAAAACTGATAAATCTTCAGTCTCTCCCATGCTAACTATGAAATGCAAAGGTACGCACACACAATTCATTGGCTTCTTCCTACGTGACGTGGTCGCTGATTGAGCACTCAATTACGTGAGAAGGGCTGGTGTACCTAATTACGTGACCACACAGGGTAAAACAATAAAATAATGGGTGCCCTTTTTGTATGCTTTTAATATGGCACATTAGAATATAAATGGTAGCTGTTAGGCAAGCTGTCTGCTCTAGTGATTAGGCTTATGCGTTACATAATGTAACCATGGTGCCATATCCTCATACTTTTTGTCTGCTCAGGTGGCATGAAGGATGAAAAACACATTAGTGCCTCTCTATATTCCCTTGACCTAAGCTGTCAACAGAAGCCGACACAGATGCATACACCTTGCCAATCGTCAGGAGATCAACTTGGAAAAGGAAGCAAAAACCCAAATAGGATGCAATCTGTGAAGACAGAATTACAACAGAACTGAGCTGCACAGTACGTCAATGATGCTAGGTCTCTTCAGCGTCCATTGTAAAGACGTTGAAGTGTCAGTTGCTAAAACGGTGTTAGCCATTGCTAATCAAGTTACTGATGTTGCAATCAGATGAACTGAACACTAATTCTCTACGCAGAAAAGCTTTTTGTTTTTGCAGTTCTGCTGCTACAACTAAAACCACTTCTAAAGGTGTCACTGATCTCTGCTTGCTTTCCTGTTATTTGATTTATGTACAAAATGGTATAATAATACTGCATTTTTATTAGGCTGCTGGACGGTACAGTAGTGCAGTGTTGTTTCACTTATCCAGAATCCTGGGTTCAAGACCCTTGCCCAGCCATTGACTGTGTGAGGTTTGCATTTATATTCTAATGTGCCATATTAAAAGCATACAAAAAAGAAACCCATTATTTTATTTTTTGACCCTGTGTGGTCACGTTATTAGGTACACCAGCCCTTCTCATGGAATTGAGTGCTCAATCAGCGACTACATCACAAAAATACACACATTAGTTCAACTGCAAATGGGCTCTTCTGCGCTTGTGAATGTTGCTGTGTGTGGCTGTTATGTTATTAGGGAGCTATGGTGTCTTCAGATGGGCAAAATAGAATCGAAATAATGACAGAAACTCAAACAAAGAAGAATAGAGACAGAAAAGCAACTCTAGAAAATAAAGGAAGTGGGTGGATTAGTAAGAAGAAACCAGAAAGCCCAAGGAAGACATTTTGCCCAACATGGCATGTCCTTTCCAATCTTTTTCTTTTTTCTCTACTTTTCAAAACTGCAACTTGAATTTTTCAAGTGATAACACACCCTGTTCAGAGGCATACATTTAAGTAAATGTCTGATCTGTGCTTCACAAGTTGGTTTGTGACGAATGACTGCTTAATGAAATAAAGAGAACAATGATATCAGGATGACGCAGAGGGGAAAGCATAACTCCTTGGAATAAAAGAAGTGCAAAGCTTTGTGGAACCACAGATCGTGGCGTTCCCCCTTTTTATCTCAAACATGTCGCGCTGAGAACTGCTATTTCAAAAGAAAGGAGCAGGTCGCACTGTTGATCCATGCAGCAGATAATTCCAATAATTTGAGTATGAAGAAAGAGACTTTCCATAAATTGAATGACAGAGTAGCTAAGGATTTTCAGCAAGAGGTTTAGGCTGATTTTATTGCAATGGCAGCCAGAGGGAAAAGAGAGAAAGAGAAGAAATATTGAGGATGGAAAAATCTTTAGGATTGAAACGGATGTCACAAGAAAGGCAAAGCTGAAACAAACTCTAAAACAGTGCAACAAAAAAGCGAAGACTGCGAGGTTTTCCCAAAACATATGAAACAAGATGCAGTACCTAATGACTTTCAGATCTGAAAGCTCAGAATCCATGTTTTTATTTACGTGATCCTGTACTTCTTGTGTCCAAGTCCATTCTTCAGCTTTCTATGTCAGCAATGTACACCGATCAGCCACAACATGAAAACCCCCAAAAAGTGAAGTGAATAACCTTGATTATGTCGATACAATGGCACCTGTCAAAGGGTGGAATATATTAGATAGATAGATAGATAGATAGATAGATAGATAGATAGATAGATAGATAGATAGATAGATAGATAGATAGATAGATAGATAGATAGATAGATAGATAGATAGATAGCGCTTTGAGTACTGAGAAAAGCGCTATATAAATGTAATGAATTATTATTATTATTATTATACTGTATTAATCCCAAGGGGAAATTCACATAACTCCAGCAGCAGTATACTGATACAAAAAACAATATTAAATCAAAGAGTGATAACAATGCAGGTATACAGACAGTCAATAACTTTGAATAATGTTAACGTTTATCCTCCGGGTGGAATTGAAGAGTCGCATAGTGTGGGGGAGGAACGATCTCCTCAGTCTGTGAGTGGAGCAGGACAGCGACAGCAGTCTGTCGCTGAAGCTGCTCCTCTGTCTGGAGATGACACTGTTTAGTGGATGCAGTGGATTCTCCGTGATTGACAGGAGTCTGCTCAGCGCCCGTCGCTCTGCTACGGATGTCAAGCTGTCCAGCTCCGTGCCTACAATAGAGCCTGCCTTCCTCACCAGTTTGTCCAGGCGTGAGGCGTCCTTCTTCTTAATGGTGCCTCCCCAGCACACCACCGCATAGAAGAGGGCACTCGCCACAACCATCTGATAGAACATCTGCAGCATCTTATTGCAGATGTTGAAGGACGCCAGTCTTCTAAGGAAATATAACCGGCTCTGTCCTCTCTTGCACAGATAATCAGTATTGGCAGTCCAGTCCAATTTATCATCCGAATTATTATTGCAATGGCAAATATTAGGCAGCAAGTGAACAGTCAGTTCTTGAAGGAGATGTTTTGGAAGCACAACAAATGGGCAAGCGTAAGGATCTGAGCAATGTTGAAAAGGGCCAAATTGTAATGGCTACTTGTCTGGGTCAGAGTGTCTCCAAAATGGTAGGTCTTGTGGGGTGTTCCTGGTATGCAGTGGTTAGTACCTACCAAAAGTGATCCAAGGAAGGACAACTGGTGACCCAATTACAGAGTCATGGACGCCCAAGTCTCATTGATGCATGTAAGGAGCAGGAGACTAGCCCATCTGGGTTGATCCAACAAAAGAGCTACTGTAGAACAAATTGCTGATAAACCTAATGTTGGCCATGAGAGAATGGTGTCAGAACACACCGTGCATCACAGATTTCTGTGTATGGGGCTGCATAGCTGCAGGCTGGTCAGAGTGCCCATGTTGACTCCTGTCTACTGCAGAAAGTGTTAACAATGTGCATGTGAGTGTCACAAGAAAGAATCGCAGCTTCTTTTAGATCATGTGGACAGTCGGGCGCATGCACATCGTTTACCCGGGGAAGAGATGGCAGCATTGATGCACTACAGCAAGCCGACAGAGGCAGTGTGGTGAATTTGTTACTGTTCTGCTTGAAAACCTTGGCTCCTTGAATCCTTGGGTTATTGAGCACATCTGTCTCGTTTAAAATTGTCTAAAATGTTTCCGGGGCAAGATCCAAACTGCGAATGTTGCAATCGAGCTCTAGCCTCACTGGGTGCCACATGTTTAGGGCATGTACCAAATTAACATCATTTTGAACCCAAATTTTTAAATGCCTTTCAGACAGCCTTGGTGTCACAATCCCTCCTAATCCACTAACACCCGTGTTTGGTGGGCTCCCAGATGGGCATAAAGTGGAGAAGGACAAACAAACTGTAATGGCCTTTACTTCACTATTAGCACGTAGACTTATCTTGCTCAACTGGAAGAATCCTAACTCACCTCTTTATTAAATCAGTGTGTAACTGATGTTGTATACTATTTGAAACTGGGAAAAAAATAAATTCATACTTAGAGGATCTGTTCACAACTTATTTCCAAACCTAGCAGGAACTAAGCAATAACATTTTAGAATTAGCATTTAAATTGAGCAAACTGATTCTCTCCCCTCTTTTTTATTCTATTTATTTTTATTCATTTATTAATTTATCTACTTACTTATTTTTACTACTTTTACTCTGCTGGCCTAGCTCTCTGTCTTATGGGTGGGGGTTGGTGTGTTTCGACTGTAGTTTTATTAAATGTGACTTGCTTGTATGGAATATTATTTGATTTTAATAAAATCAATAAAATGCAAAAAATAGAAAATGAATGGGTAGATGGATGGACTGACATCAGAATGTGTCTTACCATGTCATTGAATTATGCAATAAAATGAGATTTTTACTTAAAAAAAAAGAAGAAAGAAGGTGGCCTGGTCCAATGAATCACATCTTCTTTTAGATCATGTGGACAGTCGGGCATACGCACATCATTTACCTGGGGAAGAAATGGCAGCAAGATGCACTACGGCAAGCCGCCAGAGGCAGTGTGGTGATCTTGTCAATGTTCTGCTTGGAAACCTCGAGTCCTGCGACTCATATGGATGTTACTTTGACACGTACTACCTATCTAAAAATTGTTGCAGACTACGTACACTCTTTCATGACAGTGGTGTTCCCTGATGGCAGTGGCCTCTTTCTGTGGGATAACGCACCCTGCCACACTCCAGAAATTGGTCAGGAACAGTTTGAGGAACATAAAAATTGATTTCAAGGTGTTGACTTGGCCTCCACATTCCCCCAGATCTCAATCTGATCAAGCATCTGTGGGAAGAGCAGGAAAAACAAATCCAGTCAATTAATGACACACCATGAAAGTTACAGGACTTAAAGGTTATGCTGCTAACGCCTAGGTACCAGGCACCAGAGGACGCCTTCAGAGTTTTTGTGGAGCCCATGCCTTGATGGGTCAGAACTGTTTTGGCTGCACATAGAGGGACCCACATAACATTATGTAGATCGCTTTAATGTTGTGGCTGGTCAGTATATATATTCTCACAATATGTCCGTATTTGTATGGCAATGTTAATCAGAAAATCTGTTGTGATGTATAGATACTATGCACAGTGCCTATAAAAGAGTAGTAATCTCCTTGGAAGTTTTCACATTTTATTGTTATATTACTTTGAATTACAATGGATTTATTTGAAAATTTTTGACACTGATCAGCAGTAAAAGACTCTTTAATGTCAAAGTGAAAACAGATCTCTGCAGAGTGATCTAAATAAATTACAAATATAAAACACAAAATAACTGATTGCATAAGTTTTCAAGTCTGAATATACCTTTGGCAGCCATGACGGTTTTGAGTCTGTGTGCACAGGTTTTTTTCTCTCTATCAGCTTTGCACATCTGATCACTGCCGTTTTTCTCCATTCTTCTTTTCAGGCTTTGTCAGGTTGCATGGAGATCATGGGTGAAGTGCTTCTTTCAAGTCCAGCCACACATTCTAAATTGAACTGACATCTGGAAACTGACTCGGCTACTCCAGGACATTAACATTGTGGTTTTTAAGCCATTGATATGTTGCTTTGACTTGGGGTCGTTGTCTTGCTGGATAACAAATCTTCTGCCAAGGGGCAGGTTTCTTGCACTCTTCATCAGGTTTTTCTGCTGTATTGTTCTACTTTCATGTTGCCCTCTACCCTCAAAAACCTTCCTAGCCCTGCTGTAGAGAAGCACCCCCACCGCATAATGCTCCCTCCATGGTGGGGATGGTGTACTTTTGATAATGTACGCATTTTGGTTTATGCCAAACATGGAGTTTAATCTGTTGGCCAAAAAGATCACTTTTGGTCTCATCAGGCCATAGAACCCTCCTCCTGTCGCACCCTACGCAACTGTGTTTGATCTTATTCAAGAAAGGATCACAGTCGCCCCATAGGAGAAAGACTTTCCAAGACTAAGGTCATAAAACTTATGAAACCGTTTCTGGACAAAGGCAGAACTGTAACAACAGTTTTCTTATATAAAGTATGCAATATAAAGACCATCACAAAACATATTCACAGACAGGACTTTGCACGATACCTTGATGAGCTCTGTCAGCTGTGCTGCTTCGTTGGAGGATAGGTGTGGGCAGACTGACTGGCAGGATAATGCCGGACCTCTTCCTGCATCCAAACGGTGCCCTCTTTCGCCTTTACACCTGGTGCACCTACATTGTTTTTATATGTGAGGGGATGTTTCTTGTGGGCAGGGCTTCTGTTCTCTTTCTCCGGTGTAGAACCCTCACCCTCATCTGAGTTCACCTCTGTTATAGCACGTCTTTATTTGAAAACAACAGTGTTAGATCAGGGGGAGCGTGAACGTGACTTAAGAAAATAAAACTGAATAAAAAAAAATAATTCTAACCTTTACAAGTACCATACATTTACACCGTCTGATTACAGAATCAAATCAAATGTATGTTTTTATTGTATAATAGTAACAATAAGAGCAGCTCACTACTCAAAGCGCTTATTTTGGGACGCAACCTCCTGATTATGAGTCAGCAGTTCTTACCACTGTACTACCAGAGCAGTCGTGACAGAGAAGTACACTAACTCAATTTCTTTTTCTTCGGTTATAGTCTTGAATAAAAGCACACTTGTTTTGTTATATTTGTACCTTTTGTGAAAGTGCTTACTTGATATTTGGACTTCAGTCTTCACACATTACACACTGTGTCAAAATTTTGTCGTTAGTACTAAAACATGAAAAAGTTTATTGTTTAGGTATTTGTTCAACATTTCTGTAATCCCACACTTACATAGATCTTGCAGACACAGAACACACATGAAATGCATGAGTTCCAAATTATTATATTATTTACCCTATACAGCTCCAGGTACCTCACTCCCAGATAATCAAGGCATGAGCTGAGAGAATTTTGTGTCCATTCTGTGGCAGTGGAGGAGATGAGATAGCAGGCTGTTTGCTGCTTGTGTTGGTTGATGCATTTACAACACAAAAGACGCTGAATGGAATGGTGCAAAGGGATTTAAGGTGGGCCGGGATTTTTTTTCGTAGGCGTTGGTAATTCTAGTGTTAATGTGTTTTCTAGCACATGAATACGACTCACCACCAGTTGGACCTTTGAGATAAAGTGCATTTATATGACAATGAATTGAAACCTCAGACAGATGACCTCCATTGATCTAATTCTGTGACTCCCAAAACTAATTGGCTGCACCAGTGACGATTAAAGAGAGTGAATTCTTACACAACCAGTTATTTTGTGTTTAATATTTGTAATTAATTTAGACCACTTTGCTGAGATCTATTTCCACTTTGACATTAAAGAATCTTTTCCTGTTGTTCAGTGTCAAAAAAAAAACAAACAAATTAAATTCATTCTGATTCAATGTTAAAACATGAAAGCTTCCAAAATGGTTAGTACTTTTTTTATAGGCACTCTGTGTAGATTTGTGTGGCCCTTAAGCTAGCAAAGTCTGCCCACTCATAAATTGTATGCCCCAAGGTTACTGGTTAACTTCATCATCTCCGGTTTTACTGTGTGAATCTTCAAGAGTTTCAAATGTAGAATATGGAAACAACTTTGCCATTGTGGTTTAGAAGATGTCACCTAAATTTATCAGCCATGAACCTGGGAAGCCGCCCCCCGAAGGTTGCATAGTGGAGCGAAGGTTTTAGTAAATAAATAAATGATGCCTGCTGTTTCACCGATTTCACTTACTGTAATGCGGAGTTGCAAGCTCTCTTTTAATATTAGGGAGCTAACCAGAGCAGCACGGAGGCAGACGGTAAACTTCTAATGTTTTTCAAGTAATGATATACTTTCGGGTGGCACAGTGGCGCAGTGGGTAGCGCTGCTGCCTCGCAGTTGGGAGATCTGGGACCTGGGTTCGCTTCCCGGGTCCTCCCTGCGTGGAGTTTGCATGTTCTCCCCGTGTCTGCTTGGGTTTCCTCCGGGTGCTCCGGTTTCCTCCCACAGTCCAAAGACATGCAGGTTAGGTGGATTGGCAATTCTAAATTGGTCCTAGTGTTTGTGTGTGTCCTGCGGTGGGTTGGCACTCTGCCCGGGATTGGTTCCTGCCCTGTGTTGGCTGGGATTGGCTCCAGCAGACCCCTGTGACCCTGTGTTCGGATTCAGCGGGTTGGGAAATGGATGGATGGATGATATACTTTCTTAAAGGTTGCTATAATAATAATTTCTTGCTTGGTAAAATGTGTTTCTTTTTGGTTAAAAGACTTCTTCAAAAGCATCTTAAGGATAACGTCAGCTATAAACCTTCCACCTCAAAGAAGTCCTATACATAAGAACCACGCCTAAACATGGCCGTGATGTTCAGAAGAGGACACGCAAGCATGACTTTACAGTGCAGCATTCAATTGCGAAGGGAAACTTTCTTCCCAGAGGTTGCCAGCTGGTAGGTAAATGAGGTCTCCAAGTATCTGTCACTCCGTCATCTGTTGTGTAAATAAGATCTCATGTGCATCTTATTCATGTGCATCTGTTGGTTCAACACTACCCTAACCTCCAGAGGCTCTGTCCGGTATACTGATGAATAAGTAATGAGCTTCTGTCTCCTCAGCGCCATATTCCCTCAATCTTGGAAGTTCTCTCCGTGAAGACCAATGGGATAAGATAAATATGAAGTTGGCGAGGATTACAGGCTCCGCTGGTGAAGATTTGTGTGTGATACACTGAAGTCCCATTTGTGCACATGGCATTTGCTTCTCAATACAAGGTGCAGTTTAGCATGGCTGCATCGTGCAGGCTCTCTGTTACAGGAAGGTGGTTAGAGGACTGAAATGAATAAATAGATACTGGCATGCAGTCACAAGGGCCGGAACGCTGCAGATAAATATCCTTAAAGCATCTGTCCAGCGTGCTTGTTTTTAAATGCTGCATCTGACAGTTTAATCCATCTTATTGCCCCCAACTCCTTGCCTTTTATACTTATTAAAATTGTTCTCCCTTTTAGATGAAAAATCACTTCCTGACTGTGGAGAAAGGAAATCATAAATATCAGGCCATGCATTCTCTGATCAATCGGTAAGTTGCAGAAGTTTTAGGATTATCAGCATCACACATATAAACATTAGAGACAATAGTGGCCATTAGGCAGACTGGTACAAGGCCACTTTTACTGCTAATTTAATTTTAGACTTTGGAATGATCCCTTCACCACTATACATGTGACAAACAAAATAATACATCAATTCGAGGTAACACAGATGGAAAAGGAACAAAGTTAGGCCAAAAAGCAACCATAAACTCAAAAGTCTTGAATGACCATATTTAAAACCATTAGTACACAAAGAGTAGAACCTTCTAGTGCAGAGGTACTCAGTTATGGACCAGGAGGTCCGTTGTCAGAGGGGAACATTTTTTGTACAATGGGTGATTTTTTTTATTCTCTATTAAGCAAATTTTCTGAATAACACTGTCAATGCATTGTTGACATATCTGCTTTGAAGATCAAACTGCCACGGTGATAGATAATTGTAAAGGCAAATGTCCTGAATAATCCTGTTACTGGTTATTGTGATGTCTGTCTACAGGACATAGATATTTGCCTGTCTTGCCAAAAAGTCACCTGCTTTAAAGTTTGAACTGCCTAAACATATATATGAGAGTGATTCAAAAATTATCCGCTCTCCGGCTAAAGAATTTATTTTCATCAACTTCACAAAAGACAAATACATCATTTTTCAACATACCGTATTTTTTGCACCATAAGACGCACCTGACCATTACACGCACCTAGGTTTAGAGGAGGAAAACAAGAAAAAAAATATTCTGAACCAAATGGTGCACTAATATGTTTAATAAAATATAGCAGAATAATATTTCAACCATGTAAATTCAACAGCGGTATTAAGAAACATCATCACTGTCATTAACAAATAAGGAGAGACTTTAAGGTTCAAGCACTCTTCTAGTTTTATGGAAACCCCAAGAACTCCTCATTGCTAGTGTCAGAATTTACTAAGCTCAGTTGCTCACAATCACTTTGCAGGAGCACATACCTATCATCACGCGGCATAACCTGTCCAAAGCCACCAGGGGACAAAGCACGTTTGGACCAATGCTCCCTGAAGTTATATCACCAGTCTAGTCCTATCTATATTTGTAATGCCACAAAGCCCTTCATCTCGTGTTTTGTTGTGGGTTTCCAGTTTGAAAAACGAGAATGCGGTGCAAGCACAGCCCTCGATTCAAAAAATTGCTCTGCATACCTGTTTGTCTCGTCTGACAGTAGCTGAAAGGCAGCTTCAGGAAAGAACAGCCTGAAGTAGTCCAGCGGCTGGTAATCTGTCGAGTCCAGAGTCCGACTCAGTGATAATGCGCAAAACATCGTCTGCTGAGTATTTTGTTTTCTGCACTCGCTTCGCTCCCTCTCATGAGATGTAGATGCTATCTTGCCTTTGTTTATATTTGTTTACATTTCGCAACTCACGCACACGCAAGGATTAGATGCCGAGTCAATGAGTCTAACATTCCTCCAAGCACAGAGGGAATGTCTGTAACGTAACAGTGAGTTTTGTCGCCCTCTACCCCTGGATGTCGACTTTTGTCAGGTAATACACATCATGGTCTGTGACGCAATATTCGCTCCATAATACGCACAGATATTTCCAACCTTCTTTTGGAGAAAAAAAAGTGCGTCTTATGGTGCGAAAAATACGGTAATCTCCCTGCTTTTCAACCCACTTTGTCCATCTGTCAACAAGCTTTCATATTCCTTCATTCTCGTAGGGCTTCATTCGAAATGCAAGTCTGTTGTGGATTATTTGCATAGGCAGAGCCATGGCTGATTTGCAAATGTTTTGCCACATCATCTACTGCCACTTGTCTATTCATCATAATCGTTTCACCTGCACACTCAATGTTGTCATCAGTCGTGGATGTGGACAGGGGTCCTGCTCCTTCCTCCTTCCTGATTACATCTTGCCTGAAGAAGGGGTTTAGTTGCCTCGAAAGCTTGCATATTGTAATCTTTTTAGTTAGTCAATAAAAGGTGTCATTTTGCTTGACTTCTCTCTGCACAACCTTTAGAGGCTGTCAATCACTGCAAACCAAGCGATTCCCGGAGCTCTCCATGAGATTTCTTCAGCTGTCAGCAGGTCGTTTGGCCCACTCTACCTGAGCAAACTGCTCCAGATGTGTTAAGTTTGAAGGGGGACTTCTCCAGAGTCCAGACTGCACGTTTCAGTTCTTTCCATAGATGTTTGATAGGATTCACATCAGGGGTCATAGTAAGCCACTTCAGAATAGTCCAATGTTTTGTTTTTAGCCATTCTTGGGTGCTTTTAGCTGTGTGTTTTGGCTCATTATCCTGTTGGAAGATCCATGACCCATGACTAAGACTGCTTTTTCTCTTTGATTACAATTGCTCTGTCTGATTTTAACTTTTGTATTTTACTTTTGCTTATAATCTGTGTTTTGTCTATTGTTCGGTGTCCTTGAGTGTTTAGAAAGGCACCTACAAATAAATAAAATGTATTATTATTATTATTTTAACTTTCTGACACTGGGCATTATGTGCCAGACGCAGAAAAGCAGTCCCAAAACATAAACAAGCCATGTCTATGTTTCACAGTAGGTATGGTGTTCTTTTCTTTGAAAGCTTCATTTTATTGTCTGTGGACACAGGGTTGATATGACTTGCCAAAAAGCTCCAGTTTTCTGTTATCTGTCCAAATGATATTCTCCCCGAAGCATTGTGGCTTCTCCTTATGTGTTTTAACAAAATCCAGTTTGGCTTTCTATGGTTTCATTCAACAGTGAAGTCCTGCTGGGTCTTCTTCCATTGAGCCCACTGTCGCTCAAACAGTGATGAATGGTGCAATCAGACACTGATGGACTGTGACCTTGAAGTTCAGCTTGTATCTCTTTGGAAGTTGTCCTTCTTGGCTTTTTGTCTCACTATCCTCCTGCCCGTTCTGGGAGTTGACTTTCCTCTTGCGGCCACATCCAGGGAAGTTAGCTACAGTCCCAAATTTAAACTTCTTTATAATATTTGCAATGGTTGTCACAGGAACATCAAGCTGCTTGGAGATGGTCTTCTAGACTTTGCCTTTAACATTCTTGTCTATCATTTCTTTTCGATCACCTCAGATAACTCTCTACTTTGCTTTCTCTGGTCCATGTTAAGAGTGTGGGAAACACGATGACACCAAACAGAAGAGTTTAAATACCCTGAATGACTGATTGCACTATTAGAGTCCTGTGTGATTCGAATTAAAGAAAACAGCTAGTTTGAAAAATCACTCTAGATAGATAGATAGATAGATAGATAGATAGATAGATAGATAGATAGATAGATAGATAGATAGATAGATAGATAGATAGATATGTAAGGCACTATATGATAGATAGATAGATAGATAGATAGATAGATAGATAGATAGATAGATAGATAGATAGATAGATAGATAGATAGATAGATAGATAGATAGATAGATAGATAGATAGATACTTTATTAATCCCAATGGGAAATTCACATTCTCCAGCAGCAGCATACTGATACAATAAATAATATTAAATTAAAGAATGATAATAATGCAGGTGAAAAACAGACAATAACTTTGTATAATGTTAAATGTTAACATTTACCCCCCACCCCCCCCCCCAAGAGTGGAATTGAAGAGTCGCATAGTTTGGGGGAGGAACGATCTTCTCAGTCTGTCAGTGGAGCAGGACAGTGACAGCAGTCTGTCGCTGAAGCTGCTCTTCTGTCTGGAGATGACACTGTTTAGTGGATGCAGTGGATTCTCCATAATTGATAGGAGCCTGCTGAGCGCCCGTCTCTCCACCACAGATGTTAAACTGTCCAGCTCCATGCCAACAATAGAGCCTGCCTTCCTCACCAGTTTGTCCAGGCGTGAGGCGTCTTTCCTCTTAATGCTGCCTCCCCAGCACACCACCGCGTAGAAGAGGGCGCTCAACACAATTGTCTGATAGAACATCTGCAGCATCTTATTGCAGATGTTGAAGGACGCCAGCCTTCTAAGGAAGTATAGACGGCTCTGTCCTTTCTTGCACAGCGCATCAGTATTGGCAGTCCAGTCTAATTTATCATCCAGCTGCACTCCTAGGTATTTATAGGTCTGCACCATCTGCACACAGTCACCTCTGATGATCACGGGGTCTATGAGGGGTCTGTGCCTCCTAAAATCCACCACCAGCTCCTTGGTTTTGCTGGTGTTCAGTTGTAGGTGGTTTGAGTCGCACCATTTAACAAAGTCATTGATTAGGTCCCTATACTCCTCCTCCAGCCCATTCCTGATGCAGCCCATGATAGCAGTGTCATCAGCGAACTTTTGCACATGGCAGGACTCCGAGTTATATTGGAAGTCCGATGTATATAGGCTGAACATTATTGTTTTTTCTAATCCAATAATTTAGAATCTTTTCTAGGGTTACCAACAAATGTGTCCAGGCCATTTTAGAATATCTTTGTAGAAGAAGAAATACTTGGATCTCTTTTCACAGTTGCTTTGCTTTACCCGGTGACATATCAAATACATGCAGGTAACACAGGGGACAATTGCTTTTCATTGAATCATACATCACTTTTTCAATGAGCTATAAGGGTACCAACAAACTTGTCCATGTCTGTATGAAAGAAACCATAATTTTTTAAAAGTAAATCCTCTTTTGTTGGGCCTTCTACTTCAGTCTCTGTGATCTCAGGTGCCTTTTTATATGATGTGCTGCTGCACACTTATTAGATTTCTTTTTCAGCCACATTTTTTGTATATGGCTATTTACTTCTGCATTAATCTACTCCTCGAATAAATGGATGTCATTTGTGTCCATTTTTGATAAATAGCGAATAGTTACATGCACTCAGTTCTTTCCCGAATGCTGGCACCTAATGATCGTGCAGACTGGGGTCACAGTAGCACGTAGTAATGCGGACGGTAGACATATTCTAATGGGTAGGCTAAGCGAACAGGTCAAAAGCTCCAAAAACATCATCTGGAGAACTCAGCCTACCAGCATGTGTTTGTGAAATGTTAAAAGCACTAGACAGATTTTCAGTTTAGGTTGTTTTAGAATGCCAACAGTAGCATAATAAAAAATATATTGAAAATCAGGTGGCAAAAATAGATTGCATGTTTCGTCAAAACATTGAATTCACAACTTTTTGTTATTATAACTGCTTATGTTCAGTACAACTTCTTGTTGCTCCTAAAAGGTTCTTTTTGTTACCAATACCATTATCACTATTGTCATCTATTAAGATTAGGCTCTGCTGTCTTACTGCTCCGGAGCCATCTGTCTGTGTCGAGTCCGCGCTTTCTCCCTGCCTTCACTTTTTTCTTCCACATTCCATAGACCAGGGGTCCGCAACTCCAGTCATGGTGGGCCCCAGTGGCTGCAGGTTTTCATTCTAACAAATCTAAAAAAAAAAAAACAAGTCAATTAAAATGAATTCAAAAGAAGTTAATTAGCAGCAAAAACAGTGCACTATTTAAGAAAAGGGTGAGAATGGGGACCCCTGCCATAGACATACACACATTCGGACACATTGCCTATGTGAGTGTGGAACAGCAACTGGATTAAGTGGTTCACTACATGGATGGTTTGTATTTTAATTGTTAATATTTGGACATTTTGCAACCTGAGCTTTCAGTTTTGGGTGGACAGGAAATCAGTGCCAATCTCGGCAACGTCGTCAAAGTCGAGTCAGTTTTATTTATAGAGCACATTTAACACAAAAACAGTTGACGAAAGTGCTGTACAGTTTACATAAATACACCAATAAATACATAGACAAATAAATACACCAACATACAGTATATAAATAAATGGAAAAAGTATTGTCATGCAAGTTTAAAAAGTCAAGGCAAAAACATTTTCAGACTGGATTTAAAAGTAACCAAAGTTGGTGCTCAGCTAATATAAAAAGGTAAAACTATCCCAAAGTTTAGGGGCAGCTACTGCAATAGCATGGTCCCCTCTGAGCTTATGTCTACAGCTCAGCATGACCAGTAACTTCTAGCCAGAGGATGTCAGTGATTGGAGGGAGAGTAAGGGTGCCTATCTAGTGCACATTATCCCTCACCACTTTGTATAGGTCCTTGGGCTGCATACTACCGTATATATAATCGTGGATAAGGTCTCCTGCGGATAAGTCGGGACTTGATTTTACTGTATAATTTCTGGTATTTTATAATGTTGGTCGTATAAGTCGAATGTGGAAAACTCATGCTGTTGGTCCAAGAGATTATGACATGCTAATGCTCACCTGAGAGAGTAACCACGGAGCAGACGGCCTTTTATTTCTATGTGGGTGCGGCAATGTGTTGTATCAGCATGTGCTTCTAACCTCTCTCTCTCTCTATTGTGAATACGTGACCACACGGTAATATTCAAACTATTCTCAAGCAACGTTTGCACTGTTTTGTGTTTTTTGTATCTCATACCCTCATACGCCTTTATCGTAAGAGTATCCCTTATATACGATGGAATGCTCAATCAGAAGAAAATATGAAGCTGGCTTTAAATTAAAAGTCATTGAAATGGCGAAAGAAATTGGCAACTGCGCTGCTGCAACAAAATTCGATGCGTCTGAGAAACTGATGCGAGATTGGAGGAGGCAAGAAGATGTAAAAAAAATATATATATTAAGTGTCGCATTTTCAGTGGGTTGGAAAATGGATGGATGGAAGTGTCGCATTTTTGAACGGGCATATAAGTCGGGGTCTGATTTTTCGGGTTTCAAGACCCAACTTATACGTGAGTATATACTGTAGTTATTCATTTTATTCTATGTAGTGCCTTGCAATGAGCTTACATTCTACAAACAATACACATTAACACCTTATGGATTGTATAGGTTGTTTACTGACTGACTAACATGTCTAATGTCTACTGACTAATTAATGTTATCCTTGACTCCCAAACCTCAGGGTTTTCATGACAGACAGACAGACAGACAGACAGACAGACAGACAGACAGACAGACAGACAGACAGACAGACAGACAGATAGATAGATAGATAGATAGATAGATAGATAGATAGATAGATAGATAGATAGATAGATAGATAGATAGTGTAACAGTTGAGGCCTTTATCGACCTTTCGAACCCTCAGGTACCACGCCAAACACCAGGTAAAAGTCCAAGAATTATTTATTTGGAAACTACTAAAGTGCACAAAGCACCTACACTCCACAATACTCATATAAACAATAAACAACACAGTAATCAATCCTCCACACTCCCAGACACTTCGACACCCTTCCTCCCAGCTCAGCTCACTGTCTGGGCTTTTCCCCTTAGTCCTTTATACCCCCTGACCCGGAAGTGGTTCCTGTTCAAACCCCACAAGTCCTTATTCCTTCCGGGTCAGGGTAATCAGTCCTTTTCTTCACCCCGGGAGCACGTCGTTTCTTCCCGTCATGTGACCATGATGTACTCCCGGGTTATAGGGCACATACAAGCCTCCGAGTCCCCCTACAGTGACTCCTGTTGGCCTCCAAGGTATCCAGCAGGGCTGCGTATAAAAACTACATAGTCCATGAGGCCCTGCTGGAACTCGGGGCACGTCCACACTGTTGGGAGAGCTCCACCTGGCGTCTTGGGGGTGAGGGCCGAAATATTTAGCCGGCCACCCACCACAATAGATAGATAGATAGATAGATAGATAGATAGATAGATAGATAGATAGATAGATAGATAGATAGATAGATAGATAGATAGATAGATAGAAGAAAGGGGTGCAGGAGGTCAGTAAGAGGGGGCTAAACCATTCAGAACTGCTAAACAAACAATACCATTTTAAACTCAATCCCATTGCGAACACTAAGCAAGTGAAGAGAAGCTCTGACTGGTGTGATAAGATTCTGTTTTCGTGTGCCTGTTAGAAGCCTGGACACAGCATTCTGGACTAGTTGAAGGTAAACATGGGTTGACTGATTAACTTTAGTGTATAATGAGTTCTTGCCAAGCAGATAAGAGACAAACATTTTTGAAAATCATTTGCAGAAAGTTAAGGAATGGCATTAGCTAATTTTCTGAGCTGACAGAAACAGCCTTCAACAATGGAGTTCATTTGTTTCTCGAATCTGAGGGCATTATCAAAAATCATGCCAAGACTTTTAGTGAAGGGCTTACAGTATTTTGCCAGATGGCTGTTACTTGCAGGAACACAGGTAAGATCAGAAAACCCAAAATCACATAATCTCACAATTACACTTTGGGAAACATTGCACGTGTCCACACTCACTCATAAGGTGCCAATTTACCTAATCCATGGGTCTTTGAGATGCAAGGGAAAAGCTGAGCACCCATGCGGACATGGGGAGAGCATATAAACTCTACACAGATGGAAACTTTGTCAGGAGCTCAACATTAAGTCATTCTAGATGTGAACCATTTACGCTTACAAATGGCAGGGCTCCGATTCTGGAACGGTTTAATGAATTGTAAGTAAAATAACATTACACAGCATAGAATTCTTAAACCTGTCTAATCCAGTTCAGGGTTCAGGACAGCCACGGCCTATCTCATCATGGGACACCAGGCTAGCACAAAATAGTGGACGGGGTGCCAGTCCATCGCAGGGCACACTGACGCGCACACCCACACTGATACTCACTCGTAGCCAGTTTAAAATTGCCAATTAAAATAGCATGCATGTCTGTGGGGATGTAGAAAGTGTGCTATACTGTAAGTACTTAGTAATAAATAAATAAATACTTAAATAAAGAATACATCAATTTTAGCGCTGCTGGGTTGCTAAAATCAACAGCTAGACTAATAACAGCCTCCAGTCTGCATGTTGTAAACAGATCTAAATTCTCTGCAGCTCCACTTAATCTGTAATCTTTAAATTAGGCAGAGAAGCAATGGAGCCAACATGTTTGTTAAAATGAAACTCGGGTAAACATTTTTTCTCAAGCTCTTATAAATAAAGGCTGTGAAAAAAGAAAAAAAAAGTTTTTCTCTGTATGGCTGTTGATATCAGATTAATGGCAGCTACATTGTACCTGCAGATTGGCCCACTTTCTGTACAATCTGCCTAGCAGTACAAAGTTTGGAGTGAAGGATACAATTATCTGTCTGCTCCACAAGGCTCATTGACATCTGGGCAAAGCTGGCAGCACTCTGAGGATTCTTTTTTTAATTTTTTACAGTGCCATCAATACCATCTATCCATCCCCATTAAGGAGTGAGCTCAGAGATATGCAGGTGGATGAGCCTTTGGTGTCCAGGATGATGGACTACCAGTCAGACAGACTGCAGTTTATGCGGCTCAAGGACTGCATCTCTGAAGTGGATGTGAGCAACACTGGAGCACCACAAGGAACAGGCCGGTCTCCTTTTCCCTTCACTCTGTACATGTCATAAATATCGCAGGCAGGTCTTATCACTTGTGGTGATTCTGCACTTATGGGGTGTATCAATTAGGAGAATGAGACTGGGGAGAGGACTCAGGTCAAGATCTTTGTTTCTTGGTGCAAAAAGAATTGCCTGCATCTTAAAGTCAGCAAAACCAAGTAACTGGTTATTGACTTTCACTGCACCAAAGAGCCTCTGTGTCTGGTCACATACAAGGAGTGGATGTGGTGTATTCCTGCAAGTACTTGGAAGGCCACACCAATGATGGGCCTGACCGGTCTCGTAACACAGAGAGGATTGTGGTAACCAGGGGTGCACCTGCCGCCCCCACCCGACACAAACAGGCAGAGACCCCAGTTCCATCCGACAAAAGCCCCCTTATTTAGGGAAAGTAATCAAGAGCAATCTCCAAGGACTGATACCTGCAGTCACAAATATTATAACAATACTGTCCCTTTCTTCCAGAGCCTTGCATCCCACTTCCTTCTCCACACCTCATAGGTGAGCGTCATCCACCTCTTCCTGATTTAGGCTCTCTGAGTAGTGGCAGCTGGCTCTTTTTGTAGGACAAAGGTGGTCAAGTAACCTTCTTCCGGCAACACTTCCTGGTGTAGTGAAAGCGCTGCCAAACAGGGCTCAGCAAATGTCCAGGCACCCCCTAGTGGTGGTCATGGGCCCCAGCAGGGTTGAGCTTCCATGCTTCAAATCCGTGGCCCCACTGCAAGCCAGGTGCTACCCTCCAGCGTTGTGGGGAAGAAAATACCCTGAATAAGCTCTCTCCCCAGGTCCTTCCATTGTCGTGGCATCACAGCCGGGTAAAGGCCGCCACAGGATGAAAGGCCAGAGCAGGCTTATCTTTCATAGGAGGCTGCATTCCTTAAATGTGAGTAGTGACATCCTTCACATCTTCTACAGCTCGCTACTGGTAACATCACTTGAAGAAAGGCCCACCAAATCAACAAGGTGATTAAAAGGGCAGGCTTAGTTATGGGAAACACTGTGGACTGACTGGAGGTCGTGACAAAGGAGTGAATTAAACTGAGTGCCAGTATGAACAATGGGGCACATCCTCTCTCTGAGACACTAGCACTGAGGACTTTCAGCCAATGAATTATTTAGCAGAAGTGTGTCAGGAAATATGATGGGGGCTCCTTTATACCAACAGCAATACACCTGCATAATGCCTAACTGAGACTGAGACTGTCAAGTATGAAGTTTTCTTTCTTTTTAAATTTTCTTTTTTTAGTCATTCTGGTGAGTGTGTGTACATACTGTATATTTATTTAAAGAGCTTCTGTAAAAAGCCAAATTTACCACTGGTGACCAATATAGTTTGTTCTATCTATCTATCTATCTATCTATCTATCTATCTATCTATCTATCTATCTATCTATCTATCTATCTATCTATCTGTGTTAAATCCACTTAGCTAACGAACAAGAGAACTACTTAACTGATTCAGATTTAGATTTTTTTTTTCTATAATTTGCTTGAACATTCCGGTTCATTTTGCAACTTCACTCATCACATTAAGTATCATAGTTCGCTTGCAGGAGTGATATTTTCACACTAATCCAAGAAAGAGGCTGCAGGCCGAGGGGATGGGGAAGCGTGCGTGACGTCAGGAGTGGGGAGCCAGGCAGGGCCCTCCTCACTCACACACCTGCCTCCGTTCGAGTCGCTCTACCTCTGGCCACGTTTTGGAGTGTACCTTGCCTCTGCTTAGCTAGCAATACCTGTTTGTTTATTGATTTTTAAAGTTTGTCCTGTTTCATAAGGCATAAAGCTTTGTATTCTTTTTACTCCTTGAGAAACTCAGTGTGTCCCATTGTCAATTAGGTTTATAATGTTCTGCTTTGAGCTGCATGGCCATATGTTTGTAAGGGGTGTAAAGGTTGCCCAGGTTTATGTGAATAATTTTTAATACCTCCTTATAACATACTCATGGTCATCCTTACATTTCATAATGCTGAGGTCCCTATTTTGAATTTATATTGTTTGTAGATATTCAAAAAATGGCATTCCTGATACAAGCCCTAGTGGAACTTCATTGATGATGCCATCCTAACTGCACATTCTCCATTTACAGTATCTGTAACTTTTTATTAAGCTTGTAATCTGATTTGTATATTAGAATTAATATATATGATATTCAAGCTGCAAAGAGAAGTTTCCCTCAACGGTGTTGTTTTTTAAAAAAAAATTTTTGTCAAAAAACATTGTTGTCATGTTTTATCATGCTAACAGATTCAACTAACACAAAAGGCACCAAGTAACGTCTTAGGCCGTTGTTTTAATGAGGGAAAGGAAGAAATGTAAAAACCAGTTCTACAACTGTTAACTGCAACCTCTCACCTGTTTCACTGTCCTTACTGTATCCCACATATTTACTGTATTCTTAGGGGTCTCTAATGGCAGGCTGCAGGCTCACTGGGGTTATCTTTACTTCCAAACATTTACTTTAGCCCAGTTTTACCACCAATATAGGGCTATCTATCTATCTATCTATCTATCTATCTATCTATCTATCTATCTATCTATCTATCTATCTATCTATCTATCTATCTATCTATCTATCTATCTATCCAGAATGAAAACCCAGAGGTTTGGGATTCAAGGGTAACATTAATTAGTCAGTAGACATTAGACATGTTAGTCAGTCACTAATCAATCCATAGAATCCATAAGGTGTTAATGTGTATTGTTTGTAGAAGGTAAGCTCATTGCAAGGCACAGCATAGAATAAAATGAATAGCTAGTATGCAGCCCAAGGACCTATACAAAGTGGTGAGGGATAATGTGCGCTAGATAGGCACTGTCTTAAAAAGTGAATGCCATGAAATTGCAACTCAAAGCTGACTAATGCAATTTCTATCCAAGCATATGCTCCTTTGAATTCAAGCCAGCTTTTCAATATGGATTAGTGAAAAATGAATCGAAAATGACTTTAGATGCATTTCCTTAGATGCAAATTGCTTTAGGCCTTGAATAATATGCATTCTGCGACAGATTTGGGGGCTTGACAGAATGGGTAGGATTTCACATCCACCTGATGAGAGAAGGTCAGACGTCCCAAAAATGAAGAAACACTGGATCAAGAGGATCTGAACTGAAAGAGGTCACTCTGGTTTGAACCATTTTCAAGTCAGGTTTAGCAAAGTCACTTCATTATAGCAGCTTTCTGCTTTGTTCATTATCCATAAAATGATACTTTTCCATAGCAAGCTATTGTATCGACCCATAGAACAGTTCACAATTTGCTGAATTGTTGATTAGCTTAAAACTGTGCATGGCACCTACATTTTATCTTTCTCTTGTTCTTTGAACATTCTATAGCACTTATTCCACAACACCCATGATTCACTGCAAACACTCTGATAGCTCATGTACTGACTGCACTTAGTGGGAGCAGTTTTGAATGAAAATGAAATCACGAGAGGTTGCTATATCTGCACTGGTCATAACTGGGCAGATGAGAATGAAGTAAACAAAGTCCAGGACATGTAATGAGAATTGTAGTCTGTGTATGATTTCATAAACCAAATAAGGATCACGTAACCAGAGCTAAATCATACAGATGTTAATTGTAGGAAGCAGCAGAAAATACTTGGATGGAATAGAATAGAATATTTGGATACTAAAACAGTTTTAGGGTGAATCCACAATCTTGGATGAACAGTAAGTGTATGACATTGACATTTATACCACCACAATAATGACGCAATGCATCTCATACTCCCAGTCATCCTACTTACAGTAGTAATGGCACAGCAACTGTCAACAAAAAGTGCCAAAATGAGGGGCCCTGTGTGAAACAACAATATGGTGCCTTGGGAGATCGTCATTCATTTTCAACATCTTAATAAAAATAAAGGTAAACAATAGATTCTGGTTTCCAAAATTCTGAAAATCCATCCATCCATCCATTTTCCAACCCGCTGAATCCGAACACAGGGTCACGGGGGTCTGCTGAAGCCAATCCCAGCCAACACAGGGCAAAAGGCAGGAACAAACCCCAGGCAGGGTGCCAACCCACCACAGGACACACACAAACCAAGCACCCACTAGGGACAATTTAGAATCACCAATCCACCTAACCTGCATGTCTTTGGACTGTGGGAGGAAACCCACGCAGACACGGGGAGAACATGCAAACTACACGCAGGGAGGACCCGGGACGCGAACCCAGGTCTCCTAACTGCTAGGCAGCAGCGCTACCCACTGCGCCACCGTGCTGCCCAGCTCTGAAAATGTTTACAAAAAAAATGAAGATACTAAGGAACAGTCAGAAAAATGTATGATTACAAACTAGATTGTGACAGCAACTATTCCTGCCTACAACGCTTCACTGTACTTCTAAACATTATAAATGTTCTCAATGGCTAACTGCGTCAAATTTTCCACATTGATTCTATGTTTTTTTTTTTTTAATATCTTGTAAAATAATCTGGTCAACTCAATCCAGATCCACTTATTGTCATTGTACCTTACAGTCCAATTAAAAGTATTTGTTGCTTGTCTCAATGGTGCAGACACATGCTGTGACAATACAAAAAAAGACACAATAGCACAATCTACACACCTTACTACAGAAAGAAATGACAATAAAAACAATTAATATTAATCAAAACAGAATCAAATAAAAAGGAACAAATAAATATCATATATACATTTTCAACATATATGAAGGCAAAGAGGCACAGACTGACAAAATAATGTGCCCAGGGCAAAGAAAAAGTCTGATGGTTGTCAAGATGGCCTGATGGTTTAAGAATGGAGAAGTCAGTCTAAAACACGGAGTTCCGAATGAGGTTGGAGCAGTTTAGCAAGCTGATGTTTAGGATTTCTGAATGAAAGAAGATGTGCAAAATGTAATAACCATCCATCCATCCATTATCCAACCTGCTATATCCTAACTACAGTGTTATATCTGCACTGGTCATAACTGGGCAGATGAGAATGAAGTAAACAAAGTCCAGGACATGTAGTGAGAATTGTAGTCTGTGTATGATTTCATAAACCAAATAAGGATCACGTAACTAGAGCTAAATCATCCATCCATCCATCCATTTTCCAAACCCGCTGAATCCGAACACAGGGTCACGGGGGTCTGCTGGAGCCAATCCCAGCCAACACTGGGCGCAAGGCAGGAAACAAACCCCAGGCAGGGTGCCAGTCCACCGCAGAGCACACACACACACACACTAGGGACAATTTAGAATCGCCAATGCACCTAACCTGCATGTCTTTGGACTGTGGGAGGAAACCGGAGTACCCGGAGGAAACCCATGCAGACACGGGGAGAGCATGCAAACTTCGCGCAGGGAGGACCCGGGAAGCGAACCCGGGTCTCCTAACTGCGAGGCAGCAGCGCTATGTAATAACCAAAAAAATTCAAATAGAAATATTGAACATTTCACAGATCACAGACTGTCTAGTGTAGCAGATACAGTCAAATATATTGTCTGGCAACATGATGTGTTTGAAATTTTGTACACAATTTCACTTAATATGGTCACAGTTTTCTTAAATGGGATCACTGAAATTCCTAAAGAATAATTACATTTTCCATTCAAAGAAATGCTAAGCTTAGATTCTAATAAATATCTTTTAATGTCTCTTAGGCTGCTTTGTTCAACAACAACAGTGTATTTGTCGTAGAGCCCATAATCTCATAAGGAATGCATCAGTGGGCTTCAACAGGCTCTGTTTTGGGAAAACTCCCAAAAAAGAAAAAAAAAACTCCTTGAAGGGAAAAAATGGAAGAAATCTTGAGAAACGCAATTCGGAGAGAACCCCCATTTCAAGGTAGGTTGGGTGTGCATTGGGCGTCAAACAATGGGGCTAAATACAGCACACAAAACAGAACACAAATAATCTTCTTCACAGAGCGAGATGGCCTATCTATCTTTTGGACCTCTCAAGTTACTATACATAGTGGATGAAAGAAATACATCCAATATCTAAATCCGCTTGCTCCGTTACATGATTTGTTGGGATTTTGCCTAATAGCATCAAGTGCAGGGCAGGAAATACACCTTGGTAAGGATCCCAGTGACTCTGAGAACAGGCTCACATGGGGATTCAGGGGGAATGGAGCGTATAGACAGCAGTATATCAATTGCAAGGCAGGAACCAACCATGTCATACAATGTACTCTCTCAGGGTTATCGAGAGCCAGAAATGACATCAGAGGTACACTGCATATGGCATGAATGAAGCCTGGATGGACTAAGGGTCTATTTCTGGTGTAAGAGAAAGACTAGACAATGATAAAGATTTGGGGTACCACCCTGGTAACCCTAAGTAACTAAATGATTGTCAACGAAAGGAAACACACAACATCTGAGGAAACATCTTCACAGGCCGCACCTTCATAACAGAATTGACACAAGATGGCCGATCTTCCAGTTTTAAGTCCTTCAGGCAGGAAGACGCTGGTCGAGGTTGACAGCCACCGGAAGTGACGTCAGTGCTGGTATAGCGGTCAATCTTCCCGTCTGCAGTGGGAGGAAAAGAAAAGGGATTAGCACACAGTTTCATCTCCTTAAAGCAGCAGGGAATTACCATTACTAGAGCCTTTAAGCTGTCCCCTATACACATGCACGTGACACTGGGCACACCAAAGAACGGCCGCAGGGAGTCAGAGGCTATATCAGCAGGAATAGGTGCATAGGTGGAATTACTCTGACAATGGGTTGCGGGAAGACTATATCAGTAGTGCTGGGTGAAAGGTCAGAATTAACCCTGGATGGGACACCCTTCCATCACTAATAACAAACAAATAGGGCTACAGGGAGCTAGAGGCTGTATGAGCAGCACTGGATGCAAGAAAGGAACCATGACTATATCTGATGTCAGTCCATCACAAAACATACATTCATAGAGTTGAGAAAGCCAAATCCTGCATCACCAGCAGTAGATTAAACAAGGAGGAACAAGCACTAAATGTGACGGTGGTCCATCACAAAGCATGTGCACACATTCTCATTCATTTGACTTAACTCAATCCAGGTATTAGCCTAACCTGCATATCACTGGAAGACAGCTAGAAAGTGAAGTCAATGCCAAAACCTGCAAGAATATTGGAAGAATGGGTGATCCCACTCCGATGGACCCTAGGCCAGGAGCTGAAACCAAGCCCCCTACAGCTGTGAGGCAACCCAAGGAACAATAAATGCCTTTTATTATTTCAGACTTCTGCTTTTGTGTGACTCAGCCTATCATATAAGTTTAATGCCTTACCTCGTGCTCAGTTGTACATCTACCTTCATTTTTCTAATTAATGAATGATTATTAAATCTTGAACTAATGCCTGTCTTTGTGATACTAGTGTCTTAGGCGCCTTGTTTACAGTGCAGCACTTCCCTATATCATTGCACCTTACTGTGTTGTCTCATCTAATAGCGCTGAATAAATAAATAAAATAAATGGCAGTAATAACAAGTAGTGCTATTTACTAAACTATCCATGATAGACTATTTTAAAAATCGGCTGCAAAATCTCATTCTGCAATTTTCAGGCATGCGTTTTGTTCATAAAGGTCATTTCGTGCAGACTCTGCAGATAGATCTGTAAATGGGTATTGCCATCATAGTTTAGGCTGCAAGCGGGCTTCATTATGAAAAGTGACAAGCGCATGAGGTCCTTGTTAGCAAGTAAGGATGGAGTATATGATTACGTCTAGCGAGTGTGTATGTGTGTGTGGATATGTTTTTCTGGTTGAATATGATCTGACATGTCAAGATTTACAGTGTCGGACCGGCTGTAAGCATCACCTCAGGTCATAATATTTTTTTCTTAATTGACACCATCAAAAGCCAGTATAAATAAGAAGAATTACTGGACAAAATGCACCCAGCTTAAGGATTTCCTGGTAAATGATCGGAAAAAAACAGTAACAGAAACCAGGAACAGGACAATCAGCCAGCTAACAAACCAAAGGAACAAAGTATCAATGTTTTAAGAAATATTACTGGACACAGAAGTTAATGACACGCTTCAATGACAAGCTCATTTTCACCCAAAGTATCTCCACAGTGGCCTACTCCTGCTCTTCAGTGGCTGTACTTGACAACAGTTTTAGCACAGCTTCTGCTCCATCAATGATCATAGTTCATCTGGACTATTGTGGCTGCCGGACTGTGTCACAAGACCACTTCAGCTCATCCAGCACGTTAAGCCATGACTGATCTGACTCCAACGTCTATCAGCCTCAGTTTGAAAACTCGAACGACGGCTTCCTGGGTTATCAGGACATCTAACTCCAGTCATCCCATACGTGCCAGCCATATCCTTACTGAAGGCCTCCAATGTGTTCAGTCAACGCCATTACTAAAACCGTGTGTGATTTTGACACGATTTTAAGTCCAATGTGCAGTTGCCAGCTAATTTTCCGATTTCCCCAGGGTTTTAGCTTCACCAGCTGTCGTTTCATGTGCAGTATGAGAGAGGTGGCGCTGCCCGATCGCATCTTATGACTGGGCGATTATCTGACTGGAAGAGCTTCTATCATGTCATAAATTTCAGTAGTGTGAGTAGTTTCACAAACTGATTTTCTGTTGTTGTAATCAAATTTCCCAAAATTCATTGTGCAGCAACTGCAGTGAATGATTTGGCAATAATAATAATAATGATAACCATATGTGCAGGAGGTCACAAAACCCTTTCCTATCATTGATCTATGTTATAACATGAAAAGAAATGAACATTAACTGAAAATGACAATTTCAATTATGACAAAATGACAATTATTGTTCGAGAGAAAAATTTCAACAGCAGTAAGAAATAGCTGGTATTATGTTTCAGTATGTTGTAGTACAGTGGCTGGACAATGTACACTGGGTGTTGCCATTGTTGTGCTCATTTTCAATTTTTTGATTAAAAAAAGCTAACTATCATATAATAATACACACTCAACTAAATGGCCAATGACAAAAGTATCTTAGGAAACGTTTACTGGACGAACCTGAAATAAACTTGCACAATGGTAAATTACATAGGTTACAGTTACCCAAATTCTCTTTGTAAAATAGACAGACCACATTGTCTGCTCCTTCCCAACCATCTGTATGTCTGGTTATGACTTTTTCTTATCTTTTTAATTTCAGAGCACAATATAGGAGAGAGTCAGTAAGCCAGATCTTTTTTTATCGCTGATGTTTTGAAAAGCCTGGGGCCATATTGTATTTTTTGTGAATGGGTAGACCTTGTAATAAAAAAGCAAAGACAGCGAGACGTTTTGGGGCACTTGTAGGCAACCCCCAAACAACTGATATTTCAAAAAAGAGAAATAAAACGCGGGTAAAGAGTTATGTTGCATCTTTTGTGAAGGGACTACCAGAGATGGCGGTTCTTTTGGTTAAGACTGTTTCGGGTCGCAAGATGCAGGTCCAGGTGGACAAACACTGGAAGTGACATCAGAAAAGCCGTCAATCTTCCGGTCTGCAGATGGAGACAAAAAGAAGGCGTTATTGTAAAGTGCCATCCTTTTAGCAGCTTTCATTTTAATCAACTTATCACCCAAAATAGCCTAAAATGAAAAATGTGAAAAAACGAAATGCATTTTTACAATATTGGGAGTCAAATTTAGTTTATAAAGTGTTGAGTTGAAATACTAGAAGAGCAACAAGGGCCGTTGCCAAACTAAAATGTCTGAACTGAAACGACAGAATAAATAATGGACAGACACCTTTGTAGCTATGGAAAAGAGAAAATTAAGAAACGATTTAATGAAAGCCCTGAAATTGTTATAAAGGTATATGATTGTTTTGAAAAACAGTTAATTACTGATAATGGAAAGCTTTGACAATGTAAATGAGCAATCGTAGCACTAATCCTTAAAACAAGGAATCCTTGGCTGTTGCCTGAATTTACGGCTGTTTAGTTCATGGGTGCCTTCTCTGCTTATCTTTCGTCAGACTCCTGCCTACGAGGCTCAACGTCAAAATCAAGCCTGAAATCCCAGCAGATCTCTCCTGCCTCTTAGATTAGCTGTGTCTAGATTTGCTTATTTTTTATAATTCATTCCCTAATGTACTGCTGCTGACTCTGCTAATATTAAATGATATTAGTGACTGATTCTACAGATATACAACATGTTTTATTCTGTCTTACTTTGTATTTTTTGCCTAACACTAATTTGTGTAATTGACTGGTTTAGTATTTCAAATTCTTTCTCTCAGCTATTATGAACTGCGTTCTTCTCAACCCATCCAACCATCCCTCCATCCATCAAGGGAATCTGAAGTGAAGGCTGACGCCCGAGTCCCGAATGGGATGGCTGTCCTTCCAAGGGCACTTTCACTCTCGCCAGAGCAATTTCAATTTGCAAATCAATTAACATTTGGTATTTTACATTGTTGGTATAAAAAGAAAAATTCTATCTGCATTGTTCAGTAATAAAACTGTTTTCTTAAAAGACAAGGTGGGCTGAATAGTGAAATTGAAATAAAAATCTAATTGACTAGTTTTAAATCATATGAAAGTGACAGCATTTTTAATGGCACACTTAACTTTGAGCAAACCAGAGTGATCTGTCTGGAGTTCTCCGATTGACTTTATGGTGCAGTATAAGATAAATACTGCATGTGGGCCTGGATTGTACAATGATTGATGTGTCGGCCGTTCATTTTAAGCTATGATAGCCTATATTTCTCTCAAAAACTATAAATTTATATGTACAGTGGGCTTAAGAATTACTACACCTCTGAGAAAGAAGCAAAAAAAATCATCAAATAAATAGCATTGCTACGAAGCTACAGTACCTATTTTGACAAGAAATGAGAAAACTGTAGTTTAATTTGAACGTGGTTATTACAAAACTCACAAATTTAAACTAAGAGTACAGTGGATTCACAAAGCATTCAGGCCCCTTCTCTTTTTTCACATTTTGTTATGTTGCGGCCTTCTGCTTAAATCACTATTCCCCCACATGAAGCAACATATGATACCTCAGAATAACAAAGCAAAAACACAATTTTAGAAAATTTAGCAAATTTCTCAAATATAAAAAATGAAAACTTCACATTGACACAAGTATTCAGACCCTGTGCTATGACACTTGAAATTTGCCTCAGGAGCATCTCATTCTATTGATCATCATTGAGATGTTTCTACACTTTGCTTGGTTTTCACTTGTGGTCAGATCATTTGACTGGAGAGGATTAGGCAAGGAGCACATCTGTCTGAAAAAGTCCCACAGTTCAGCAAAATCAAGCCATGAGGTTGAAGTAATTGCCTGCACAGCTTATAGACAGGATTGTGTTGAGGCACAGATCTGGGATAGACTACAAAAAAAAAAACTCCTGCACCATTCAAGGTTCCCAAGAGCTCTGAGGCCTTCATAATTCTGCAACAGAAAAAGCTTGGAAAGACCGCAGCTTTTTTCTAGAGCTGGTTAAACAGCCAAAATAAGGAATTGTGGGGAAAGTGCCATGGTAAGAGAAGTGAACAAGAACCTAATGGTCACTCTGGATGAGCCCCATAGAATCCGTGTGGAGAAGGGAAACCATCACTACAACACTTCTCTGACATGTACTTTAAGACAAAGTGGCCATACAGAGTAAAAGACACCTGGAAGATAGCTTGGAATTTGCAAAAAAGTATCTAAAAGTATCTAAGTATCTCCAACTGTGATAAACAAGAATTTCTGGTTTGTTCAAACCAAGAATAGTGTCATGTATACACCCCTATGCCCCTTCGGTCTCAGCTTTCAAATCCCGGCTGAAGACTCACTACTTCAGTTTAGCATATCCTGACTAGAGCTGCTGATTGACTGTACAGACTGCATCCCTGTTATTAGTCATTAGCACTAATACTTAAGTAACATGATAGTTATAATTTGTTACTAACCCTCACCTATTCTGTTCCTGTTCTCGGTACTCAAATGTGGCACTTGGTGCCACGGCCCACCTGCCAAGTTGTTTTGCCTGCCTATGGTAAAGTCATCCCTGATGGATGATCGCAGGAATCATTGGGTAGAGGGGTCTTTTCATCGGATTGGCTGGCCCAGCGCTGCCTCAGCTGTGAAATGGCCAATTGGGGGAGGCAGCTTGATGGCCGTGGTCTCCAGGACTCTAAACAAATCCAAATCGTATTATGTGATATCATCTACTGTTAAATTCTGCTCCGTACTTGTAATACTTGTAATATTTTTATTTTTATACTGTATTGTGGATTACCTAAGAGAAGGTTTAAGGATGTGGTGAGCAAAGTCATGAAGGTGATGGGTATAACAGAACAAGATGCAGAGGACAGAAAGATATGGAAGAAGATGATCTGTTGTGGCAACGGGAATAGCTGAAAGAAGAAGAAGAATTGAGGATTACTTGTGTTCTGCTCTGTGTATTGCGTTGTATCTACCCCCTTTTTTGACACCCACTGCACGCCCAGCCTACCTGCAAAGGGATCTCCCTTTGAACTGCCTTTCCCAAAGTATTTTTGGGAGTTTTTCCTTGTCTTCTTAGAGATAGATAGATAGATAGATAGATAGATAGATAGATAGATAGATAGATAGATAGATAGATAGATAGATAGATACTTTATTAATCCCAAGGGGAGTCAAGGCTGGGGAGCTGTCAAAAGACAGGGCCTGTTAAAGCCCATTGCAGCACACCTTGTGTGATTTTGGGCTATACAAAAATAAATTGTATTGTATGGTGGAAACCAGGCGCCGCTCATGACCTGTGCAATACTATACTAACGATGTAGCATGGTGGTGGCAGCATCATGATGTGGAGCTGTTTTTTAGCAGCAGGGACTGAGAGACAAGACAGGGTTGAATGAAAGCCGAATATAATAAAGTATTGAGACATCCTTAATGAAAACCTGCTCCATAGCTCTCTGGACGTCATATGGGGCCAAAGGTTCACCTTCCAATAGGACAATGACCCTAAGCACAAAGGAAAGACAACCCAGTGGTGACTTAGGATCAACTCTGGGAATGATGTGTAGTGGCCTAGCCAGGGCCCGGACTTGACCTCAACTCAACATCTCTGAGAGACCTGAAAACAGCTGTCTATCAATAGTCTGCAACCAACCTGACAGAGCTTGAGTCCCCAAATCCTGGTGTAAGAAGTTTGTCACATCAGACCCAAGAAGACTCCAGACTGGAATCGCTGCCAAATACTAGGTAACAGGTCTAAATACTTGTGTCAATGGGAGATTTTATTTTTTTATTTTTTCAGTTTGCAAAAATGTCTAAATTCCTGTTTTCACTTTCTGGGTTATTAAGTGTTTCTGACTTGGAACAAAAACTAAAAAAAAAATCTGAAACATAGCAAAAAGTGAAGAAGTCTGAAGACTTTCTAAATCCATTATATTGTTTTTCTGTCTTAAAAGCATTGGTGCTAAAATATTTCATCACAAAAGAGAGAACATATACTGTGGCAAAGGAAAACACAAATAACTTGGAAATGGAAAGAACAAAATTGTTACTCATCTTCACAAATGAAGTAATGAACACAAATAAATAATTAAAAAGTTAAATACACCACTTAGCGCTATTAGCATAATACTCAATAGTTCAAAACCTCTAAAACAGTGTTGATTCTACAGGAAGAGGTCAGAACTGCAGCTTGTCCCAGTGCACAGAGCAGAATGGTAAATAAAGCAAATACAGTAAATGCCAAGTTCAATTTATTGTAATTCAAGGGTGAGATGTAGAGAACTGTGTCATTAACTGTATTTGCATCCAATCATTAATAAGACAGTAAGTCCATTTTATCATAACTGCTGTATTTAGATCTTTCCATTAAAATGAGACAATCCTTGCAAAGCACTTTTAGCAGGTGGCAGAAACTGGCTTTCAAAGGTGTTTGGTAGTTTCTTTGTCAGATTGAAGACACACATGTATTTGTTTTAAAGGAAAAGCAATATAAAAATAATTAGAGATTTTACAAGGTCAGATACCATAAACTCTCTTAAACTTTTCAGTTGCTCAAGGAGTAATTGTTTTGTGGAAGAACGTTTCTAATGTGATGGGCTCCATGACATCACATGCTGACACACACAAATGGAGGCAATAAGGCAGCCTAGCAATTCATGTCACCCCAAAGGACAGCTGATGGTCATATAAGCATGTGACCATCAATGACCAATTATAAATATAATAACAATATGTAATTAATTTTCCCAAAAAAGGAAGCATACAAAGGTAATACCTTATGGTAACGTTTATTATTTTCATTAATAAAACTTTAAAATCTTTAACAGTGGATTGATACAAAGATAGATAGATAGATAGATAGATAGATAGATAGATAGATAGATAGATAGATAGATAGATAGATAGATAGATAGAACTTTTTGTCTCCATGGAAAACTGTGTCTTTTTACATAAGCTCAAAAAATAAATACATAAGTAAGTAAAATCATTATATTATGACGAACAACAAACTCTCAATACTAGATTAGGTGCTACTAAAACATCGAAAACTGATGAATACATGATTAGTAAAAATGTAAAAAAGCGTTTTATAAAGTCTGCTAATGACTTAATAATGAAAGTTATCGAATTAGCTTGTTAGCATTATGAATTAAGTGCGCTCTAATAAAGAAGAGGGTATGAGACCTACAAGTTCCCACAAAACCAGGCAGGGGCCTTCCCTATCCTGCCAAGAATAGGCCTCACCCCTGATCTCCCTGTTCTGCAGTGTTATGCTGGCAAACTAGCAAAAAGATTTGAAATAGTAATAGTAATAGTAGTAAGTAGAGGAGACATAATTAAAATCAGGGAAGAGACTGGGAATCGAGAAGTCAACCTCACCATTACCTATGCAGAAATAAGAGACAATATCTAGATTGAAAAAAATACAGAGAAGGATCAAAGAACTGGAGTATTTAACATTAATTCAAAAAAAAGCAAAAGACAAAAAAGGTTTGATTTAGTATTCAGTTTCAATAAGGAAGAGACCATTACAAGCAACTTTTAACCCAGACAAGTCACTGGACAAAGTTCCTGACCCCTGAAATCACACCCCTAGAGACAGAAAGGCAGCCTTAATAACCAGAGCACAAAATGGTGCTGGCCATATCTGCACAATATGCCAGCAAGAACAGAAAAAATAAAAATAACAAAAACAAAATAGAATTTCAAAATCTAATGGTAGATTCATATCATACAGCCCCAAAACTCGCAATAAAAATGTAAGAACAAACTTGAACTGGAAAAAGACAGAGATTTTGTTTTTTTTTTCTGTCCTCCTGGCTATCTGACCTTATCACCGGACTCATCCTTAAAGACTTACACCATGATATTGTATATAAGGACGCTACTCTTTTACTTGATATTTACCTGTTTTCGAAAATTATAGAGCTTTATTTATTTTTTCTTTGTTACTTAATCTTTAATATTATTCACTAATCTTATTTGTTTTTATTTTGTAACTTTCTCCTTGAGTAGCACTTTGGGCTACTTTTTTTGTATGAAAATGTGCCATGTAAATAAATGTTGTTGTTGCAGTGCGATCCTGATGAAGTTCTGTTTGATATGCTTATCTATTGCTTATACACACTCATGCATATTTGTTGTGAATTGAAAATAATATGGAATTCATTTGCATTATGATTAAAGAAAACATTGTTATGAAGTCTCTTTAGGAGTAGACAAACAAGAGAGGGAGGTGAGGAGATGTGGTATTTGAGTGAGAGGCAGGCTGGCTAGTCATCCTTTGAGACAGACAGAAGATGAAGACCGTTTAGAACTTGTGTCCTCACTTCAGGGAGAAGGCTTTCATTTTTGCCCTTTCTATTAACTGATTACTAGAAATGCTTTAGAGACAGCAAGAATTATCCATCTATCCATTTCCCAAATGTGTTGTACTGTATGTACTCATCATGAAACCTAGATATGCTGCAACTACAGAAATACAGCAAACTGGTCCCAAAATGTAATTCAATAATCAAAAACCAAGAAATTAGTCAACTGCACAGCATTGTCACACAAACACTTACTTAAAATGGAGTTGATCTGAAATTCTGATTTACTAAACCTGTTGTCTTTGTCATATGAGAAGAACTGTAGTACCGAAACAAAATGGGGAAACAAAAGCTGGGAAGAACGTGTGAATTCCACATAAGTAGGCGAGTAGGGTGAGATTTCAACGCAGATCTCTGGAGATGTAAGGTAGCAGAACACACCACTGCATCGCCATGTGTGAATTCTTAACGTTTGCTTTAATTAAGGGTTTCACTGAAGGAGCTTTTTGAGAAAAACTGGAGAAAATGTTACCACCTGGGTCTGATTAGAGCATTACAGTTTGAAGAGGTCCCTGCAGCGACTGTGTCATTCATAGATTTCCCTCAAGGACTCTGCCACTTCACTGATGTTTGGCCCCAATTTAACGCAGATGGGTGGAAATCAGAAAACTCAGAATAGCTTTTCAAAAATGTTTCACTTCAAAGGAAATCCCTACGGACTTTGCCCCAGTTTTATTTTTATTTAGTTGCCCCCCCTTTAACTTTTCAGCTTCTGCATGAAGGAGATAACTGCAATGTCAGCCAGGAGCCTGAAGATGTTTGCTTTGTGACACTGCCATATCTCTCATGCCTTTCCTGTCCATGCAAGCTGCACCTATCCTGTCATACTTTGCTTTGAATTATTTAATTCTTTTGTTTTCTTAAATTTAGCATGGCATAAGGATTAAAAATGTTAAAACAATCAAAAATAAGTTGTGGTTTGGGATGTCACTGCTGCTTATAAAACAACAGATTAATAATAAAAAGACACATCAAGTCACAGAGCTTAAATGGGGGTACATTTTGAAAGATACTAAGTTTAAAAACTTTTTTTTTTTAATCAATCAAGCTTTATCAGTTATTCTCATAGTATGTTTTATTGTAAGGTTTTGCTTTCATTGCCATCATATTTTTGGCTAGGTCGTCTCTTAGCAAGATTTAAGGATTATAGGTCTTACAGTTAGTGCTCAAGGAAATAGACACAGGCAATGAACAAAGCAAAGAAAATACTTGATTAAATGATGGGCAAAATCTTCCTGAAACAAATACATCTTTCTTATACAGGTTTGGTCACAGTGTTACTGAAGTAATTAGCATCCCATTATGCTTGATGTCCTAAATGAAATACTAAGCAGATATACTTTAAGTATATCTTATATACAATATAAATGTCTGTGCGTGGAAGTGTGTGTGTCTGTCCGACCCGGAAGTGAGAGGTAGAGTCGGGGTAAGGGCTCCATCTCCGAGGAAACAAACTCGCTTAGCCGCTAATACACAAGCGAGGCCAGCTCGTCAGCAAAACGAAACCTCAGAAGAAAGAGTCACTTGCTTAACCACAAATACAGAAGCGAGGCGAACACATTGACAAAATGGTATCCCTTTTACTTTTCCTCCCACCGCTAATACACAAGCGAGGCGAGCACATCGGCAAAATAAAACCTAGGTTAGGTTTAGGTTTATTTGTCATATATAGGTTAACACAGGGTCAACATACAATGAAATGTGTATGACGAGAAAAACAAGTCACTCAGCCTAGATCCAATAAAGCTAAAAAATAATTTAAAAAAAAAAAATTACAAGTTAAAAATAGACAAGCCATATAAAATAAAATGTGTACGTATAAAAGAAGTTATAGAGCAATATGAGTTGAATGAGCAGCAAGTACAAATGACAGTTATTGCACAGATAATGTTTTATAAGTACAGATGCATATTCCATAAAGTGCAGATGCATGTTCCAGTCAGTATTCAGAGTGTGTGCAGGTACAGTTTGTGTGTGAGTAGTGTAATGTAGATGTAATGCAATATAGGTGGTCATGTAAGTGTATGTAAGTGTTCAGGTGTTGCTGTTGAGGAGTCGAATGGCCTGCTGGTAAAAACTGTTCTTAAGTCTTGTAGTCCGAGCAGCCAGACTCCCGTATCGTCTGCCAGACGGTAACAAGGAGAACAGCTGGCATGCTGGATGGCTGTGGTCCTTTATGATGCTGCTTGTCTTATGCAAGCATCGATGGAGGTAAATGTCTTCAATGGCAGGAAGACTCTTGCCCGTGATGTGCTCTGCTGCCTTCACCACTCTCTGTAGTGATTTCCGGCTGCTGGCAGAGCAGCTCCCATACCAGATGGTAATGCAGCCTGTCAGCAGACTCTCGACCACACTCCTGTAAAAGTTTGAGGTGATGTTGGCATTCATGCCAAACTTCCTTAGCCTCCTTAGGAAGTAGAGCTGCTGGCGAGCTTTCTTGACCACAGTATCTATGTGAAGGGTCCACGAGAGATCCTCAGTGATGTTTACTCCGAGGAACTTGAAGCTGTTAACCTTTTCAACTTCTACATCGCTGATGTAGATGGCCTGGTGTACTCTGCCTTGTTGTTTCCGATAGTCCACGATCATCTCCTTGGTTTTGCTGACGTTAAGAGACAAGTTGTTATCCAGGCACCAATTACTCAATGCCAGCACCTCCTCTCTGTAGGCCGTCTCATTGTTGTCAGTGATAAGGTTTATGATGATTGTGTCGTCTGCAAACTTGATGATGGTGTTTGTGCCGTGTTTTGCAACACAGTCGTGAGTGAACAAGGAATACAAGAGGGGGCTAAGCACACAGCCCTGCGGCGCTCCTGTGTTTAAAATGAGTGATGAGGACGTGTGTTTGCTGACTCTCACCACCTGGGGCCTGTTTGTGAGGAAAGAGAAAATCAATCTGCAGATGGTCATCCCCAACCCAAGGTTGACAAGCTTCAAGACGAGTTTTGAGGGGATAATGGTGTTGAATGCCGAGCTGCAATCTATGAACAGCATTCTTACATATGTATTTCCTCTTTCCAGGTGGGTGAGGGCAGTGTTTATTGTTAGCGCAATGGCA